>NC_051250.2:1800000-2145000 GCF_015237465.2 Chelonia mydas | reverse complement strand
TCGACCAGTTCCATCCCCTCACAGTAGGAATGAGGTCGCCTACTCGCTTTGGGCTGTGGAGAAAGCAGTTTCATCTTTTAGTGACAAGAGACTAACGGTGCCTGGTCCTAGCTATTGACTGAGAGCCCAGCTCCCCTCAGTAAGCCATGTTCACCTCACTCATGCGGCACAGACCACTTCAGTGGCGGGTTTGGCCCCAGGTGTAGCTTCAAAAACATTTTCATCTATTTCTGAGAGTTAACCTCGTGAGTACATGAAGGAGGAGGAAACACTTATGAAACTTCCACCCCTGAGAAACTGGCCAGTGGAGGGTTCTTCCAGGCTCCGTTAAGTGGGCTGTGGGCCACAGCAAAACCCCAAGCCTTCCTCCCCTGCAGCAGCTCAGTGCTGGATTCCGGTTTAGGAAAAGGAGACAAAGGGTGTGGCCAGAGCGTGCTAGTGACCAGTGACCCCTTCCCTTAAGGGGGCATAGCCAGATTTTGAGTCAGTAATTAAAGCAAAAAGTAAATTGTACAGCTGGAAGTGAAGACTTGGAAATGAATGTTAGGATGTTTAAAAAAAGGCTTGTTTATGATTTCTGATTTATCCTCTGCTTCTCAGCATAACGTACGTTACACTGCAATCACTGCCTAGATTGACTTATTGTTCAGGGAGCTTATCTTAGGTTGTTAGCACTCTACTTACTGGCCGTTGTCTGGAAAGATGATGTAGAATTGGAAAGGGTGTCCACTGAACTGGTTCCATTGGCCAACTTGACACAGAAATATCACTGGCTTTTCCAGAGTCAATCATGGGATCGTTTATGCTACTAGAACTTGTGTCCCAGTCACAGGGAAAGCTAGAAGAAAAGACTGAGGTGGTGAATAAAGACTCAGTTTAAAAAACAAAACAAAACTTCCTAGCACTGTCTTCTTTTGTCAGCTACAGCTTAATCTTCGCAGTGTTCTTAAAGCACAGTAGAGAATCTGTGGGCCAGGGTCCCATCCCCACAGTAGTCAGTTCCTGGGAATCTGCATATGGGGACAGGTTTCAGAGTAGCAACCGTGTTAGTCTGTATCCACAAAAAGAAGAGGAGGACTTGTGGCACCTTAGAGAGACTAACAAATTTATCTGAGCATAAGCTTTCGTGAGCATAAGCTTTCCCTCTGCATGACTGCACCAGGATGTACATATTAAATGTACAAAGTTAATGCAAGTTCTACCCATGGGAAATGACAAGGGGCAGAAAGGGATAAAACTAATTCTCAGGCTTTAAAAGGCATCACTACTTTTCCCCGGAGCAGACTACTTAAAAGCAGTGTCGAAGCAGGCCCAAGGGGATTGATGGAGACCTGCAGAGTCCTATCTCCCTCTGCAACCAGAACCCCCCCAGCAGGGAGAGGGGCTGTTATTTTATGGTTAGCAGTTTGTTTCTCAAATTGGAAACAATTTCGTTCCTTTTTCCATTCACACCCCTGGAAGCTGATTACACCCTTTTCTGGTTAGTGCCCTGCTGTGAGCTCAAAACAAGCAATAACACTGGAAAGTTGTTTAAAGCTTGATAGCCTCTTCCATAAATAAGCCTTTGCTGGCCTGCAGGATGTATTGGCCCTACGCCAGAGGCAAGGCCAGCTGCTGCTCCTTAACACATTTAAATTCTGCCCTTTCCTGTGAGATCTCCCTCACCCCCAAAAACTCTGCTCTGGGTTTACTGCAGTGGTGCCAGCTGGTCTGCTGACACTGTGTGTGAGTGAACCAGGGGGCTGAAGCTGTCAAATTGGTGTTTAAAATCAAAACATGGCCCTGGGTGTCAGATCAACAAATCTCTGCCAAGAACACTTCCCCCCATGCACATGGTTTGTGAGTGCCCTGCTGTTTGCTGTCCCTTTAACCAGAGCCAACTGGCCCAGCCAGTCCATCCCTCCCTCCTCTCTAGATTCCACAGCAGACACATTTTAAAAGGTCTGCGGGTCGAGAGACATGGGCAAACTCTTTGAGGGGACATGCTGTTTATACAGCAAATGTTTTTAAACCAGTTCCCCAAAGAAAATAGGTAATACCAGTAAAAAGGGTTTTTTTGCTTGTATATTTGCATCTACACTAGGGCTCTTTGCAGCATAGCTGTGTCACTTAAGAGGTGTGATTTGTTTCCACGTGTAACACCGTCAGACCCCAGCTGGCGGGCAGGATCGAACTGGGGCCCTCTGGAGCTTAGTGCATGACCCTCTACTGCATGGGCTAAAAGCTACCTGGCTGTTAACTAAGGCTGTAGAGCAGACTCATATTCTCTCTCTAAGTGGTCTCGGTGTCACTAGCTGGGACAGACCACCACACCCAGAAGGTGTGTGGGTTACACATGCTCCTGGCTGAAATAGCTATGCTGCCAAAACTTAAGTGCAGCTGGAAAGCAGCCACATGTGAAGGGCTCTTGCATGCTCTGAAATTGACTCGTCTCTGCTATTCCATTCATGTGCTCCTATCTCCCCTAGCACCCCTCAACACTGGCATCCAAGTAAGCTTGCCCCACAATAGACCATAACAGAGGTAATCCTGGTCTCTCCTATGCATTTTCCTAAACCAATAGTGGAGTGGAACATGCTGATGATCAAAGTTACCTGGGCCTGCAAACTGTGCTGATAGGCGTGGTCTGCTGCTCGTATCTGTCTGGGATCATAGTGTCATCCTTACAGCTGCAACAGCTGTGGTCTAGCATCTGTAAGTGGAGCAGCTCCTCGGAGTTGCTGAAAGCTGGGTTGTCCAAAGAATTGGCAGAGGCGAGCCAAGGCTGAGACCAGTACTGAGCTGACACATCGTCGAGGCGACAAAACCGTCGGTAGCTGAAAGAACGAGGCAGGACTTTACTATAGCAATTCCCAAAGCAACGCTATTTATTACTGGTACAAGCCAGTCATTTTAGCGCAGGGCCTTAACAGCAGCTTACATAAGGAAGCTTTTCATTCTACAAACTGTGGAGAGCTGAGCTGCACAAGAGAAAGTGAGAAATCTGCATGATGTGCGTGTTACTGTTTAAACCCATTAGCTCTGAGTCACCGGTGTCTGGGCCTAGGAGAAAAGGCAGCAAAGGGAAGTGGCTACGCTTCACTTGGAGTGACAGCGAAGCACACTAGCTGTTTCTGACCAAGCCCCTTCATGGATGTTCTGGAATAAGAGTGCCTTGTTCCTGCTTACTTAAACCCACGTCCATATGGCTTAAGCACAAGCTGGGCAGACAAGCCCCAAGGCAGCTGCAGCTACCTGCCAGCCCAGGGTGTCCAGTCTTTGGCACCAGTTTAAAAGGAGGAGGAAGGGCTTTTATCTGCCAGGAGCAGGTTTTAGTCTGCTGCGTGACCTCCAAACGGTTTGTGACCTGTGCGCAATGCCTGCGACACACATGGTGGGCTGCAGCTTGAAGGGGTAAGAGGCTTATCCCACGTCTCCGGAGCACGAGGGCTCTGCCCAGTGTTAACAGACTCCTCCTCGTGCACACACACACTACACACGTCTAATGTGGAGCTACGATGATGGGGCCAGGGCCATAGTTAAAGCCCAAGGAGGTATTTTAAATGACACCCAATAAAGGCAGATCCATGAGCTGTAACAAGTCCACTTCCATGCTAGCCAGAAACCTCCTGGTGGCTGGTCTCTCTGCTTGCGCCCGTCAGAAGGCAGTTCTGTAGCTGAAGTTGTTTTCCAATCTGTTGACGTAAACACGGTTCAGTGAACGCTGAACTCTGGGGCCCTAGCATTGCCTTCAGAAACATCTGCATTTTTAACTCGCTCCCCAGCCTCGGTGTTACCCTCTGCTTCCTGTGGCCTCTCCATGCACTCTGGCAAGCTTTCCCCAAGTCACACGCACCCTCTAGCCAGGGGTGGGGCATGTTCTGGAAGGACAAACAACATCAGATGGCAAGCAGCCTGCAGCTGTTGTGGTTTGTTTCCTTGGGAACAAGTGTCCCCGTCCCCCGCCCTGAAGAAGACCAGGTCAGTGGAGCATTGTGAGGCGTGTCCCACTGCAGCGAGGGTAGCACGACCCGTCCGGCTGCGGCCAGGATGTGGACAACACTGACTGGCCCTGCTGCAAGAGAGGCAGGGGCTTGGTCAGCCGTCCAGAACGGGTGAGGGTGGCGCACAGCTGCGGCTGTCTGCAGCAGCCGGCCGCTTGCTCTGGGGCCGTGGTTCCTAGCCATGCGCGCATGGAGGAGTCATTCCCGTTGCCCCAGCCTCACGCACTGGCTCAGACTCGGGGCCCTCGGACACTCCGGACTTCTTACGCTGCTGCCCAGGGGCTGGCTGGCAGGAGTAGGACTGTGCTGGGGTGGGGGCGGGGGGTTTGTCGGTGTCACAGAGAGGGGCCTAGTAAGGATCTTTCCACTGGGGGGAGGGAAAGATGTTGAGCCTACTCCCTGCCGGGCTCCTGCCTGCACAGACAAGGAGGCTGCACTGAGGCAGCCCTGCCCGACCCCCAGCTGCCAGCTCCCACGTCACAGGGCCTGAGGCTGGATATTCCCCCCAGCATCGTCCAGCAGCTGCTGCCCCATCCACCCCCTTGCCCTGGGCCTCCTGGGGGGGTGGTTGAGGTGAGCAGGCTGCAGCAGCTCCGCCTTCCTCCAGTGCTGCCCAGAGCTGGCTGCAGGGATCCATGTAACAGCCAGGCCTGTTCCCGCCAGTTCAGGGCCCCCTGCCCGGGAACTTCACTTGGAGACATTCTTCACGGCCTGCTGCTTTGGGTCCACCCCAGAGTGCTGAGGCCCTGATGCTCACAGCTGCCAGCACTCCCTGCTTGCAGAACGAATCCTGCACACACCCTGCCCCGCCTTGCTTTTTTTTAAATGTGCCCATCCCCCCCTCATGGATGTACTCACTGGGCCACTTCCTGGCAACTTCAGTTTAAAAATATCACCAATTGCCTCCTCTCTGGCACCAAACCCAACCCCACCCCCCACGCGGCTTGGGCGGGGGGTGCTCCAACCAAGGGTGGCCCTCTATGATGAGCCGAGCTGCTGCCATTCAGGCCAGGCTACATCAGAGCCAGAGGTGAGCGGCTCTGGTACCCAACACCGCCTAATGCCAGCTGGTGCAGGGAAGAAATCCTGCAGGGAGGCAGTACAGGATGGTGGCCGTAGGAGAAGCATCCTTCATCCCGCCTGTGTTTGCAATTGGGACTAGGTGGTTTTATATCCCTGCCAAAACTTTATGGGGGTGGTTTTGTTATTTTTTAATTCTGAATATTTTCATTCTCTAGCTAACACTCCTTTCACGCCTGCTGTCCTCAGGCCCTCGATATCTTGTGACAGGGAGTCCCAAGGGCTCACGATGCATGGTATGACAAGTTGTTCCTTTTTCATCAGTTTTGAATTTCCCACTCTTGAGTGTCCCTGAACATCCCAGGGACATTCATGTATGAGAGACAGGAACTACTAGTCTTTGATCTGTAAACTTCTGTCATGTCCCTCTGATTCATTTCCTCTCTGAGCTAAACAAGTCCTTTGTCCCATGCCGGGGAGAGGTTCTAGAGCCCCAGAGCAGCCGGTAGCCAGGCCCCTCTGCACTCTCCTGCCACGGCTCAGCAGCCAGGCGATCCCTGGCCATGGCCAGGGGGCTGACGGACAGCACGCGCGTTGGAGCCGTGCAGCCCAGCCCTCGCACGAGGCCCAGAACAATGGCTCTGCTCTCGTTACGTCCCAAATTCCTCCCGAGCCGGATTTCCGCTGGAGCTTCCGCAGCCTCCTGCTCCTCGCCTGTCCCTCGAAGGGAGCCCTGGGGAGCTATCACTCTCACACAGGCAGGAAATGAGGCTGGCTGCAGAGGCACCGACGACACTGGGGGGGCACCCCCCCCATCACCTCGCACTGACCCCTCTGGGCAGTCGAAGCAGGGAGCTCGATTCAGCAACACCTCAGCCAGACCGACCCTTGTCCCGCCTCAGGCGTTAGACTCAGCAGAGCTGGGGGCAGAGCCCCGGGCTGGGATAATGGGCCTGTGGGTTGAGACAGAGCTGGGTGCGTGTGTGTGTGGGGGGGGCGGTGTGGGTTGGAATGGGGGGAACAGGGCGCTGCAGGGCAGGATGGGGAGGGGAAGAGGCAGAGCTGGAATAACCGGGGCCAGCAGGTTGAGCCTGAGGGTGGGGCATTGTCAGAGCTGTGTGTAGGCAGGGGGGCATCTGCGGGGCAGGGCTGGGATACAGGGGCCTGTGGGTCAGGACTGAGGCGCATCAGCAGAAAGACGTGAAAGACCCTCGCCCAAGCCCCACAAGGCCAGGCCAGCCCATTCGGTCAGTGAGCCCCAGTAGGACAAGCTGGTCGTGAAGACTCTTGGGGCCCCGCAAGGCTCCCCAGCAAGCACAAGCTCCCGGTGCCAGTGGAGGGGTGTTCGTGCTCCCCTCTTCCCACCCCAGCCTGGGACCAGCGATCAGCCCCGCAGAGCGTTTGTCGGGGCAGGACTCAGAGCAGGCCCAGTCCCGTTTCCCTGCCCACAATCCTGGACAAGCAGCAAAAGCCTCAAGGTCACCTCAGTGAGTGACACTGCGGACAGGGGCCCGGGAGCGTCCCACACTGCCCAGTCAAAGGGACGAGACAGCGACTCCGCAACCAGCTCCCGGCCCAGACCAGCAGAACGGCCTCAAAAGCCCCCCACGGGCCCCGGGATCGTGCCCATCTCCAACTGTCCCCCCCCCCACACACACACACACAACAACGCCCCGGCAGGGAGCCAGCAGTGCAGGCCCAGCCGGGGGGGCATGCCGGGCGGGGGCAGAGGGCGTCTGTGTACAAGCAGACGTGAGATCCTCCACGGGCGGGGCAGGGGAGGCTGGAGGTGTGGTGTCCGTAGTCCCTGGGGCAAGACTCCCTAAGGGTGTTCCAGGTAGGAAGTGGGGGGACGTGGGCGCTGCACCCTGAAGGGGCAGGAGGGTGCCTGGTTCCCCAGGGGCATCCCCGCTTTGGGCAGAGAGGGGCCCTGGGGGTGCACAGAGGTGTAGGTAGAGACAGCGTCCCCAGGTAGGGGTACACGGTGTTTCCAGGTGGGTGTGGAAGGCAAAGGGAAGTGGGGGGGGTCCCAGGGCTGGGGGGGGTGTCAATGCAGCTGGGGACTCCAGAAAAACACGTGCCTAATCTGCCTCCGTGAGCACAGAGGGCCCAGCCGGGCGGGGGCACGTCTCCTGTGCCCAGCGCAACACGCCCCACACAGCAGGCGCATGGGGCCAGCTGGCTCAGAGGGCATTTCCCAGCCCTGCCCCCAGTCCCTCTGTCTACCCCAGAGCGTGGGAGCTCAGGCCAGGCAGAGCTGCAGGGCGACAGCCAGAGCGTGGGGCTGAACCACCCTCCGCACTGCAGGCTCCCGGCCCCCCGGAAGGGCAGAGGGGGCTCAGGCCCCCGTGGCGCTCGCTGAGGGGCATCCGCCTCACAGGGCCACCACCAACCCGGGGGCCAAAAGGGGAGAGGCTCCTTAGCTGGCTCCGGCCCCGCCCGGCCACGCTTCCTCACCTGCTTTTGGTCTGATCAACCCTGGCCTCCAGGAGCAGCGCCTTGAACCTCCGGACCACCAGGCAGGCGATGGCAAGGCCCAGCAGGGCCACGGTCAGCAGCACCCCACAGGCCACACCCAGCAGGCTCTGCTGGGTCACCTTGTAGTCGCAGCGCGGGCCCATGAACCAGTAGTCACTGCCAATGGGGCACCTGCAGCACCGCGGGAGAGGGTCAGAGGGGCAGGCTCTGCTCCCCAGCACGCGGACCCCAGGTCCCACCTCCTGCCCCTCGTCATCCCTCCACATCACAGTGCCCGGCCGTGCCAGGCCCTTGGGGCTCCTATCCCTGCTGCTGTTCGGGGGCCAGCCAGGGAGGACTCAGACCGGGACACTGGGTGCACAGGGCATAGGGAGCCGGGGAGAGGGGGCGGCGCCTGCCCACGGACTCTCACCCCAGACCAGGTCAGCAGCGACCGAGAGCCCCCGTTATTCACGCCAGGCTCCTCCACCTTGGGGCCCAGCCCAGAATCTCGTTTCTTCTCCATCCACTGCCGTGGGGTGGCCTACCCCAGCCTAGCCTGTGCTGGGCCCTGCCCCCAGGCTGCCGTCTGCGTGATACTCACTGGCACACGGGCTCGTGGGCACGCGGGTGTGTGCAGATGCCGTGGTTCTTGCAGTAATCTCTGTGGCACACGGACGTGCAGCTGGCATTGCCGGCCCCACTGCTGATGCACTCAAAGCCGGCGTGGCACGAGAAGAGGGCCGTGCACAGGTCCAGCTGCCTCTCTGCAGACAGACAGACACAGACCGTCTAGAGCGCTGCAACACCCTGCCCCAACCCCCACCTCCCCAGGGGAGCCAGAGGGCACAGAGCCAGCCTCCTTGGGCTCGGCTTCTCTCTCTGCCACGGACTCGCCAAGACGCTGGGGAAGGCCCTTTCCTCCACCAGGCCCATCTGCACAATGTGGGGATCGGCTCTGCGAGGCATCCGCGCTAGAGAGCAGCTTGCCCCAGATCACGACTGCGGAAATGGCCCCTGCTCACCCCAGCAATGCCATAGCGCTCCCTGCCTGCGCCCGCCAGCCCCGCAGAGCCAGCCTGGCTGCATGAGGGGGCAGCCACCGGGTCTGGGGCACAACACGCTGCCTGCGAGGTCCCCAGTGAGCTCCCGGAATGAGAAGCCCTTCCAGGGCGTGCTGAGCCGCGGGGGGCGGGGGTTGTGGCACAGAGCTGACAGGACGATGAGGGAATGGAGGGTGCATGGGGGGCTGCAGTTGGGGGTGGGGGAGCAAACAGAGCCAGGGCAGGAGGTCTGGGGGGGGAGGGGAGACGCAGAAGCCAGTGAAGCTCCATGCCCAGGCCTTGGCAGCCCTGCTCCTTTGCAGCAACTCTATGCCCTGCTGCCATGCGCCCCAAGCAACTCACCCAGGACCACGTTCCACAGCACGATGGCACTGGCGATGCGGAGACCCGAGCGGGCGGCGCCCGACAGCACCGTCCGGTTTAAAAGGGCGCCCAAGCCCTGCACTGGCCCACGCAGCCGCTCCGCAGCGAAGAGGGCATCGTACTCCAGCACCACGCTGCCTTTCCTGGGGGAGCAGCCAGAGAGAGGGGTCAGAGCCTACCCTCAGGGGCAGCCAGTCACGAGCGGAGCATGGGGGGGCTGCACTCCCTCCCAGCTACCCGTGCTCCTCTTCCAGCTGCAGGGCCGGTGCCGATGCTTTGGCTCTGCAGGCTCAGGGTCTGACCGGGGGAATGGGGCAGGCGGGGGGTGCGCAGGGGACACCACGAGCTCTGACACAAAGTCACAACAGTGTGACGGCGACACAGGACAAGCCGAAGCCCGAGCTGTGCAGTTCACTCTCCCCACCCGTGCGGGGGCTGCTCCCCGGGCCCCTGCACACGGAGGGGAGCTGGGCCGCCGGGCACGCTCTTACCTGATCCTCGTCACTTCCAGGCTCTGGAATCCCGGCACAGCCGTGAAGAGGGGCGCCACCTGTGTGGGGAAACAGGGAGGAGGCGCATTGTGACGAGAGAATTGGCCCCAGCTGCAGGGGACCCCGGTCTCCGAGCCCACAGCCACCCATGGTGACGGTCACTGGACAGCGCGCTCCCTGCCCTGCCACACCACAGCCATTAACCACCAGGTCAGGCCCCGTGTGACAGCCCCGCCCGCCCCAGCGCCCCCCGGGCTCACCGTCTCATTGAAACTCTGCACCAGGCTGCGATGGGCCTGCGACCCGGGAGTCCGGAAGGCGCCAACGAATTCCATATCCAGCGCGAGTTCACAGGGCATGCGGAGACGGGTGGCTGTGAGGCAAGACACCCCGAGCCCAGCCCACAGGGAAACCGTTACTGCGCAGTGCTTGGCCCACGCCCCGGCCAGCTCTGCACAGCAGCAGCGCCCCGGTTCAGGCTGGCACCAAACACCGAGCTTGGGACAACAGGGAGGGAAGACGTGGGGAAGCGAGGGAGAGCGGGGCGCAGGCGCCTGGGCATGGAGCCATGAGGCACAGCGAGTCAGCAGAGCTGTGCCAGGCCTGCAGTCACCCCAAAGGCCTCACGGGCTCCAGACTCGCTGCCCGGAGGGATCACCATGGACAGCTGGAGCGTGCCCTCGGCGTGGCTCAGCACCACTGGAAGCAGACACCCGCGGCCTGCTCTGGGGCCACCCCACACGCAGAACCATGTCCCCCAGTGGGCACCACGGCAGGATTGCAGAGGGGGCCTGAGCAGCATGGCACGGGGGGAGCTCCCAGCAAAGGGGCTGACATGGTGTCAGGGGCATTAGCCTGACCTGCATGGGGCCCCATACTGGCTGTGCCTGGCCAGAGGAGAGCCCACTACCCCATTCATCCCGCCCCTGGCACATTGCTTTACCAGCATGCTGCCTTTAGACTGCCCCAGCTGCACCCCTGACCGTATGCGACTCCCCGTCCCTCTCCCCCGCAGGATGTCCCCGCCCAGAGAGCAGCCCAGAAATCCAGGGGCAGGTGCTGCCCGACTGACCTTTGAGAAGAGGAGGCTGGTCTTCCACAACGAACACGCTCTGTGCCCTGCCACGGGCACCCTTGGTGGTGACAGGCAGGGGCTGCCCATCTGTCGCACCAGCTGGGCCAGGAGTCACGGGTGGCATCGCTGCCCTGAGCTGCGTGCTGGCGAAGGGGACATTCGTCCTGGCACTGCTCACGGGATCCGTAACATCGGCACCCCATGCCCTCGGGGTGGCTGCCAGGGGGGGCCAGGGACTCCTGCTGCCAGCTGGGGACCCAGCACTCTCAGCGGTTAGTATCAGCTCTGGGGTGGGGGGCGTGGGGCTGAACAGGGCCCCGGTGTTGATGCTCAGAAAGCTCCTCCCAGCCCCGCTCGGGGTTCTTGTGTCAGTGGCTTGGCTGGAATTCCCCGGTTCAGCCCCAGCCTGCGCAGCCCAGGCTGGGGGGGTCGTTGCCCGCTGGCCCAGCCTCTCTGTCCCTCCCCTCCAGCTGGCAGATGCCAATGAGGGCGTTGCCACTGAGGCATTAGTGGTCGCCGTGTCCCACGATGGAGACTGGGTGGTGGCCACGCCGAGCTCTGCGAGTCCCAGGGCAGCGGGAGACCCCGAAATGTCCTTCTCTAAGGAGAATGGGGAACTCAGCCTGGTCCCGGGAGGGTCAGGGGGCTCTGTCGGGCTGAGCGCAGTGGATCCTCTCTGCAGAGTGGCTGCCGGTGTATCCGCTCTAGCAGGCTGGCTGGCTGGCGAAGGCTGAAAGCCCAGAGGAGTAGTGGCTTGCACGGTGCCAGGGCCATGGGGCACGTCTTCCCCGCTGGAGGCTCCCGGGAACACTCCCTCCTGAGACGTCACTGCCATGACTGGGGAAGGAGCCAGGGAGGGCTGCTTGGCCCCATGAGTGCAGGAGACGGGAGGCTGGGAGGACGTGCCCACAGACACAGCCGTACCGGGCGCGGCTGTGACCGTGCTGCGGGGCTCCCCTGTGCCAGGCACTCGAGTCCTCGCAGCAGGGGTTTCAGGGAGCCAGGTGAGAGTCCGGAATAACCGCTCCAAGGCTGGGGCTGGTGTTGACAGCCTGGGCTCCAGGGCGCGCTCACTGAGAGACCCGTTCTCGTGGCCAGGAGCTGTGGGGTGAGAGACACTGGACCCTGTGCTGAGCTGCTCAGCTGGCGCTGGGGGCTGGGCCGAGCCAGGGGATGGGGCAGGTGCTGTGAGGTTGCCCAAAGGCCTTGGGGTCCCAGCGAAGACACTTGGCGTCTTATCTGGAGAAGTCCCGGGGAATGACTCTGCCCACGACGCTGCCCGAGGGTCCCCCTCTATGCGCGTGTCAGTGGAGAGAGACAAGTCCATGTTTTCTGGGACTCCATCGACACCTCTGCGCCCTGGCGACTCCTCAGAGCCAGCCTCCGCCAGCGTATGGCCCCGGTCCTCCCCAGGCCTGGGGCTCCCCAGGGGCACCATGCGACGCATGCTGGAATGGAGTCCTGGGGCAGAGTGAGCTGTTGTGGCGAGCGTCTCTGTCAGGCTGCTCCCTGGGGTGCGCATTGGGGTCCCACTGGTCTCTGTGGCTGGCTGAGCTTTGCCCCCCAGCCGCCAGGTCAGACTCTCCCGGCCATCCAGCTGCAGAGCAGGTGTCTGGCTGGTTTCCAGAGAGTCGCACGGTGCGGGGGCTGCAGTGCGCATGGCGGGCTCCGTCTGTCCTCGCGGCAGGGTGCCAGAGCCCTCAGTGGGGCTTGGCAGCCTGGCCCCTAGGCCCAGGTCAGTGAAGTCCAACTCCGTAGTAACGGCAGCTTCCCTGTGTGCCGTCCCCAGCCCCCGCATCCCTCCTCCAAAGTGCTGAGCCCCATCGTCCCCTGCGCTAGCCCCGGGAGCAGGGCTGGTCACGGGCACAGAGGGAGGCAACAAGGTTACTGGCTTCTGGGAGCCCACAGCACTGCCCTGGCTGGTCTCCACACTGGTCTCACTCAGGGTGAGAGCAGCCTCCGGCGTTTCCATGCTCCATGGCTCTGGGTCCGAGGGCCCTGCCGTGAGCGCGCGCTCCCCACTGGGGTACACTGGATCCGTTACTGCGGAGATGCTGGAAGGTGCCTGGTCCCATGAAGCCGGCTCCCGGGCGGCAGAGCCAGGAAACACCACGGGTGAATTTGTAGGGGTGCTGCTGCCCCCCAGGGAAGTGGGATCTTTTGCCCTCAGGTTTTCCAGAGGGACTGTCCCAGGGAGAGGCACCAGCGTGGGATTTGCTGCCTTGAACTGTGACCTCGCAGAGAACAAGGGGCTGCTGGTCTTTCCAGCGGGCGTCTCCTTTCCTGCAGCAGACGGGTGCATACGCACTCCCGGGTCGCGGGCTTTGTCCCAGTGCTCAGCAGCTGCTGCAGTGGCCGGTGGCTGCACACGCTCAGCGTTCGCTCCATCCTGAGCCACAGGCCCGTTCCTTCTCCTGCCCAGCCACGTCCTTCGGGGCACAGGGGCAGCGTTACTCAGCGCATCTCCAGGGCTCTCTGCAGTGCTGGCAGGCCAGGCCGCAGGGCTCTGGTGGGGAGCAAGGCCAGGGCGAGGGCCTGGGGCTGCCTTGCTGGTGCCGTGGAGACGCTCAGCAGCTCCAGATAACACAGCCCCCCTCAGCTTCACCGGGGCCTCTTGTGATGCCACCTGCCCAACATCTTCCCTCAGAGCCTCCGGGGCATCCACACCTAATGAGAGAGGCAAAGCTGTGAGCCCAAGGAGTCACTCTGGTCCCGGGGGACTGAAAAGCTTTTACTAGCCCAAGGCTTGGAGTCAGGACTCCTGGGTTCTCAGCCTGCCCCAGGCCTGAGAGTGACTCTCTGCGACCCCTTGGGCAAGGCAATTCCCCTCTCTGTAAAGTGGGGACTAAGGCCCGGCCCCACCTCCCGGGGGACACGTGATGAGTCGCTGGGGAGGGTTTGCAGAGCGCAGCTGCCGTGGGCTGGAAATGTTCCATACTCCGCTCAGCCATGTGGCCCCGAGGGCAGCGCAGGGCTCAGAGTGGGGCAGGCTGGGGAGCCGGGAAGGTCTGAGCTGTGAACGCTGAGTCAGGGGCTATGCCAATGCTGCATTCCCCATCTCTGAGCGGGGCTGAGTCCAGAGGCGGGGTTTCCCCCTGACTCACCCCAGAGCAGGACACAGCGATGCCCCAAGACAGCCCCGTATACCCAGGAGGGAGCTGGATCTCACCTTGCCCATCTAGCCCGACAGCTCTCTGGGCCTGAGTTCTCGGGATAAGGGAGAGGAACAGCAGAAAAGCCCAGCCCCAGCCCAGGGGCCTCTGCCTACTCTGCCTGAGCCCTGGGCAGGAGATGAACCCGGCCGAGAGGTGGGAAATGCCCACAGAAAGGCCGGGCCAGCCTTTTGGGCTGGCTGACTGACACGACCGGCACAGGACGGGGTTGGTGACTGGAGGGAGCATCCAACCCCCTCCCAGGGAGAGCGGGACCATCTCACCCAGCCCTAGGGGCGAGGATAAGGCTCCCTGGGAATCAGAACCCCCCTGGCTCCCTGTGACTTCCCCCCAGCCCCATCGCCTAGTGCCCAGGCAGAGCCTTTACCTGTCCGGCAGCGTTGCCCCGTTGAGTTCCCAGGGCAGAGACAGGTCTGTGCCGATCCCACCACGGAGCAGCAAAGGGCCAGCCGCGCACACCAATCCACAGCCACTGGAGGGAGAGAGAGCGGGCACTGCTCATATCCGGGTCCCCTCCGGCCGGAGACAGCGCAGAGAGCCCTGCACCCAGCCCGAGACGCGGGAATGCTACAGCCGGAGCGCCGGAGGCAGGCCAGGCAACACACGCACACCGGCCCGGTGGAGGCAGTGCTGGGCGACGTGCCCCACGTGGCAGCTCGCCGGTGCGGTCTCGGCCTGCCAGGCTCTGAGGGGCACGCCCCCAAGCACGGCTGGCCAGGATGTTTCCAGTCCATGGGCCATGCAAGCGCTCAAGTGCTTTCCTTTCACTAACCAAACAAGCAGGCCACAATGGGGCCCGGGACACCACGGTGACAAGGGGGACTCACGCACTCACCCTCCCCGACCGAGACCCCGACAAGCTACCGTTGTGGAAACGCTGACGGGCATGGGACACGGGACGGGCGCTGCCTCTCTGGCTGGGATGGACGGAAAACCAACCCGCGTGTACTGTTCACACGCTGCAGAGCAAGCTGAGGTATTTGCCACAAGGAGAGCCCTGCATAAAGGCCTCGTCTCCCAAGCCTCAAAAACGACTGGCACTGGCCAATTATTAACAAGCCCTCCCCTGCCAAAGCCCAAATCTCCAAGAGAACAAAGCCAAGCCAAGCAGGGTGTTTCCACCTACCCCCAACCCAGAGCAGCCGCATTGCTATGGCCATGGGCCTAGGGGTTTGGGAGGATGATATAAGCACTAGCGATCCTGGCAAGGAGACACGTTCGCTGTGGCCCAGGAGCAGACTCTGGCCAAGCGCATTACTGCACTGGAAGGAACAAGGGCCATGACCGAGGAAAGGCCCGAGTGCACCCTGCCTCGTGACCCAGCTCCGCCCCCAGTGTGGGCGGGGGGGCAGCTTTGACTAGGGACTGCAACAGGAATCCAGAACCAGGCAGCGCTAGCGAGGAGGGAGATGCAGCTCCCCGCACTGAAATCATGCTGCAGCTCTGGTTGGCAACATGCTCTGGATGCAATAATGCTTAGGGCAGCCGTTCCCAAGCTGGGGGTCACACCCCGAAACGAGGCTGCTGGGCCATTCAAATGTTTCCATTTCCCACTGCTGCCTCTCAAGCAATCCAAGCGCTTTCAAGCGCCACCTCGTCACCTTGGCCAATGGGAAGCAATTCCCAAATTCGCGCCGCCCCAGCGACAGCTCATTAGCCTTTGCCAGTAATTTGGGGCACCTGTCTTCTGTTGGGCATAAGCACCTGCTTACACATGGGTACTGGTCTGGCTTCAATGGCGCACTCCCCTGGGAGTAAAACCAGGCACAGGCTCGCATGCTGGCAGGACTGGGGCGCTGGTTTGTTCCTACCTGCAAGGCTTTCCTAATTCAAGGTCTGCGACAGATTCTAGCTCAAATGAGGTGACGCTTGTACAGTCTGAGCCAAGCATTGGCAGTGAGCACACCATCAGCATTAGATAAACACAGAAGAATATTGTTGTACAGTGGCCAAAATAGCCCCCTGGTCTCTCTCTGTTTTCCTAAATACTTAATTTCTGCAAACCCAAGACCCCTCCCCCCGGCTCTCACCCCAGCAGCTCAGGGCAGTTCTTTACCCAAAAACCAATCAAGCCATTTTTCAATGTGCAAAAAGTCCTTTTTCTGTAGCTCCTTTGCTTTATACAACCAGCCACTTGGGAATTTAACTCTTTGCAGCATCAGGTTTCATAGAAAGCCATTTCCTGTGAAAGGAAAAGCTGAGGCATGGTTCAAAATCCATCTGGAACTCACCAAAATTACCACCTGCATTTGCATGAATAAATAAAATAGAAACCTCTGTACCAAAACTCCTGCGTTATCTGAATGTAGGTCACATGGTGGGAATAGCATCACTGACACAGAAAACGCCCCCCTCTTTGCTGAACTCCCATTTATCCAAATAAACTCCATGTCTCCCATTTCATTCAGATAACGAGCTCAACGGGCCCATGTAACACACACACAAATGATACAATCACACCATACAATAGATGGGGCCTAGATCACCTGATGAGTGCAGGCTACACGCCTATTCGCTCACAGAGCATCCCAGGAAGCATGTCTGTGATGGTATTTTGCACAGCCCATGTGCATAGCTCAAACCAAAGCAGACACACTGATTCACATTTACTGCAGTGAAAGTCAGCATCTGTATTTCCAAAACACACCCAATAAAAGCAGGGACTTTCGGCACCAGCTTGCAACAATTTTTCTCAGAAACACCAGGAATCAGACGCTCTCCCTGGGGACAGATTACAGGAAATTTTCTCTCAGGGCAAATAATCTCTCCCTGGGCCTATAACTGCCTTTTGCAGCATTTCTTGCCATTTCCTCTGAAGCATCCAGTACTGGCCTCTGCCAGAAGCAAGATACCATGCTAGGTGGAGTGCAGGTCTGGCAATTCCTATGCTATTGGTTATTTAGCCTGTGAAGGAACAGAGCTGAAATCTAACAGGAAACCCCCAGGCTAAAATTTAGAAACAGCAGTGAATGTACTTTTAAAGACAATTCCTTCTCCCCAGACACACCATCTAGCAGGCTGCATGCAGCAGAGGCATGGGCTTCAATATAGGTCAGGCTTTGTCTGCACCAGTTTAACTCACACTGGTTTGCAATGGTTTTAGTTAAACCAGTACATATCCCTCTGGGCATTCCCTTATTGCTGTTTAAGGGTGACTTGTTTTGGTTAGTTTAAACTGAAGCCTAAACAGAGAGAAACCTGATTTAAACCGAAATAAGTGTCCACACGCCTTTGGCACTGGTTTCCCTAAGTCAGCTTTAAAATCACACACAGCTAAACCCGTGCAGCTTTCCCCTGCAGACAGCAGAGTTCTGCATTCACCTACCTTGTGTCCATCATCCCACAGCACCCGCCTTCCCACTAGCACCACACCCCCGCAGTGACTAACCCTGTCTTACACCCTTGCTTTAGCCTGTTTGCTCCTCAGGGCAGGGACTGGCATCGCTGTGCCTTGCACATGGCTCAGCCTGGGTGCAGCAGTTAGGTCAGGCCAAGTGGCAACGGCTCCAGAGTCTCTGAGTGGTTCTTACCCCAGTAAGTGAAAGTGAGACTGGAATCCAGGCTCCCTCTGATCACGGTTCTGCCCTGTCCCTTCAGAAGAAAGCCGTGGGCAATATCCACAGGCCCCTCCCTGCCGGCTCCTTCCCCTGGGCTACCTTCAAAGCGCACGCTAAGGTTGGGATGAGCAGCAGCCTCCAGGGCTTTGATTTCCACGCGTACTTCCTCGGAGGGCAGCGCTGCTACCACCCATGTGCAGGTTCCGGTGGGTGCCAGGGGGCCCTTGGCCGCTGGTAAGTGGATGGTCCCATTAGCTGCACTGATCACGTCTATGATGCCTCCACAGCTCCCACGTTCCTGCAAGGAGCCGGCACCCCCTAGAAGCAGAAATCAAGTCTTGGTCAAAGGCTTCTGGCTCCCGGGGGCACCACTCGTGGACGCCAGCCTCCTCCTCACTGCGGGAGCATCCCCTGGACCAGGCTCTCGGGGGCACCACTCGAGGGTGCCAGCCTCCTCCTCGCTGCGGGAGCATCCCCTGGACCAGGCTCCCGGGGGCACCACCCGTGGGTGCCAGCCTCCTCCTTGCTGCGGGAGCATCCCCTGGACCAGGCTCCCGGGGGCACCACCCATGGGTGCCAGCCTCCTCCTCGCTGCGGGAGCATCCTCTGGACCAGGCTCCCGGGGGACCAACCATGGGTGCCAGCCTCCTCCTCGCTGCGGGAGCATCACCTTGACCAGGCTTCCGGGGGCACCACCCATGGGTGCCAGCTGCCTCCTCGCTGCAGGAGCATCCCCTGGACCAGGCTCCCGGGGCACCACTCATGGATGCCAGCCTCCTCCTCACTGCAGGAGCAGCCCCTGGACCGGGCTCCCGGTGACACCACCAATGGGTGCCAGCCTCCTCCTCACTGCGGGAGCTCCCGGGGGCACCACCCATGGGTGCCAGCTGCCTCCTCGCTGCTGAAGCATCCCCCAGACCAGGCTCCCGGGGGCACCACCCAGGGGTGCCAGCTGCCTCCTCGCTGCAGGAGCATCCCCCGGACCAGGCTCCCGGGGGCACCACCGGTGGGTGCCAGCCTCCTCCTTGCTGCAGGAGCATCCCCCGGACCAGGCTCCCGGGGGCACCACCCGTGGGTGCCAGACGCTTCCTTGCTGCGGAGCATCCCCCGGACCAGGCTCCCGGGGGCACCACCCGTGGGTGCCAGCCTCCTCCTCACTGTGGGAGGATCCCCTGCACTGGGCTCCCGGAGGCACCACCCACGGGTGCCAGCCTACTCCTCACTGCGGGAGCTCCCAGGGACACCACCCCTGGGTGCCAGCTGCCTTCTCGCTGCAGGAGAATCCCCCGGACCAGGCTCCCGGGGACACCACCCATGGGTGCCAGCCTCCTCCTCACTGCGGGAGCATCCCCCGGACCAGGCTCCCGGGGACACCACCCATGGGTGCCAGCCTCCTCCTCACTGCAGGAGAATCCCCCGGACCAGGCTCCCGGGAGCACCACCCATGGGTGCCAGCCTCCTCCTCACTGCAGGAGCATCCCCTGGACCGGGCTCCCGGGGCACCACCCGCGGGTGCCAGCCTCCTCCTCACTGTGGGAGCATCCCCCAGACCAGGCTCCTGGGGACACCACCCGTGGGTGCCAGCCTCCTCCTCACTGCAGGAGAATCCCCCGGACCGGGCTCCTGGGGACACCACCCGTGGGTGCCAGCCTCCTCCTCACTGCAGGAGAATCCCCCGGACCAGGCTCCCGGGGGCACCACCCATGGGTGCCAGCCTCCTCCTCACTGCGGGAGCATCCCCCGGACCAAGCCGCCCTTCAGAGGCGCGGGCCGGGCCGTGCCCCGAGCTGAACCCCCCGCAGCCCTGCGAGCCCCACGCCCCGGGCCGAGCAGCAGCGACTGTCCCCGGGGCTGGGCCCGAGACCCCCGGTACCGGCCCGGCTCTTACCCGCCGCGCCCAGCAGCGCCAGGAGCGGGAGGAGGCTGCCCATGCTGCCCGCGGGCGGAGCGCTCGGCGCCGGCTGCCGGGAGCGCGGGGGCGGCCGCTGCCTGGAGCCGGCGGCAGGAAACCCCCCGCTGCGGCGGCACCAGGGCACGGGACCGCGGAGAGCAGCGCCGCGCACCCCGCCCCAACGCCCCCCAAAGCCCGCCCCCGGCGCCCCAAACCCCGCACTGCCCCGCCCCTCCCCACGCCCCGCCCCCCGGCGCCCCAAACCCCGCACTGCCCCTCCCCACTCCCCGCCCCCGGCGCCCCAAACCCCGCACTGCCCCGCCCCTCCCCACGCCCCGCCCCAATGCCCCCCAAACCCCGCACTGCCCCTCCCCACGCCCCGCCTCCCGGCGCCCCAAACCCCGCACTGCCCCGCCCTCCCCACGCCCCGCCCCCCGGCGCCCCAAACCCCGCACTGCCCCTCCCCACTCCCCGCCCCCGGCGCCCCAAACCCCGCACTGCCCCAAGCTCCGCCCCAATGCCCCCCAAACCCCGCACTGCCCCGCCCTCCCCACGCCCCGCCCCCCGGCGCCCCAAACCCCGCACTGCCCCGCCCCTCCCCACGCCCCGCCCCAATGCCCCCCAAACCCCGCACTGCCCCTCCCCACGCCCCGCCTCCCGGCGCCCCAAACCCCGCACTGCCCCACCCCTCCCCAATGCCCCCCAAACCCCGCACTGCCCCTCCCCACGCCCCGCCTCCCGGCGCCCCAAACCCCGCACTGCCCCACCCCTCCCCACGCCCCGCCCCAATGCCCCCCAAACCCCGCACTGCCCCGCTCTCCCCAAGCCCCGCCCCCAGGCGCCCCAAACCCGCACTGCCCCTCCCCTCCCCAGGCCCCGCCCCCAGGCCCCCCAACCCCGCACTGCCCCTCCCCTCCCCAGGCCCCGCCCCCAGGCCCCCCAACCCCGCACTGCCCCTCCCCTCCCCAAACCCCACCCGCAGCTCCCCTGAACTCCCCCCATAAACAACCCCACCCCAGTGCACCCCTAAGCCCCCATCCACAACCCCTCAAATACACCCCCACCGCCCCAGAATGCATCTCTCACCACAAACCCCACAACCCACACATTCTATAGAACACCTACAGTGCCATTCACAAACAGGCAAAGCCCCACAACGCACTAGGCAAAGAGCCCACAGCACATTAGACAGACACTCCACAAACTGCACAAGTACAATGAAAGCAAACCACACCCCCATCCCATAAAAACCAGGCTTTTGCACACACAAAACACACAAACACATGCAAGCCACATACACGTTATGCAAACATGTCCCCCCGCAGAATTCACACGGTGTGGGTCAAGGTCTCTGCTAGCCCAGTGGCCAAAGAGGAAAGTCTCTGCTACTCTGTGGAAACACCTAGATACAAAACCCCGATAGATTGCCCTAATACGTACAAAGAGCAGACCCCAAATGCAGGTTAAGATGCACGGTAATGGCCAATGCAGCCATTCAAAATCATAAATCAGGCCCCCAAAGTCATGATTTTTATATATAAGTGTGGAGATATTTATTTGCCTTCTAGTGTGAGGCATGAGGGTATATTCAGGTCACATTTTTCAAGGTGTTATTTACAATCAAGAAGCCTAGGAACTTACCGTTAAAAAATGAGATAGTCACTTGACTCTGGGAGCTAGGGCTTTAGGAGCAACACACACTGTCCACGGCAGAAAGGCCCCTCCGATGCAACACAAAACACACCCACTAGCAATCTAGTATCGTTTTGGTGGGGTGCTTAGCATTTACCTCACATTCTGCTCCAGCAAATGCCTCTCCCTAAAGAACTAATTCCAGCAGGACCAGACATTAGGTTTTGCAAACTGACACTTCAGCTAACATGGAACAGCTGAGGGGCTTGACAGTGGGCTGTGAACTCTTCCACCTACAGCTGTTGCCAACCCAAAAGCAGACCAGGTTGCAGTGGACTGAAAATTGTTACCATCTGATGGCTGTTCAGTGGCCCCTTGCAAAACGAAGTGGGGATTTCAGTGCAGCACCAAGTGTCCACATCACCATTAGCACCCAGGTCCTGTTGGCAGCCTCAGCTGTGAAGGTGGTAGACGTTTCTTGTCACTGGTAGGGTAGGCTTTGTCTCTGTTCAGAACTGCACTAGTCAAACTCTAAATCTGTTTAAAATCCAATTTTATTAAACTGGTGCAAAACCCTGTGTGGGCACTGAGTTGTGTTAAATTGTTCTAAACCAATGTTTAAATTAAATTTAAAGTGTCCACACAAGATTTTGTTTCAGTTTAACTCAATCAGTTTAAAAAACCAAATACAGACAAGGTTGTCGGCTCTCCACTGGAACGTAGGCATCTCTGTATCGTCACCCATGGATCCAGCTTCCTGTGCCCAACACTGGCTAGCACTAGATGCTTCCAAGGAAGGTGTAAGAAACCCTCTATCGGACAGCTATAGAATAACCTGCCCGGGGGAAGTTCATTTCCAAACTTCAGGTTAGTTTATCCCACAAAGTGTGAGGAGTTGAAGTCCTGACATGTATCCTGTCTAATAGCACTGTGGTTGAGATTAGCCATCCATGTACACACCCACTCATTCTTTAAAATCCCATTGCATTATTCACCTCCCATAGCTTGTGGAAATGGATTCCACAGGTTAATTTCGTAGCGTGCAAAAGTATTTATTTCTATCCATTTGAAATTGGTTGCCTTTGAAATCCCCTCACTCTTGTATTATGAGATAACATACACAGACCAGTACAAACAAAATACATAATGTCCACTGTCAATCATTCCCAGAGCCATCCAGTCCCTCAAATGTTTCTGTAATACAGACTCACACAACCTAGTGTTGAAAATACATTTTCTGGTCACATTAGATCTAAATTGAAAGCTGCCATCAGTTCAATAGCATCCTGAGACCAAGGACAGCGAGGTGAGGGGGCTGTTGGGAAAGTATATTGAGGCAGAGCACAGGGGGGTGTTGAACTAGGGAGCAGCATGCCTGTGGGGTGGTCTGCCCACATATCAGACAGCTTCCTCCTTGCAGACCCTGACATAGCCAAACCTCAAACACTCCTAGAACCTGATTATCCCTTCACTGAAGTCAATGGCAGTTACACATCTGTTGGCAATGAGCTGATCAAACCCCTGTACTTTCATCGGATGTAATCTCAGCTGCTACGCAGAGGCAGTCGCTGGGCAGGAAACGTCCAAGGAAAACACCACCATCTAAAGGAAGCAATAGTAGTGATGCAGTGGCACCATTTTGGAGCCACCGTAAACAGTGATTGTACCAATGCATGGTGAGACCCTTGAAGCCATTATACCATAGACCCAGCACTGGTCCTGATAAGAGGGGCTTTTAAGCAGGCACTGGCTTATGAGGACCATTTTAGGTACAGCACATGCAGCTTCCCTGCCACTAGGGAACAGTCATTATAGATTGTGTTGATCTAGCTGTACATGAGCTAAAGATTTAATCCCAGGTGCTGGAAGGCAGACTGCTACAAACAGGACTTGTCACAGCTGTAGGACAGCTGCTGCCAATCTTTTTATTTTCATGCCTTGTGATAGGAATGCTGGCATACGTGCCTTAGGCAACATCCATTTAGGCTCACTGTATTCCACTTCTCTAAATTCCCCTTGAAGTTGCAGGTGGAGCCTGCTTCCTTCACCTTCTGTCCTAAACCTCATACATACGATGGTTTGTTAAACAGCTGCTGCCCTCTAAGTGGCTGCATTTCAGTAAAGCCATGTCCTTGTAGGCAGTCGAGTTAGGGAAGTGCTTTGGAATGAAAGGCCCTCTGTAACTGTAAAATCCCTTCGTCTCTTCAACAACCCTTTCAGGGGACAGATGCCGTTTGAGCCATAACCAGCTTCAGGCAGAGCAACTCCCAGCTGGCTGAGAGTTCAGTCCGACACAGAATTGTAAAGCTGAAATACAGTTTGAGATAGCAAGCTGTGAAAATAAACACCTACGCAGTTAAGGAACCCATGTGGGGCAGGCGTAGGCTCCAGTATATTTTCCAGCCGCCTACCATGCTGAATTTCAGAGGAAAATATATAATCAGATGACGCTTTCTTGGCTCTCAGCCTGGTGGTGCCCCTGTGACAGATAAAAGCAGTTCTTAGCTCAGAAGAGAAAGCTATGTGGTGTCCAGAAATAACGTTCAGCTCTGTCTTGGGAGAGATTTAAAACAACCCCCTCATGCTGAGATTAGTTAGGTTTACAGTAGCACTGATCTTATTCTGCATTTCAGTAGCAAGAAAATCAATCCCTTTATTTTCTATCAGGTAAGTACAATCATTTTGAAACTAACATTTACTTTTAACACAAGTTTATTTATTAAACACATTAAACAGTGGGAAAGAATTGGGTTTATGGGAAAGAAAGCAGATACTGAGCTTACCGAGCCATAAAAGGGAAAGTGATCACTCAGGCAGTAGAGAGTACAAGTTCTTTTAATAAGCCAATTTTAATACAAATTGTACAGACAATAGTATAAGGCCCATCTCTGGGCATTCTGAAACTGTGGGCTCATTACAGGGTTACCTACAGTGGTCTTAGTGCCAACCGCAGCCCCTATTCAGTGAGTCATTGTATTCTTTATAGTCTATGTAGCCAGACTTAGGAGATGCTTTTGTCACATACAGGCAGCAGGCTTGGATTTGAACAAGACCTCGTACAAAGCTGTTACGAGCACATGCTGAAGCCCTCTAGTACGGGTTAGAAATAATAAAATCTTTATACATATAGTTCTACAAAACAGGGGGATATGATTTGAATTTCACTGCCAGGCACAGGATGTTAACCTTAAACTACTGCATCCTAACTGTGCTTAGTAAAGCATCTTATTTAACGTTGCCCAGGGGCAATGGGAAGATGGGAGCTTTCTGTGCAAGACCAACTACTTTAAACACCTTGTTTAGTACCATGGCTGTTTTCGTATCAGCTAAGATCAGTCACAGAGCCTCAGGACAGGGATCCACAGGCCATCCCAAGCAGCAGAATAAACCCAGAGCCATGGGACTAGCAGTCAAATGCCTGGTGACGCTACACTTGTACAGTTTTCTGAAGATACGCACCAAAAGCTTTTCCAAGACTTTGGAGGAGCTACCTTGAACCCAGACGCTGAAGGTCTAGCATAGTTATAGCATGGTCTACCATTCACCTAAATCTTTAGGAGCCATAACATTTTCCCAAAGAAAAGATTTAGCACTTTAAGAATTGCTGGAGATTTATACATTAAAAATAATTAATCTGGACCATTGACAAAAGGATTATAGAACAAAATCAACAAGACGATAATGGTCTTATATATTTATTTTTTTTAAAGACCAATACATATTTAGACGACGTTAAATACAATGTCCAACAGAACTACTGCAGCAATGGTACAGTAATGTGCGCTTACATTCACACAACCGCAGATATAATCCCAGTCTTCACGATAGAGAGAATCTCCTGTTAAAAAAAGCCACACAGATTTGGTATTTCAGAGCTCAAAAGTTACCTTGTAAAATAAAATGTTCAATAAAAGGGAACTGACAAGGACACATGACCAGCATGGAACAGCACTGCCAAAGGAAGCCAGGGAGTCAGTGACAGGGCCTTAGCTCTGGTGAGATTACCATCTCATTCCATGGCACAGATAAAGCAGCAGGAGCAGCTGTGCATGCTTCCCCCACACTGCCATGCCATGCTCCTCAGTCCTGATGTGGGGAAAGAGGGGTGCATAGGCAGCATTCAGTTCTTGACACTCCACTGGGACTGCAACAAGGGGACCAGTTTGTGCTGGTATTTTCCCCTGATGTATACAGCTGGGAACTGGGCTGAGGCAACAAGCTCATTTCACCATGACAACAGACTTGCCATCTGCCACCAAAATCTGGGCTAGATCCCATCTCAACACCTTGCCTATGACATAGCATTGACTACAATTATACAGTATAGGAAGGAAGGTATTTCTCATCTCCAGTGACTCCATGGTGATTTTACTCTGCCTGGCCATTATTGCTACTTACATAAAAGTAAGTTTCTACTTACTCTGCTTCAAAGAAATGTCTTTATTCATACACATCCTTCTTATCTGCAATGTAATCTACAATCTCTTGTGGACACATTAGCTTTTCTGCTTCCGTGTCAGGAATTTCAAACCCTAGAAGAGAGAGCACATGCTTAGCTTGTAATAGTGGAAACAGCAGAAAGAGAGAAATCATAATACAAACTCAGATGCCTGTGCCTTGGCTCTGTGGGCAACACACAGGCAGGGGTCAGCAGCACAGACATAGATTTGGCACCTCTGATTACTCAAGCTGCGTTTCAAAGCCTGCTGTGCCTTACCCAGCAGCAGAAAATTATGCAAGAGGCATCAGGCAGAACTAGCAGTTCCTGCAGATTGTGAAGCCTCACTAACAGAGTCAGTGCCCTTCCAAGCACAGCTCAAGCTTCTACTGGAGTCCCAGAGCTCTGAAACCAACTCTGATGTGCAATAGCTGTGAGATGGCAAAGCAGTGGGCTAGTTACATGCAAGGGACAACCCAAAGCACCAGTTTGTTTCACAGTCTTCTATCAAGTGTCATTACAGCAAGTAGCTTTTAAAAATTCTACGAAGTTCACCAGGTTAGAGCCTGCTGGGACTTGAAACAGTAGAACTCATCACTACAACATTTTCTAGAAAATTCTGGCTTTTCTATTTCTAGTCCTGCTAGCTGCAAGTTAACCCCCCCCCACCAAATGTAAACAAGAGCAGTGATTAGACTAAATATATCTGGGCAATGTGCAAGTCAGAATGCCTCCAATTAAAGTGTATATGTTCTACTACAGTTTATTTTTTACACAATTGGGATTTATATGCAGATGAAAAGATTAAAGAATTGTTAGAAGCTAAGTTTGGAGAAATCTAATACAATTCTCACATGCAGAGCACACAGAAGAGAATGGTGGATGTATTGGACAGCAGTCTTGATGCAAAATGAAATGTCTGGAGTACTCATTTGCATTTTATTACCCTGAATGCTTTGTCGGCTCCTAGCCGTGCCACACTACAGCTAATTCCCAAGGAAAGTTCTGAGGCAGAGACTTGTAGGTGCACCAAACTGCTTTACACTGAAGCCATGGAAACTTTAATTTACACTTCAGACAGGAGGTGCAGAAGCCACAATGATAAAATGTAAATCCCTGAGAGTTAGAGATACTGAGAGTGAAACAGCTTTCTTTGGGTTGTGGAAGTTAGTCAACGTTAAATATTCATACCGAGCTTATGGAAATAAAAGAACTAAGATTTTGTTTGCAGTAAGCACATTTGGGGGGCCATTCAAGACAACAGCAGATCTGTCTTTCTTAAATATCTATATGGCCCCCATCACCATAGCAGCTGAGCATCTCACAGTCCTTAGTATATTTATCCTCACACCACCACCGGGAGGTAGGAAAATGTTATCCACATTGTACAGATTAGAACTGAGGCAGAGCTAAGCGACTTGCCAAGGTCACACAGAAGCTGGTGGTACAGCAGGTTTTGAAGCTAGTTCTCCCAAGTCCTAGGCTAGCCCCCTAACCACTGGACAATCCTTCCACTCTATAGGGAAGGACAGGGAGAACAGACATCACAAACTTCAGTTACCAAATTCATCTTCCATGGCCATGATGATCTCCACTTGATCTAAACTGTCCAAGCCCAGGTCTTTCATGAAGTGGGCAGTTACTGTGAGCTGGGAGAAAAGCCAAACAAAAATACAATAAAACTGATTACAGTCATTTCACTAGGGTAGGAAAAGTTAGAATATCCAGATGCGCCTCCACTTGGAGTTTACAGCCTAAAGATGCCAGAAAACCCGGTGGTTTTGGCCTTTACTGTCCCTCTGCCAAACATTTTTTTAACTGAAGAGATATGAATTTCTCCGCTATCTAGTCAACATGTCATTATCCACATAACTAAGGCTTATCAAGACTTCAAAATAACTAATTTCTCTTAAAGAAAAGAAAAGCTAACATATGAAGGGGCAATTTGACTACTGAGCAGTCTCAACATCTTTCCTGAGATGAAAAACTGCTCCATTAACAGTAACTGTTCACAGAAACAGAATTTCCTGTTTCCTGACTGCCCCTGGATGCTGACTTGGTTTATTAATCCAAAAGCCTTAACTTCCTGGACCTTGTGACCACTCATCTGTTATAGCATATCAGTTTGTGTGCATACATGCTATAGAATTACCCCCCCTGCTGTAGAATTACAGACTGTATCCTTCTGCAAGGCACACACAGGCAGGTTTGGGTCCCCCTTCTTTTATGGTGGCCTGGAGGAGCAACTCCACTTGTTACCATAACTGTTTTTCTCCATCTATTGAAAAACGGGCCGTCTGAACTGAAACAGTGTCTACAGCTTACCTTTTCTGGATCTACCTTATCATACAACTTCAAGACATACAGAACACGCTCCTTGATACTCTCCAGAGTAAGAGGTGGCAAGTCTGAATAATGGCGACACAACTGTAACGTACCAGAGACCTACAGGAAAAGCACAGGAATTCCTTACAAAACCTCCAGGACAATCTGCGCATAAATACAACATGTATGAACAGATCTTTCACAGAGTCCCTCAGAATGAAGGGGCCTGCACAGCACCAGTCTGACTCTGAGGCAGGACTCTCTCTTTTAGAATTACACCTTCCCTTTTGTATACCTGACAAAACCCTGTCCAGGCAATCTCTGAAGGTGGTAGACAATTAGCCCACGAAAGCTTATGCCCAAATAAATGTGTTAGTCTTTAAGGTGCCATAAGTACTCCTTGTTTTTTGGGCTGACACACACTAACACGGCTACCCCTCTGAAATGAGTTCTCTGTGATAAGAGAACTCCATAATCAGCCATCAAGACAGGCACAGGCTGCAGGCTCAACCCCAAATGGGAGAAAGGGAAACAGCAGCATGCTCGAACAAGCTCCTCTTGGACAGAGCAGGCCTCTGCTCCTGCCAGCCAGAAAAGAGGACAACCACGACATGGGGGCCTGCACAGGGGAGTTAGGGACAGAGAAGCCACACTGCCCACAGCTGGAAAGTGGAGCCGTCCCTGCTCTACCTAGGAACATGGGAACTAGCACATGGGCCAGCCCCGAGATCCATCTGGAGAAGTATCTTGTCCCCAGCGGTGGTCAGCACCGGACGCTTCAGAGGATGGTGCTGGAACGGCTGCAGCTGGGAAGGGGGGGATAATCCACCTTCACACCGGCTACGGAGCTTTTACCCTCATCACTGGCACCTGCGAGCCTGGCTTATAACACCGAGCGCTTGGGGGGTTTATCACGTCTGCCGGCACGAGCCAGGGGAAGGCCACGGCAACTCCGGCGGGCCAGGCGACCGGGACCCCTCGCTGCCCTGCCCTGCGGCCGCGAAGGGCCTTGCCAGGCTCCCTGTCGGGCCCGCGAGACCCCGAGCAGGGCCGCCCCCGGCCAGGGCCGCGCCGGGAACAGCGCGGCCAAGCCCCGGCCAGCTCGGACCCGGGGCGCCCCGACCGGGCCCGGCCAAGCCCCGCGGCGGGGGCGGCCCCAGGGTCACCTCTGGCCGGGCCCGGCCAAGCCCCGCGGCGGGGGCGGCCCCAGCGCCCCCGGCCCCGCCCGCCGCGCGGCTCCGCAGCCGGGCAGGCCGCGAGGGGGGGTCGGGGGGGGCGCGGCGCGTCCCGGGGCCCCGCCAGGCTCCGGCCCCGCTGACCCCGAGCGCGGGCCGAGCCTCACCTGGGGGCCCGGCGCTGCGCGGGCGGCCGGCCGGCGGCTGCAGAGCGCGCTGAGCGCGGCGGGGGCGGGGCCGGGGCCGGGGCGGCGGGCCGCGGGCGGGGGCAGCCGGGGCAGGAGGCGGCGGCGGACACAGGCCGACAGGACACGGGCGGCCATGGCGTCCTGCTGCCCAGCATGCGCCGCGCGGGCCGCGGATATCCCGGCATGCCCCGCGCGCGGCGGGCGGCACGGCGGGGCGGCGGGCGGGCGGCAGCGCCCCCTGGCGGCCTGGCGGGGGGCGGCGCCGCGCGCCCTCGCGGGGATCCTGCCCTGGGGGCGGCGCCCGGTTTTTCGCCGCCCCGGGCTCCGAGAGCGCAACTGCCCCAGCCGCGCACACCAAAAGGGGTGCGGGGGGGCGCTGCCCCGACTTGTGCCCCCCCAAGCACGGGCTGGCTTTGCTGGTGCCTAGAGCCAGTCCTGCCTGCTCCCCTGGGGCCTACACCCCCCCCCAGGGATCCTGCTCCCCTGGGGCCGCCCTACACCCCCCCCCCAGGGATCCGGCTCCCCTGGGGCCAGGGGCTGCATTACACCCACCCCCCCGCAGGGATCCTGCTCTTGTGGGGCCAGGCCCTGCCTCAGGAACCTACAGTCTGTGGGGGGCGGGGGGTAGAGCAAGGGTGAGAGGAGCACAGATTACATAGGCTGCATCTTGCCTGCACTGGGGAGTTTCACACCAGCCCCTCCCAGCAAAGCAAATCTACTGCAGGGGTTTGCGTTGGTGCAACAAGCCCCAGCCCAGCTAAGCGCTTCTAGGCGCACTCCTAGCCTCTGCCCCATGCACCTCTGGAGGGAGGAGATGGGTGGCTGGTGGGGCAGTTTGGCCACCAGTTAAAAGCATCATCAGAATCAGCTACAGTGCTAGATCCACAAAGAGATTAGTTTTCAGAGTGGTAGCCGTGTTAGTCTGTATCAGCAAAAATAACGAGTCGTCCTTGTGGCACCTTAGAGACTAACAAATTTACTTGGGCATAAACTTTCATGGGAAAAACCCACTTCATCATATGCATGGAGTGAAAAATACAGTAAGAAGAATATATATTATAACACATGAAAGAGAGATTAGATTCCCCAGCTGCCACCTAGGTACTTAAATCCAAAATTTAGATCATCAAAAGCCCCAACTGTATTTCTGCTGGTGGCCATTCACAAAGCCATCTACATCCTAGGCCTGGTCTACATCTAAAACTTAGGTCAGTGCAGTGGCGGATTGAGAGTTAGTGGAGCCCTGTATGCAGCTTCATTTTGGGGGGCCCCCCACAGGACCCAGCCAAGAAAAAGAACATTCTCTCATCACCACCCCCCGGGTTTTTCATTCTTTTTTTGTTCATCCTCCTCCTATATTATAAGTAATGTGAAGTAAATGAAAATAAAGTGAGGTACCTTGATTGGGGCAGGGGGTTGGGGTGCAGGAGGGGATGCAGCAGGCGGGCTCTGGGATGAAGTTTGGGTGCTGGGTGCAGACTCTGGGCTGGGGCAGGGGATTGGGATGTGGGAGGGGTGAGAGGTATGGGCTCTGGGAGAAAGTTTGGGTGCAGGTTCTGTGCTGGGGTGCGGGAGTGGGGCAGGTGGGTGGCACTTACCTCGCGTGGCGCGGCTCCCAAAGTGACCAGCACACACACCCCCTCTGGCAGCGGCACCTAGGCGGGGGTATCTCCACACACCGCTGCCTGCAGGTGCTGCCCCCGCCCGCAGGCGCTGCTCCCGCAGCTCCGATTGGCCACAGTTCCCAGCCACTCGGAGCTGCAGAGTCAGCACTCGGGGCAAGGGCAGTGTGGAGACTCACCCCCTGCCATCCCAGGGGCCACAGGGACATGCCGGCCGCTTCCGGGAGCGAGGAGGTAGTCAACTTATCCCTGCTGCTGGCACGTCTCTGCATGCCCCTTGGGGGGAGGGGGGCAGTGGGTCTCCATGCGCTGCGTGGGGTGCCAGCAGCCGTCCGCTTCCGAGAGCAGTGTGGGGCACCCGGCCATGGCATGCAGGTAGCCTGCCTGCCAGAGCCCTGCTGCGTCACCAGCCAAAACTCAGGGGCAGGTTGTCAGATATTTGTCCTGCATTTTGCGGGCCCCCGTCATTGGGGGTCCAGTGTCACTGCATGGTTTGTTTCATGGTAAATCCACTCCTGGGTCAGTGGTTCTCAACCAGGGATACATGTACCCCTGGGGATACGCAGAAGTCATCCAGGGAGTACATCAACTCATCTAGATATTTGCCTAGTTTTACAACAGGCTACATAAAAAGCCTAGCGAAGTCCGTACAAACTAACATTTCATACGACTTGACGGCTCTTTAGATGATGCAGTGAAATGTAAGTAAATATTTATATTCCCATTGATTTATTTTATAATTATAGGGTAAAAATGAGAAAGTCAGCAATTTTTCAGTAACAGTGTGCGGTGACACTTTTGTACATTGTCTGATTTTGTAAGCATGTAGTTTTTAATTAAGGCGCAACGTGGGGGTACGCAACACAAATCAGGCATATGGAAAGTCTGAGAGCCAATGACTTAGGTCAATTAAGCTACGTCACTCAGGGCTGTAAAAAAATGACATGCCCTGTTGTGCACCATAGTCAGGTCGCCCTAACCCCCGCTGTAGATGTGGCTAGGTCAGTGGAAGAATTCTTCTGTTGGTGTAGCTACTGCTCCTCAGAGAAGCGGATTACTACACTGATGGAAAAACCCCACCTGTTGATAAGAGGAAGTGTCTATACTACAGTGGCACAACTGCAGCATACCCCCAATGCCCTTGACATAGGAGCCTCAAACTAGGCAATCCCCCACTTATCTCACCAGCAGGGTCTAATCTGTGGGCAGCCTCTGAGAACACCTGCTGGATTGGGCCTGCACAAAACAGCCAGGGCCCTGCTCCTACTCAGAGCTTGCCCAGAGAGATGCCAAGAGCCTGTTGGAATCATTCACTACTCAAAGACTACTGATTGTATTAACTTTATGAATGTTCTACATATCTTTATGGGCTTGTCAGTGATTGTATTCCTGGCTCAATGGGTGAACTAAAGATTGTTTCCTTCAAGAACTAAAGAGTGAAGGAGGGGGGTAATTAATGCAAATCCCCAATACCGAACCAATACAGGTCGCAAATTTTGCCCTCCCCCCCCGGGAAATAGCATAGGCTGGTTTGACTAGTTCAAGAGGCTTCAAAAGACAAAGGACTTAAAACTGCATAAAATATCTGCCTTGACCTGAGGAGGGCTCCACTGGCACTCCATCCGAGAACTGACAGACATGAGATTGTGACCAGAAACAGGTCCTGCAGGAGGACCTGAAGGGCTTTCAAACCTGCCAGGGTCTCCCAGTAGAAGATAGTTACCTGGTACACCAGTGGTGTGTATACACAGTTTACTGCTTTTAAGATATCGTTCCTCTGAAATGCTTTTGTTCTGAATAAATAGTACTTTGCTTTATGCATTTTGCTTTGCTAAATGATCTGGAGAAAGGGGTAAACAGTGAGGTGGCAAAATTTGCAGATGATACTAAACAGCTCAAGATAGTTAAGACCAAAGCAGACTGTGAAGAACTTCAGAAAGATCTCACAAAACTAAGTGACTGGGCAACAAAATGGCAAATGAAATTTAATGTGGATAAATGTAAAGTAATGCACATTAGAAAAAATAACCCCAGCTATACATACAATATGATGGGGGCTAATTTAGCTACAACTAATCAGGAGAAAGATCTTGGAGTCATCGTGGATAGCTCTCTGAAGACGTCCACGCAGTGTGCAGCAGCAGTCAAAAAAGCAAATGGGATGTTAAGAATCATTAAAAAAGGGATAGAGAATAAGACGGAGAATATCTTATTGCCCTTATATAAATCCATAGTACGCCCACATCTTGAACACTGCGTACAGATGTGTTCCCCTCATCTCAAAAAAAGATATACTGGCATTAGAAAACGTTCAGAAAAGGGCAACTAAAATGATTAGGGGTTTGGAACGGGTCCCATATGAGGAGAGATTAAAGAGGCTAGGACTTTTCAGCTTGGAAAAGAGGAGACTAAGGGGGGGATATGATAGAGGTCTATAAAATCATGAGTGGTGTGGAGAAAGTGAATAAGGAAAAGTTATTTACTTGTTCCCATAATATAAGAACTAGGGGCCACCAAATGCAATTAATGGGCAGCAGGTTTAAAACAAATAAAAGGAAGTTCTTCTTCACTCAGCGCACAGTCAACTCCTTGCCTGAGGAGGTTGTGAAGGCTAGGACTATAACAGGGTTTAAAAGAGAACGGGATAAATTCATGGAGGTTAAGTCCATTAATGGCTATTAACCAGGATGGGTAAGGAATGGTGTCCCTAGCCTCTGTTTGTCAGAGGGTGGAGATGGATGGCAGGAGAGAGATCACTAGATCATTACCTGTTAGGTTCACTCTCTCTGGGGCACCTGGTATTGGCCACTGTCGGTAGACAGGATACTGGGCTGGATGAACCTTTGGTCTGACCCAGTATGGCCATTCTTATGTTCTTATGAAAGGCTGGCTGGTCACTGAATAAGCTTGTCATTGACTGCAGGAGCTGAGTTGAACTCAGACCTGCTGAGAGGATCAGTGAATCACAGAAGTCTGCAGTCTAAGATGCCAGGATCTGGAGGGAGTGAATCACAAAATTCCAACCTGAGAATGGTGATAGTTATAGGCCTGAGACCTAAGTGAGGTGCCCACAAGGAGGCTATGAGGGGGTCAGAGGTGCAGTTAATTGAGGAATTGTGACACCTGGGAGGGAAGGGTCTCTGAATTACCACAAGAGGGCTGATTAGTTGTGATGTGGACACCTGCCCAATGGAGACTGCACTTAGGCACCAACCAATGTCCTACAGATACCAAACAGTTGCTAGAAATAGTGAGAAAGCCATCACCAAAATCTGAGCTGCAGCTGAATCCAATGCGTGAGAAGCAAAAGACTACTCCTACACCTGAAGGCAGCAGGATGGAGGTGTTTTTTCACAGTGGCTTGACTGGGCAGGATTGGACTATGGCTGGATGGCGGAGGTTCTCTACTGCTGTTCTCATCAATGCGGAATGACCTAGCGCTAGCTATGTTTAGATCACTGAATATATCACTGTCCACAATTACGGAAATAAATTTTTTTACTAATGAAATTAGTGACACAAAAATCACTTCAGCTAGAAGCATGGCAGAGTTTACAAAAATAAAGTTTAATAGCATCTTACATCTACATAATCCACTGAAAATGCTTTTCACAATGAAATGTACAAACCCTGAATGCAAACAGGTAGATCTAGCCCATCACTGTTACACACAGTGCCACTGGCTTCACAGATCTAGTGAACAAGACAAGACACATTCAAAGTCAGCCAGCATCATCTCACAGATCTTGTGAACCTGACAAAGTGAAAAATACGCAGTTTACTTGTGGGAAAGTGAACAGATGACACTGAGGAATCTTTCTTCAACACAAAATTCTATTCAGCTCAATTTACTTTAGATTACCAGTGCAAACTCTCCTGTTAGCTTTGAGAATCCATCATATTACCCATTTACTTTCCTACTGCTTTGGCTTGTGAATAATGGTACACATACACGCTTCCGTCTTTCTGTCCAGCCAGGAGACAGGAATCTGTGACTGACCATCTGACCAAAGACCAATTCCCATCAGCATTTGGTGGAAGCAGAGCAGTACACTGGCCTAAAAATAAGTCCCACACTGCGATTGTTCCAGATGTTAGCACAGCTGCTGCAGAGACACCCTTCACTTCGCCTTCCAGGTACCTAACACCATGCACAGAACCATTAGTACTCTGCAGAGTTTCTTCATATAAAATGTCAATACACAATATTTTAAAGGTTTTATTTCAGATTTGCTGAGTGAAAAAGAAATAAAAGTCTTCCACATGGAAAAGCCTCTTAAGGAGAAAGAAACCTATTAGAGCGTAAGCCAATTGTAGGAAACTAAAATATACAGAAGTTTTAAGTTGTCTTCATTGCATTTGACCAGGAGAGGTAGGAGACAATTGTTAAGCATTATCATAGTCTAAAGCCTCAATCTGTGAACACTTACAAGTCTGTGTAATTTTTCTTATGCACATAACTGTTTGGAGGATTGGAGACAACGTCTTACTCTCCAGATTTAAGATCTTGGAAAGAGAGCAGGTCACCTAGCTACAAATGGCAATCTAATACTAAATAAATGTACTTACATCTAGAGATAAGACCCTCAAACAGTTTTAAGCATTTACAGTGTTAAATTGCCTAATTTTTCCCAGAGGTTTTGCCTGTGGATTCAGAAATTACAGCTGCAGTTACAGAATCTCTCCTCCCACAAACATTTTGTGAAAGTAAACAAAGTGTGAAGTCTGCAAAGGAGCAATTCCCTGGCTTGAACACAGGGCTTTCTTATAAAGAGCTCCCTGGTGCGCCAGGACGCAGGGAGCTCAGAGGTTAGCTCCCAGACATGTGCAGGAAGCAGGCAGGAAATGGGCAACACCCTCACTGTGATCTCCTGTATATACAAAGGTTAAAGCGACTTAGCAGAACCACACTATCATCAGCTAGAGGACAAACGGCCCCTCACAGCTTACAAGCTTTTTGGCTCCCCCACGGACTCCTTTTATCATTGAACAATTCCAGGTCTCTGCTTAAAAAAATAGTCTAAGAAATAAATGTGGATTATTCCTGAGGTACTTGCCTTCCACTGTGTCCAGGGGGGAGGGAGAAGAACATTACCCCAGTGCTTCTGGCTGTTTTGGGATTGAACACTCTCATCCGGAATGCAGGGTTTCCACAGGACTCATTCTCTTTGGCATGTGGGTGACTTAAAACAACAAACAGGAGGCCCTGATTTACAAAGGAAAAATACCTCACTAGAGTGAATGTTAAGAGAAAAACAACAACAAGCTCTTTTTTCCCCAGTCATTGGTAAATTCTCTCCTGTAATCAGAACCCCATGTCAGCTGATGCTGTAAGCAGTAAGAACTTACCACTCCTGGTATTTATCAAATTAAATACAAACAAATGCAGGAGCTGCTGGGAGGCTGGTTGATTAGGATTTATTTGGTGCAGTGGAATGACAATGAATCGATGCACTTCTTTTTCAGATCAGAATAGCTAACCTCAAATCAGGATTAACTCACACCGAAAATGAGTTTGTTGGTCTCAAGCTAGTCATTTATTCACATAACAAAACTACTGCACAATTAGACATGACTGGGAGCTTTTGCTTAAGGCAAGGCCAGGCTGAACGTCAGGACTGAGTGCACTGGGGGAGAGATCTTGAAGAGTCCCCTTCTCGTCTGGCTAAAGCCAGTGCTATTAATCCACACACTGATGAGAACTAAATTTACACACCCACAGGATTATATGTTCACTGATATAAACGCCTGTCCAGAATCCTAAGAATGCAAGTGGGCAAAGCATTCAGGAATCATGGCAGAGGTGCTAATGAATGGGAAGATCCATCAGAATTAGAACCAAGACTTCGTACACAAATGTGTGTGTTTAGATCAAGTTCTGAGTGTTTGGGGTGCATGTAATTATTAAATAATTTTAGAATTACAAGGATGATGCTGGGCCATCACTGTGGCCGGAGCTAGCCATTAGTAAATCGGGAAGGATTAACTGTGCAATCACACCAGTCAAAGATAGTTCTGAAACACACACACACAGAATGTTTTGGCAGCTGTTTTTGAATCTACTGTGGCGTTACTCTTCTGCTTACTAATATAGCTGTGAAAAGGGCAAGAAATTGAGAAAAGTGATTCAACTTGTTCCCAACAAACTAACTCGATTTCCCTTCAATTTTCTTAGTGGACCTGAACACAACAAGTCCTGAAATCCAGGAGCCTCTTTTAGACAACTACACCTTTGAACCCCAGCCACAGGCACGCACGGCACAAATAGAACGACACCATTTCACATACATACAGAGTCAGAATAGGCGCGATGGCAGATTGAGGCAGGGTAGGAATAACCAACGTGCATCTTTTTCAGAATCTGGCCAGTTTTCAAGTTCCTGCAGAAAATGGAAACAGATCATTTGACTGTTGTATAATCCTCTTGTTATTTGTATTTATTATTTAGACTGCAGTAGCACAAGTGAGCAAGGCACCGTCCAAACAAATGACCACTCCAAAAAGGTGGTAGACAACGGATGAGGGAAAGGGATGCAACATACACTTGCCGTGAGCAGCGCTGGGATGGCAGCACAGCTCGTTAGCTATATGTTTATCTAGATTTATAAAAACATATCAGAAAAAAAGTTCTGTTCCACGCTCTAGGGCCCCCTGACAATGGATTTTAAAATAATTAACAACTTAAGGACAAACCAGCAGCAAACGCCACCACATAGGATCTGTAACTAGCTGTTACAGCCAAAATCACTATACATCCCCTCCCCTCCCACTGTATCATCCCACAAGCAACAGTCCCTCCCCAAAGGCCCTGGTGATAGAGTGTAATCTCAGAGGACCACTTACCAAACAACAAGGCTGTTCACTGCAGTGGTGCCAACCAAAGCATCTCTAATCCCTTCTACCTCAGCAAAAGCCAGAATGGTTTCTTCTGGGGGCATCAAAGTCTGCCTCTCATTGCTTCTAGGGAGCACATGAACATAAACAGTTGATGGGAAAAAACTCTCAGAATTCAGTACACAGGAGAATGGTTCACACACAGCAATACTCCAGAAAGGACAGCATACGATCCCCTCGGCTCCACAGATACCACTGCCCGGCCTTTGTGACATCTCCTGAGGGCTCTCCCATCCCTGTACTGAAAACACCACAAATATCAGCTGCTTACCTTCCTGCCTCTGAAACGGAGATTATCTCGATTTGCTGGTCTTGAAGTGTCCCACTACTACTGACCAGCCTCCTGTTTGTCAGACCAAGAACAGCTTTTATGTTCCCAGTTTTCACTAGTGATTGCTTTAAGGAGCCGTCTTCAGAAGAACAAAGCAAGAGCCTAAATCAAATCAGAACAGAAATCTACATCATAATGAAGGCGAAGGAAATGGAACCCAAATCTGGCCTTCTGTAGCACACAGAAATTACTGTGTTTCAAAACGGTCACACCTACACCAATGGGAGGAAATGAGGAGTAAGAGAATCCTTGTAGATAGTTGATTTTTTGCCTTTACTCAGATATTTTCAAAAAAGCTTTGATATGTGCAAGATCATTTAAAACTGACATATTAGCAAGAGACTACTTCAGCCTCTGGGCAATAGAAGAGGTCAAGTAACACAAAATTATCTGCAGTCAAGCTAGAGAAATCAGGTTGGAAATGTTCAGTATGCAATAAAAACACACAGCCAGAAACACTCACCTTATTTCTCCAATCTCCAGATCTCCCAAGGCAACGCATACAAGATTAGAGACATCTGGCAAGGGAACAATTTGTATTACTGGAATCTGTGAAGGCAAAGGACAGGGATTTAGTTAGGGACACCCATAAGGTCCTTCTCAGATTGACTTTCTCCCCATTATCAAGGAAAGACTGCATTGTTTGCAGGACCATGATTTATTTTCTCAGTCTTCAAAAGAAATAGATGCAGCAAAGAATCAACAATCATCAACTTTGTCCTTAACCTAAACAAAGAGGTAATGACCTTTGGGAAGATAAGAGGAGACGTCAAAAGAAGTTGAGGAGTTTAAGGACATGAAGAGGACACCAAGAAGTCATGCTGCTGTACAATCAATATCCAGTATGCGGAGATCTATATAATTGTAAAGAACTAAAATTTAATGTGAAATTGAATTGTTCAAAAATACTGTGCCACATTCTTAGCTGGTGCAAATCCAGTTGCTTAGCTGACCTCAATGACGCTACACCAACATGTGCTAGCTAAGGATCTGGCCCACTATGTGTAAGAAAATGTACATTCCCCCTTGTGAGTCTACAGGTTGTGTGTGTCTTGGGAAGTGGCCCAATACTACTAGAAAACTGCCCCACAGTGAAGAAGAAACTTCTGTGTACTCTACCTCTGTAAGGTGCCAGGTATACACCTTTCTCCACTGGCTGGAAGCCAGAGGTTTCCACAGGGAAATGAAAGTCTCACAAGCAGTTACGATACACAGCTCTGTGAAGCCAGCTGATTCCCACCAGACGGTGCTGACGTCCACAGCACAAGAACTTGAGGGGTTCTGCTCAAAACAAAACACTGTTGAAGTTATTCCAGCAACTACGGATATTCAGCCAGGAGATTCAGGTTGACTCTTGCATGAAATCACTTCCAGAGAGCTAGTGTGATGGAGGTTTGGAGTTGGGGGTTAGTGCCTTAAATTTTGACTTTGGAGTCCTGACTCCCAATGCTAGTTAGGCCATAAGGAAAACGAGTTTAGTGGTTTTGTCATAGAAGTAATGGATATCTACCCATCCACCCACGGCACAAAACCACCTGCCATTTGTACACAGCAGAGAGTCTGCAAAGGTGGATCTAAGACCTGAAACACAAGGGGCATCAGGACTGAGGCACAGTAGACAAGCTGTGTGATGAAGCTTGCACAGCACCTCCTTGTTCTTAGTGCTGCTATTTGCCTCCTTTTCACAGGTGGGAGGGGAGAGGCTACAGGTAACACAGATCACTTAGGACCACTGTAGCCAAGGTTTAATTTTAAACAGAATTTTAAACATTTTTCTTCGTCCTTGTTAAGAAACATTTGGACCCAACTTTATTATTTTTGGTTGGCTGTGCAGGGTTTGGTTCCCAGGCCTAGAGATGACCCAACTTCTGCAAGTTCCATTGGAGCTTTAGAGTTCAGTGGACTTCACCACAGCTGTCACTGCCCTGCCCACCAACTGTTCTCTACTCCCGACAAGACATAAAAGGTAAGGTGGACAGTGAGGAGAGACCATGTGGGAGGGAGATCTGATGGCTCAGCTGGGCAAACAACCCCAAGCCATGTTTGCTTCAGTTGTGGCACACAGATGCATCGAACGCCAAGTTCAGCTCCAAGCAGGCGTGAATGTCAGCATGCTCTAGACCTAACAGCATTGACCCAGTAAGGAGCAACTCTAAATAACTTTCAGAGATGGAGGGGGAAGGACAGGAGAACAATGAAGCACTGCTGCCAGCCACAGTCTGTAACGCTTGGGGAAGCAGTAGAGAAGCAAGAATCAGGCAACCATTTTCCCTGAGGCTGAACAGCAGTGTCTGCGTTCTGTCGGTTGATACATTTGCAGTTGTTGAGACACTTCACTGTTTGGGATTTTTGTGTGTGTTTGCTCTTCAGTTATACACAGATGCACTTAGGGTGACCAGATGTCCCGATTTTATAGGGACAGTCCCGACTTGGGGGGCTTTTTCTTATATCGGCACCTATTACCCTCCACCCTGTGTCCCGATTTTTTACACTTGCTATCTGGTCACCCTAGATGCACTGGAGTTTGACTCAAGATCTCTAGTTGCTTTTTGTGAAAGACGAAGAGGGGACTGACTGATTATGGGCAGAGTCTATTTTGTTTTTTTACTGGTCTATTTTGTTTTGCGTTGTTTATATTCATTTTATTGTGCTTTTATTTAGACTTCATATAAACATATTTTAAAAGTCTCTGTAAATAAATATATACTTTTTATTTAAAAACTCCATTTGTGGATGTAACTCAAAATATTATTCCCCAACCTTTAGCTTTGAGGCCAGTTGCAAGCTCCTGGCTCTCAGGCTGTCACTCAGCACCACGGCCAACTCTTCTGCTGTCAGTTTGTTCTGTACAAACAAAAAGCATGTACTGATTAAATATAAATTCAACAAATAATGCTCCGCATGTACCAGTGCATGCGCAAAAGAGCGCACTCACTCGACGGCAGATTGCTGGACAGCAGCTTTAAGAACATCACTTTTGTACTAGCACATTTTGGAAAACAAGAGATTATCTCCCTCTCTGAATTTTCTTTATACCCACCTCCAAATCTCCCACAACCAACCCCAGCCTTTCACAAACAGCACCCATGCAAAGCGTAACCGTGTTTTGTCGATCACCACTCTGGGTGTAGTTACTCCTTCCTTTCTCCACTCCCATCTATTACATTGACTATTTTGTTCTCTGTTGCTGTCCTTACAGAGTTCCAGCCAAGAGCCTTTCCTAAGGCAGATCGGCTTTGACCAGGTGCCCAAGAAACATTCTGCTCACTGGAATGGTTAGAATTTACCTCCCATAATAAGCAGCAAAGCCCACTGTTCAAGTTTAAGCAAGGGGGATTTTGAAGGATTTGCTCTGCTACAAGGCTGGGACGGCCTGGACAAACTCAAACATTTACAAACAGGCAGCTAAGGGAAACCACTGCCTCTGGCTGCACACAGAGCTAGCACGCAGGAAGGCCTTGTCCCTGAACCTGAACAGATTTTGGGAAAGATGGCTCGTAGATAGAACCACTGCCCTGGTGTTCCCTGCCAGGGAGTCTCTGCTTTTACCTCTGCACCGCAGCACTCCTTGGAACCGCTCCCTGGTTGCTGATACTCTTTGAGGGGGACAGCTTCATCAGACCTACAGTCAGATCCTGTTCTGCAGCTATCTGAGTGCAATGTACCTGTGGAGTTATTACACTCTCTCCCATCCATGACATGACTGGCTGGTTCTTTGAAGAGATTTGTTTTCACTTGCAAAGGAAGTACAGAAAGTGTGTCAGGTAAGGCCTCATTGTGTACCAGTGACAGGACAGCTGGGGTTGCACCCAGGACAGGGAAAGCAGATGTAGGAATCTGTGATTCCAGCTGGTTGATTGCACCAGCTGAGACAGAACTTGCCGGAGTTAGCAGCAATTCGCTTGGAGAAAGCCCCTTCTTGTGCAACTGCCCTTCTAAGTGAGGCAGTTTAGGTGACATAGTCTTTGAAGGAGAAATAAAGCTATTTTCTAGACTCTTCCCTTCTGTATTCACTTGTTTAAGTCTCATGTCCCCTAAAGCCACAGTGTCTCCAGCACTCTGGAGCCAGTGTTCAGACCCTGAAGGAACAAAGGGCTCCAGCTGTTTCACTGTGCAGGATTGTAGTTTCTCAAATTTAAGGAGACCAAACTCCTCATCGGGTAAATGAAAGTCTTTGATGTCCAGCTTAGAGGGCAGCCACTTGACACTGAGCATCTCATTCTGGAAGTGAAAGGGAGGATCGAAGGCCATAGGATCCAGACCAAGATGGCTTAGAGGAGTTGGACCTTCCAAGTCCATCTGTTGACTGCGCCCTCTTTTACCTAGAAATAGGAAAGCATGATAGTACAGAATTGAGAACTTAGAAGAGAGACCGTCATATTGTTGCACACATACCCAGCAAACATGCAATTCTCTTCTCTCATTTAACGTATTAAAACAAAGCCTCTGTCTATTTCACAACAGAACTTAAGATTTTCTCAGAAACACATTTTGGGGCAATTACTGTACTTCTTGGGTAAAGTCACTCTGCTTTCACACTCTAGCTAAACTTCACCAGCAGAGGCCGCTAGAATTGACTGCACTGCTAGCTATTTGGTGAAAAATGCTCCCTCCCCTCAATGATTTTTGTTTCCAGACTTTTGATTGTAATCTCCTAGGGGCAAGGGCTATCTTTATCTGTGCCTTGGACAGTGCCAAGCACTTTGTAAAGCACTTAAGCACTGCTGATGCTTGGATACTATGGTGACTGGTGTTCTAAAAGACTAAGAGAAGGGCACGTCTGTGCAAATCCCATCCTTGCACGCATGCCCTGAGTATTGTAAGCATGCGACTCATGCACACCTTGCTCCTGGCCCAAGTATTTTCCACATAGTTCCCCAGCCATTGATTCTTATCTGTTTCACAACAGTGAGGAACGAAGGCCAAGCATGGGAGGAGAAGTTTAAGGATCATAGAAGGCCCAGAAATTGAGCTTTTGAGGTGTTTATTTGCTGGAAACTCTCCCCTCAATTTTTCTGACTCTAAAATATGGAAAACAAGAGAGGTCATATCTGCAGGAGGATCAACCACAAAAAGGTACTTTAGAAAAAGGCACCTCAGCCAGCAAGAAGACGGGACATCTAGGTAGCAAAAAAGCAGGAAGGTGAGTTTAAGAAAAAAAGAACCCATGCTGGGCTAAGGACATACAGGAGCAAGGGTACTAGCCCTGTATGGTCTTTCCCTCTCCGCAATACTTAAGTCCTAGCTTTAGGGAACTCTCTGATTTTTCTGCACAACAATTCAGTCAGGTACCTTTAGATCCTTGCCTCACTTTACGCTTCACGGAGGAACTTGGGAGATCATGCTGAAGTAGAGATTCTTTAACTGTTGGCAGCTGCTCAGCCCGGCAGGCTTTCTGAACACACTGATTCCTAATGTGCCCCACTGGCTGTTTACCAGCCTGACTCACATTTACATTAGCTTCCAGATCTTGCGTGGGGCTGGAGAAAGCTTCATCCCATGGATTTAAGAAATTATTTCCTTGGAGTGGATTTTGAATATGTTCTAATGGAGGCTGATGGCATTTGCTGAATGTTTGGCTTACATCAGGAAGATCAGCCTCAGTTGGCCACGTAATGTCTGTCATTTCTGTTTCTGTAGCCTCACCAGCTGCAGGGACAAGCACCCTTGTTTTGCCTATAGGTGACCTCTCAGGGTCACCCTCACAGTTTTCCTTTCCAGGTTGAGAACCATTTGACAAGAGATGACTGTTTTCCTTTAGCACTGTAAGATCTGAAGTCTGAGGATGTGCTTGTGACCCATTCAGTGCAGGTCTGCAGGTAGAACCCCATCTGCCCCTTCCTCTCCTCCAGGATTTTCCCTTAGCTTGTTTCATACTAATAACAGTCTTCTGAGAAAGAGAGCCACTGGAAGTGCAGCTCTCATCTGATGGAGGGAGAGATTTCTGAGAACTATTTGAACTCACTGGGTCACTCTCTCCACCTAGAAAAGGGAACGGAGTGCCCCCTGCCTGCAAATCACTTCTGGCGGTTTCTTGGTAGAGCTGATCTGAATTTGAATTTATCTGTTTATGTTTACTTCGCAGCCCTTTCCTGCTCCTGCCCAACTGGCTGAGAATGACAGCCTCCAGGTCTACTTTCCTCTGGCAATTAGACATACGCCGAGTTGTCCTAACATAATATTCTACAGGAAAGAGGAGTCCCTCAATCATTGTGCAAGAGCTCAGTGCGCTTTCTGCTGCAGGAGGAGTCTTCTCTAGGACAGGAGACCCTGCTTCAGTCTGAGCCTCTTGATTCCTCAAAGGTTCTTCAACATTATCCAGAAGAGAGTCAGTGTTCAGAGGACTTGAGCTCTTGGTCTCATTGTGGTTTCTTTCTTTATGGGGTCTGCTTTCACTAGTGCTAGGGTTGCTTCTGCCTGCCAGGGATGGTTGATTATCTGCAGTTAAATCAAAGGCCCTACACAACTCTTCCTGATCCATCTGGTTTTCTATACAGGCAAGTTCTTTTCCTGTATTCTCGATGTTTTGAAGTGAAACAGGCATATCACCCACTAAACACTGGGGCAATGGCTCATAGCTATCACAGATGTCCTCAGCACATGGAGACACAGGCTGCTGAATGTTACTGCCACCCATCGACATGCATGAAAGTGGTTTGGGGACACTCAGAAATACATTTTCTTCAGGCATTTCCTGAAAATCTCCTACCTGTGGATCTTGAGGAGTTAAACCTTTTTCTTCCCTCACAATGACCAGCTTGGGGGCCTTTTGGATTTTATTCTTGGTGTTTGAGATGGTGTTCCTTCCCTTGAATACTGGTGACCCAGGCTCCTCTGTACTTCCCATTTGATTTTCCAACGTTTCACCAACACTGATTGGTGGCACTTCACAAGCTGATTCTCTCCCCTCTGAGACCAAAGTCATTCTACTCCTTGACAGTTGGCTTTGGTTCTCCTCAGTAACAGATCTCATGAGGCCAGAGAGGATATTTTCTTGGTCACTATTTGTGCTTTCTGCCAATGAACTTTCCTGCAAGTTAACTTCATTGTTGAAGAATTCAGGCTCAAGTTTAAATGTGACAGACATTTTTTTCTCAGTGCCTGAGTCAGAACAGGTATTGGTCTGTAACATATATATTCCAGATTTATCGTCATCATTGGGAGACTGTTTATCCATCAGTTCTGTGGAGACAAATGCAATTTGTGAAGAGCATTCCCCCAGAAGAGTCCCACTAAGATAGGAGGCAACAAAGCAGAACCAGAGACAATTTTAACAAAAATGGCAAACTAAGGATTCTGCAAAAATTATTCCACTGACTGTTTTATTTTCTTGGCTGAAATATAACATGACACACCATATGATGCTCAGTTTACTAAGCATACACCAAATGGATACATGCTTAATAAGAAATGATGCTTCCAGAAACTAGGTGGTACAATGTGTTAACCTACTGGTCTTTCATCTCTGAAGACCTTTCTTGTGCTTGAAAAGGAACTGAGATGAATAGTTTCATCCTTATCACTATCAGGCAAGCACAAACTTACCAGCACAAATGGAAGACTCTGGCCAATACTAGAACAGAGGTGGTAACACCAGGCTCAGGAAGCACTGGCAAATGGGGGTAGGACTGTAACAAGGGATGATAGTGTGGGTCATGATTTAGGAGTATTGTCATGGCGACATATACACGTGCCCAGGGGTAAGGCAACAATTGAATAAAAGGGACAATTCAAGTCAGAATTTTCACGAGTGTTAGCAGAGCTCGGAAGCACCCTAGGACTGTAATATCAGCTTGCGCCATAGGTCAGGACTGTGGTGCATAGGCAGAAGTAGGTGGTAAATCAGAGTTGGCACCTCAGTCTTGACATGCAGCACATACGATACTATATTATACTTCTTCTATACTATACTGAACTGTAGTGTGGGATCACACAGCTCTATTCATAAGGCCTAGAGGTTAAAGAAAGAAATAATGTCTCAAGAAGTTATATTTTGAACTGTTACCTGTGGTATTATTCTCAGTTTCCTCTTGCCTAAGCAATTGATTTTGTTCTGCAACCGTTTTCTTAACATAATTTTTAACCCTCTCAGCTCTTTGCGCACGCTGTTAAAACAACAACAAATCAATGACTCAGCATTTCATTGTCTGCACTTTTTTTTTGTTTTTTTTTTAAAGAATAAACTTCATCTCCCAAAATCTCAGCACCTTTCACCAAATTTATCATTCAGAAACACAAGAGCCAGGCAAACCTAATAATTCAGGGTTAAAACAATGGTGCTTACCTACCTGTAACCTGTTGAATGTTTTGCTGTATTCTCTTTTCAGGAAGGCTAACTTTTCTTTCAGCTAGAAAACAAAGATGACACATCACAGACATTACACGATGCCAACAGTAAGTAAAAACCAAACCAAGGCCTGGAATTGTGTAGTGACATTTTAAACCTAGAATATTGATACCCATACACTCAAGCTTCCTGAGAAATATTAAGGCTTCATTGCTCAAGACCAGTGCTTAGTTCTCAGGCCTCTGTCCCAATCTTCTTATTCACTACTCTGACCATGTCAGATCATCTTCAAATCCCTCTACTAGCCTCCTCTTGCCTCCCCTACCAAGCCCTATCTTTTTATCCTCAACTACAAGGCCCTGTAGAATGCCATTTCTGCCTGTACACCTTCTTCCTCAACACCCCATCCCATCTGAAACCTTTGTCTCTTCTTGCCTTCAGGTCTTTCTCCATCCCACACCTTCAACTTGGAACTCTCTCCCACTCTGAGTGCCAAAGGGCATCCTTCTCTATTAAAATACCCCTTTACAAGCGACAGCTTCTGTGAGGTATTTCAGCAATAAGCTATTGTGTACTGTAGAGAAACTGTAGTAACTCACAATGGAGATCTGAACTGTACATTATAAGGCTTTTTTTTACATGTCCAGTTGTTCAACTTTACCAGAATTAACAAATCCATCTGAAAATTGCCCTGCAAGATCCAATGGAAAGGTAGAAGTTTCCTGGGAAGCTTCAGGAGGACTGACTGAGGTTTTCACAAGATAAAGGAGATCCAATAATGAGGTGGGCCAACTTTCTGAAATATTTCCTAACACTGTTTTGCCCCTTCACAGCTCAAAACCAGCTTGAGCTAGAAGTGCCACATTTGATTTGTTGAGCTGGCCTCTTTGAGAAGGACGGAAGGTTTCTTCATTATTAAAGGGGGGGACCTGCTTAGTCCCAATGCCAACACAATACAAAAGCTTGGGCTCCAGAGTTTTCAAACTCTGAACCAGCCAGAATGGCAGCCTCTGAAACTGTCACTTGTACTTGCAAGCATCCTAAGGCTCATATTAGAACTGCCACATCATGTGCACCTTAGGAAGTCCTTAGCCCAGGCTAAATTGCACATAAATATTTTCCCATGTTAAGCCATAATGGGCTTAAATTGCCAATGGGCTTAAATTGCAGCAAAGGAGGTTTAGTTTGGACGTTAGGAAAAACTTCCTGTCAGGGTGGTTAAGCACTGGAATAAACTGCCCAGGGAGGTTATGGAATCTCCATCACTGGAGATTTTTAAGAGCAGGTTAGACAAACATCTGCCAGGGATGGTCTAGATAATATTTAGTCCTGCCATGAGAGCCCGGAGCTGGACTAGAAGACCTTTCAAGGTCCCTTCCAGTCCTACGATTCTATGATAATTCTGTTGTGCTTTGCTCCATTCAATGAAAACTACCACATTAGTAGTTCACAGATGTCCAGAATAATCCACATACCCTTTAGAAACCTGTAATGGATATCAAAGCATCTCACGGTTGCATGCAGTGTTGTAGCCTTGTCGATCCCAGCATACGAGACACAAGGAGGGTGAGGTAATATCTCAAGGTGGGTGAGCTCTGTGTAAGCTTCTCTCTTTCATCAACAGAAGTTGGTCCAATAAAAGATATTACCTTCCTCACCTTGTCTCTCTATGAAAGCATCTCTGGCATTTTTATAGAATCAATTTTAATATTAAGGAAAGTCATACAGAAAAAAATTGTAACCAGGAGCTAAAGTAGGAAATAGTGATTATGAATCACTTGTGGGGGGAAAAAACCCTTAATAGCGTAGTTTTCTCACACCACCACAAGTGGGAGAAAGTCTGGGGAATCAGAGTTACACTTGATCAATCATTAGAATATACAAAAATGCACAAATTAGGTCAAATAAATAACCTTAATGCAGCCCACAGTAAAACCAAAAGGCAATCCTCTTCTCCAATAACACACATCTACATTGACTCTAAAAACTGAGAAGCGATCTGACTAAATTAGCCTATTTGTGTTGATGGGCTAATTGGACTCCAACAATATAGTGGGAGCCAAACATAAGAGTTGTCATATTATGAGACTTATCACAGACACCTACCTAACATATTTGGGGCTATGGACCTCAAGGTCTGGAACCAAAGTTAGGTAGCTTACAGGGAAGTAAGATGGCATGGAATCTATCTGCCCTATATGTACAAATCTGAAGTCACACACTCTAGTTCCTTGACTCCACAGGAAAATATACATACAGCATGCTTAAGATTTACTAAAGAGCTCATCAAAATGTCTCTCTTACAAGTAACATGTATAGTTAGTACTAGGGACACAGGAAATGTTTTTTAAAGTGTATTAGTTTTATTTATACGTTTCTCTAAAGCTGAATGATCCTTTACCTCATTACCCTCATCTGTTAACTGAGCACTTAGGCAGTAAACATCTGTAAATATGGTACAGTAGTCAGTATTCTTAGAGTTATAGGCTTGTGTACCTTTGAGGAACAGTGTGGGACAATTGCCCCCAGTTTCAACCATGTCAAATAGTTTTAGAATGATACAGTATTTCCTGGATAATTGTCTGTACACTTTTTGGAGCATCAAATGATCTCTTTTCAGATGTTCTTTGGGCAGAACCACAGAGATTTCTGTAGGCCCTTAAATGCAGTTTCATGCTTTCTAATAATTGGATATTTTATTCCTCTTTAAATGTAAATATCCTGGAATCATGTGTTTTCTGAAAAATTAGCAAGACTCTCTTACATAATTACTGATCGTTATTAACAACAACTTCAGCTTAGAGAAATTTTTATATTTGCCTGAAAATCTAATATCTATTTACAGGAATTACAGTTTTAACAGTCTGGGCACCATCCATATTTGTACCATGCTATCTGTGACTTTGGGCCAAACGATGCTCCCCTTTAAGTCAATGGGTCTGCCCAGGTGAGTGAGGCAAGTGGGATCCGTCCATACACCATAAGGTCATAAGAACAGCCAGACTGGGTCAGACCAAAGGTCCATCCAGCCCAGTATCCTGTCTGCCGACAGTGGCCAGGGCCAGGTGCCCCAGAGGGAATGAACAGAACAGGGAGTCATCCAGTGATCCCTCCCGTCGCCCATTCCCAGCCCCTGGCAAACAGAGGCTAGGGACACCTTCCCGGCCGATAGCCATTGATGGACCGAGCCTCCATGAACTTAGCTAGCTCTTTTTTATCTAGTTCTCCCGGGGGTGGGGGACAGCGTCCTCCCGTCCGTCTGCACGGCCCCTCGGGGTGCCCACAACCTAATCACACAGCCTGGGCGGCGCGTTCCTGCTCACAGGCCCCGCCACAGAAACCACCGCAGCCAGAGCAGCGCCTGCACCTTCTCCTTCTCCTGCCAGCCCAGCGCCTTTCCCACGGCGGGGCCCTCCATGGCGCGCACCGCCGGGCCTCGCAGGACGCAGCCCGCGGCAGCCCAGGGCAGCGGGGCACCGAGCGCCCCAGGCCGGGCGCGCCGTCCTGGGCGGGAGCCGGGGCTGCCCAGGGCCGTGCCGAGGCCGGTCCTCGCGACGCGGGCGGGAGCGAAGGGCTCCTAGGAACCAGCGCGGCCAGCGGGGCCCCTCAGCCCGGGCCGGGCCCCCGCAGAGCCCAGGCGCGTCCCGCCAGGCCCCGACTGCGGGGAGCAAACGGGCCCCGGAGCACGGACCCCCGCCGGGCCCCCGAGGCCGCCCCTCCCCCGGCCGGGCCCGGCCCGTCTCCGCTCGCTCCCCCGGCCGCCCGCCCGCCTCAGCAGCTCCCGAAGCGCCTCAGCCCTGGCCGCGCGACAGCATGCCCGGGGGAAGCTGAGCGCGCGCCGGTGGGGAGTGACGACAGCAGGCAGCCGAGCTCGGGTTGGTCGGCGTGGAAGGGGCGGCGCAGATTCTGAGAAGAGATTGGCCAGTCCGGTTTGGGCGGATGTGACGCCACCGGCAAGCCGGGCGAAGATGGGCTGTGCTCGCGGGGAGGCCGGAAGCGGCGGTACGGGGGCCGAGCGGGGATTGGCTGGGGGGGTCATTGCGGGGAGGAGGCGGAAGCGGAAGCTGGGAGGCCGGAAGCGGCGGCGCCATGGAGCTGAGCGAGATGCTGTATAACAAGTCCGAGTACATCGAGACGGTGCGGCGCCCCGCGGGCGGGCGAGCAGCGGGCGGAGCCGGGGCAGCGCCGGGCCCCAGCCGGGCCCCCAGCCGCCCTCTCCGGGGCGCGGCCCTGGAGCCGGCCGGCGAGGAGCCGGCTCCTTCCCCTGCGCCCCAGCCGGGGGGGTCTGCTCGAGCCGCTCGAGCCGCTGGCCGTTTGCCAGCAGGTGCTGGGGGCGGCAGCGTTTGATACAGCGCCCAGGGACGGCGCGCCGTGAGCAGTCGGGGGGGGGCAGACCGGGGCCCCGGAGCCCGACTCCGACAGTGAAGCCTCTGCCCCTGGCCCGAGGGAAGGAACAGGGCGATTATCAAGTGATCCATCCCTGCCCTACAGCCCCAGCTTCTGGCAGTTGGAGGTTTAGGGACACCCCGAGCACAGGGTTGTGTCCAGTAGCTAATAGCCGTTGATGGACCTATTCTCTGTGAACTGACCTGTTTTTAACCTAGTTATACCTTTGGCCTCTGCAACAACCCCTGTTAACAAGTCCACAGGTTGACTGTGCGTTGCGTGAAGAAGTCCTTTTTGTTTGTTTTTAAACCTGCCTTTTCATTTCAGCGGGTGACCCCTCATTCTTGTATTATGTGAAGGGGTAAATAACACTTGTCTGTTCACTGTCTCCACCTCTCTAGCATCTCCTCCCCAGTTGTCTATTTTGAAGCTGAACAGTCCCACTCATTTTAATCTCTCCTTGTATGGAACCTGTTCTATGCCTCTCGGAATTTCTGTTGTCCTTTTCTGTACCTTTTCCAATTCCTATAGACACACGCACTCTTTCTTTCTCCCCCTTTCTGAGATAGGGGAGACCAGACCTGCAGGCAGTAGTCAAGATGTGAGCGCACCATGGATTTATGTAGGGGCATTATGATATTTTCTGTTTTATTAGTTGTCCCTTTTCTAATGATTCCTAACGTTCTGTTCGCTTTTGTGACTGCTGCTTCACGTTGAGCAAATGTTTACAGAGAACTATCCATGACAACTCCCAAGATCTCTTTCATGAGTGGTAACACCTAATTTAGAATCCATTATTGTTTCCAGTGTGCATTACTTTGCATTTATCAACAGGAATTTCATCTGCCATTTGGTTGCCAAGTCACTCAGTTTTTTGAGATCCCTTTGTAACTCTTTGCAATCAGCTTTGCACTTAACTATCTTGAGTAACTTAATATTTCCAAATTTTGCCACCTCACTGTTCATCCCCTTTTTCCCATTATTTATGAATATGTTGACAGCACAGGTCTCAGTATAGCTTCTTGGGCGGCCCCTGCCATTTGCCTATCTCCATTGTGAAAACTGATCATTTATTCCTGCCCCTTTTTCCTATCATTCAACCAGTTACTCATCCATGAGAGAACCTTCCCTCTTATTCCGTGAATGCTTAGTTTGCTTTATTTCCCAGAACTCCCACAGGAGACATGGCTCCTACCCTAAAGAGCATCCAGTCCAAGGCTGGTCTTGACAGATCGGTGTGGGAGGATTGCAAAGCGGACAGGAGGATGCGGGTCCTGGTCTCTGCGTCTGTTCTAGGTGCACGCAGGTTTTGGTGTACAGGGCATCTGGGCAACCCTTGCCTGTGGGAGCTCCCACTCCAGAAGAGCAGGCTGCACTGGGAGGCCCAAAGGAAGGACTTATCTGAGATTTTAAAAGTCTCTTTTTCGTCTTAGTAGAGTTTTTGTTTTTCCTACTTGCAGGCCACCAAATCGGGGGCATTAGGAGAGAGGAGTATGACAAGTGTTATGGCCTAGCACATCTGTCACTTCTTCTTTGTATTCTTTAAATTACAATATTACAGTCTTGGAGCAGAGTCCCAATGGAAGATTTACTGCCAGAAGAGAGTCAGAACAAGAGATTCAATGGAGGACAGTTGACTATTCAGCTGATACTACATTGGATCTTGCCTAAGGACTAACATCCAGGAGTCCTGGAGGCAACGTGAAAGCATTCTGTTTTCAAACTGTGTGTTATAAAATTCTATAATGAAGGTTCATTATTATAAAGGACCCCACACAATCCACAGATATAACAAGACGTTTGTATCACAAGGCTGTATTTCTGTCACTGATCGTCTCTCTGTCTCTTGGTTTCCCTCAGGCATCTGGCAACAAAGTCAGCAGACAGTCAGTGCTCTGCGGAAGCCAGAACATAGTTCTGAATGGAAAGGTGGGTAATTTTTGTAAAATCAAGCATTTCTGTGGTTTACAGTCAAACTCTCATGTGATAAATTGTATAATCAACTGTTTGACCACACTTTGATTTGTTATTAAATATAGTCAAGGCCAAATACCCAATGTCAGTTGGATTTATTAATATGATACAGGGAAAAGGTTCTGCACAGTACAGTCTCCGAGAAGCCATGCCATGCAGTGATGTTACATTCACCTTATGCTAGTGGTGTGCTCCCCAAATTACACATTTTAGCTGGTATTATTTATATGATGAGTTTACAAGTTGTATGTCTCTTTACATGTCACTAAAATCTAACCTGTCAGTTCCATCCCTGCCCATCTTGCCTAATAGCCATTGATAGACCTATACTCCATGAACTTATCTATTTCTTTTTTGTCCCAGTTCCCTAGTTTCTTGTCCTGTTCCTTCCTTATCTTTGCTTTGGATACTAGCATTCAAGGTACTGGTCCGTGAGGGTACTTTGCTAACTTGTACTAAGACATACAACAAACTTATCTTAATTTTTGATGTTTCTTAACTACTTATACCAAATGCTTACTTCAGCAAATGCAAGTAGTAGTTATGGGATACAGAGCATAATTGTACAGGGTTATGGTATAGGCCAGTTTAGATTATATTACTGTTGCAATATTTGGGCTTACTATTAGTGCTTAATGCATACTTTATATATATATATATATGCGCGTGGATAATAGATATTAATATGATATATGTTTGTTAGCCAGCATATATTAGTCACATTGCACAAGTAGCTTCCTTGCAAATGAGCTTTACATTTCTAACCCTTTGCCTTTCACATTATTTTTCTCTCCCAGATTTAGTTCCTGGTGCTGTGTTCTTCTAGTGCAGTTCTCCTGATTCATCTCTCACGCTTATTTTATTAATCACCATTGTCATTCTCTCTAATATTTTTTTTCTCTCACCTGGGAGGAAGTGTTAACTAATGTTTCGAACAGGATTCATAGATTCCAAGACCAGTAGGGACCACTGTGATCATCTAGTCTGACCTCCTGCATAGCACAGGCCACAGAACTTCCCCAAAGTAATTCCTAGAGCAGAGATTTTACAATAATATTCAATCATGATTTTAAAAATGTGGGTGATGGAGAATCCTCCACAACCCTGGGTAAATTGTTCCAGTGGTTCTCACAGTTAAAAATTTACACCTTATTTACAGTCTGAATTTATCTAGCTTCAACTTCTAGCTGTTGGATCAATTGCAGTACTGGGATCCAAAATCTCTGCACTCACTGTGTAGCCTTTGGGCAAGCTGCTTAACCTTTCTGTGCCTCAACCTGCCTATTAGTGGAGTGGAAATAAGAACTGACCCCTTTGTATGGTATCTTGAGGCTTCATTAATTTGTCTTGGGATGCTCTCATGAAAGGGACTTTAGCAGTGAATCTGCATTTTCTATTCTTATTCATGTGGTTTGCTCTATAGGGCCACAATTCATACACTAATATGTGCTAGTGATACAAGTTGGTGTTCCTTGGGCCCAACTGAGCCCTGCTGTAAGATATAATTTCACTGAAATTACACTAGTGCTCAGTGTGGCCCCATATATTATAATAAAGCTACTGAAAACATTGGCAGAACTTGAACTCATTTGGCTCTGTTTCTCTTGGTACCTAGACGATAGTTATGAATGATTGTATTATTCGTGGTGATCTGGCAAACGTAAGAGTTGGACGCCACTGTGTTGTGAAAAGCCGCAGTGTCATCAGGCCGCCTTTCAAGAAATTCAGCAAGGGGTAGGAGTTTATATTTCTTCTGTGCTATGCTGTGACGCTTGTTAAACTGAAAGGTGAACTTAGAAGCTTTGGATTTGCTAAGAGCTGAACTCAGGGGACTGTTTCTCTTGCTACGGTTTTGCATAAATCCTCCTAAGACAGCATTTTCTCCTGTTCCCTGCTCTGCTTTGTGGGTCAGTAATCCTGTCAAATTGCAGCATGGAAATCACTAGACTGAACTCGGACATGTAGATGAAGGAGAGGCTGACCTGTTTATTTAAAATGTACATATTTGCCATCTTTAAGTCTAAATATATTTTGCTAGTGGTTTGGATTCTTAAACAATTCTGTTTAAACTTTTCAGTTCACCTTTTAAAAATACTTACTCATTTTCTAAGTCCTGAATGCGGCCTGGGACTAGCACATACTCTTCCAATGCACCTCCACCAGATCTAACTATATTAATACCATATTTTAATAATGTCTATAAAGGAAGAGTCTTGCATTGTACAATATACATCTCAGATCTCTGGTACTGGAGATAGCCACAGACGCCAAAGGACAAATAAACAGAACCCTACAAATAATATTCCAGCCTATTATTTGTAGGGTTCTGTTTATTTGTCCTTTGGCGTCTGTGGCTATTTAACGTGCATGGAAAAACATCCCCAAACTGATCCATCAGGCTACTATACTTCCTTCTTTCAAGACCAGCCTTTGCCCTGGATGCCTATAGGAAATCAGCCAGTTAATGATAGCTAGATTGTAGAGTAGTTGAGCATACCAAGTGGTTGCTTATTTGTAACAGAAAAAGATGTGTATCTAAAAATGTGTGTTTGTATGTTACTTGTCATGTGTGGCCCAATCCTGCAATGAGAGGTGGACTAGGGATCCCTGCAGTCACATGAAGCCCCATCTGAATGCAGTGATTGCTCATGTATACACATTGCAGGGTCCAGGGCTTTAGATACCATATTCCAGCCATAGGCTCCCAGGGTTGAGGAATTTCTAATATAAACTGCATGCTTGAAATTAATTTAACTTTAAAATGCCCTGTCAGACTGACTTTCTGCATCAAAAGAAGCAAAATGGGCACAACTCTTTTTTTTTCCCCCTTTACAGTGGGTCTCTTATGACCCACTCGTATCTAATACCTTGACTGAAGCATTGGCAAAAGAAATCCCTAAAGATTCCCATGTCTAAATGCACACTCAACCCACTGGCCTTTATTTACATCTAATCTGAACATAGAGCTGTCTGTTGGGACCATGTATCACCTATAGATATTTTGAATTAACTTTCGTACCTAGTCATGGGCTATTATGGCTTTCTCGATGTTTATCAGTAGATGGCCGCATAAGGATTAAAATCACTTAATCATTCTGAACTTTTAGATTTCATTGATTTATTCTTCTCATTCCCGCTTCCCACTCCGGCTCTTAATTCAAAATGCTTTAACAGGCAGCTGACCTAAAGCTCCTAAACAGCACATTAAGCCCAGAAAATGTCAGACTTTGTGTGTTCAGTGTCCTAGCTGCTTGCTTGAAATTTAATAGTTAAAATTCAGTATTCAAAAGAGAACAGATTTAATGTTTTTTTTTCTCCTGTGGAGTTTCAAATACAGATAGTTGCTTCATTATTTGAGCCCATTTGTGACAACCAGAGAGGTACCTCTGCCCTGAAAAGCTTATGGTCCGTTGGGGCAGTATCACAAACCAGTTAGTGTTAATGCTTTATTCAGCCATAGCCAGCTCTCAACCTCAATCCCTGTTCCTCAGGCACAAGTGACATGCAGGGAACAAAACTGGAGTGCGTCATGTGCTGACAATCTCTGGCCAGCAGCTCAGACAGCATAATTTAGAGCAACTCTTGGGCTGTGGTTTTAGGCCCCATCCAGTCCCAGGAGCAGAAAGGGGGTTTAGAGCCACTTTTTTCCACCTTCCTTCCTCTAAGCAGAGCTTAGACAGACCCAGGGATTCAGACCTTAAATTGTTTTTAAAAACACCATCTTGGTGATATTTTCATATGACCACAGAATCTTCTACTGTGACTGTTACAAGGTGCCTGGTTTGTAAACAGTTGCAGGACACAGTTTAATTCATGAGCAAATGAATGAGCACAGTCCTTGGCTGTGCCCCTAGGGATGTCCTGCTCGAATGTCCTCCAATACTCAACTTCTCAGGAAGTGCCCTAGAATTGAAGTGTCTGGTGCACTAGTAACACAGACCCATTAAAGAGCTGCTGGAGTTAAAAGGCAGCAATACTTCAAGTTTGTAACAGTGGAGCTGGAAGGATGGTCCAGCGATTAGGGCACTAGCCTAGGACTTGAGACCCAGGTTCAATTCCCTGATGTACCACTGGCTTCCTGTGTGACCTTTGGCAAGCCACACAGGCGCTCTGTACCTCGGTTCCCCATCTGTCCAATGGGGAGAACTGCACTGCCCTGCTCATGGGGATGTTGAGAGGATAAATACATTAAAAGATTGTGAGGTGCACAGATACTGTGGCGACGAGGGTCAGATAAGCACCTCAGACAGAATGTCCATGAAGTCTTGGCTGGCAGGACCTACTTGGATCCCTGCAGGCTGGTTTGGCTTCTCCTTGTGTGCCCTTCCCCCTCTCTCCCTGCACTAACGCCTATTGCAAAAAGTTAATGGTTATCAGTTGGCTTGGTTTGAAAAGTTGCTTGATCATCATGAGGAATTAATATGAAATGCACCATTTCTGACCAGATCTGTCTTGGCTCCAGGCCCTGCCTTTGGCAAGCTGGTGGGGGTAGGGACACTTACATGATTTTGGGTTTAATGCTATTGTGGATTCATCGGTGCTGCAGAGCCTGAGCAAATAACCCCTTCTCCTTCTCCAGAGTTGCTTTCTTCCCTCTCCACATCGGTGATCATGTGTTTATAGAAGAAGACTGTGTTGTCAATGCAGCCCAGATCGGCTCCTACGTTCACATAGGCAAGAATTGTGTCATTGTAAGTACGTGTGGTCAGTCTTCTTTCTTTAAACCCCTCAAATACAGTTAAGAACTTGTACTTCCTTTTGCTGGTTCAGAGCATCAGGGAAATTCCCATCCTTGGGTTAAGAGAGATGGACTAACTTTGGATTGGACCAAAGGTTTCCATACACTGGAACAGATGCTAGCCAGGGGTGATTTGTATTGCTATGGATGGTCCCCACTTTGACTCTCCTCATGTAATACCCCCTCCCTCAGCTTGGAGCTTGAAAACTCTTTGGGGGCAGAGACTGGGCTCTTTTGTATTGAGAATGCTTCTGAAGCGAAGGAGCTACCAAAACCGTAACTGGTCCCTCAGGCTTCTGGAGCTTAGCGTGAGGAGTCTGTGCTGGACCTGAGTGCACCTCTGTTGCATGCCTTCCAGTCAGGTGTGTATGCGCTCTGCTCTACAACAGAGCTTGAGATTGGGCTTTGGGGAAGGGCAGAACACACACAGCTGACTGGGAAACAGCAGGTGCTAGGAGTGTTCTGGAACTGGCACAGTAACTGAGGTCTAGGAAGCCTTGAATAATAGGCCTAAGGCAAGTGTGGAGTCACTTGTGTAATTGATTATGCAGTTAGTATACACTGCCTTATTTTAGTTGAGAACAACCTCTGGAGTCTACATTTATACCCACTGATAATGCTAGATCCTGCAGCCTACTCAGCTGCTTCAGAGGGAAAAAGGCAGCCAGCTGGTAGTTCAGATTAACCGATACACCTTATGCCAAACATGTGCCCATAATACTAGGTCTTTATCAGACATCAAACACTGCAAAGCCACATTGCCTTCTGCTCCATAGAAACCTGGAGTTGGGGAGGTGCCAGCATGTACTGCCTGGAAATGATCAAAGCTAGATGGGAAGGCAGGAATGAGCCAGTGGTATGAAGAGGGAAGAATGCAATAATGTCTTTAAATGGCTTGATGCTGACAGGCGGCAAAAATGGGGGTGGGTGTAATTAAATGAGGTAAAAAGGCCCTTTCTGAGAGCTGTGACCTTATTACCTGAGACACAGAGTTCCTAATATGGAGGGACACGCACTTAGGTTTCAGTTCCTCAAGGAAAATGATGGCTACTTCTCCACTGTCTGGTTTATTCCCCTTCCTTGCAGCACATGGCACCTTCAGTTTCTTCTCTCCAGGAGTAGCTGGTGCAGGCAGGAGAGGCCCCAAGGGCTCCTTTCTCAGAGCCAGTGTCCTAGGGGTATCTCTCTCCCTCTCACAAGTCAAACCAGGCTGGAAGACTTTAGAAAAGCCTCATGAAGGAACTGACATACCATGATATTGTGAGGCCTCTATAGCTCCTATCTGCCTGTAATGAATGGCCAAATAACGACTCCCATTAGAAATGGCTTTCTGTATCAGTTGGCAGTTTATCATCAAGATTAATGTGCAGTTTGCTGTATCATCATTCGGATAAATGAATGTATAGAGCATTAATTGCTAATCTTTTCAAACAGGCTCCCAAGTGTCTTTGAACAGGGTGACTCTTTCAAAAAGGTTAATGTCCTGAGTTTCATTAAATATTGCAGCAATTTCAGTCTAATCGCTGTTGCCTGTTTCAAAGACATGCTTGTTCTTTTCAAACATTGCGTTTACACAAGGCTAGACAAGTGGACGTCCCTATTAATTGCTATTTGTTTCTGGGCTTTGTCTTGCTCTTTAAGCCAAATAAGAGCAATTGGGTTATCAGCACGCATTAGCAATTGCTGATGTCAGGGTATCCAGAGGAGAGAGTGCTTTTCATGGAGGTACAAGTGGAGCTCAGCTCAGCTCCGATATAGATAATGCCATACCGTCAAGGTTATTGAGTACTGCAATGGGGAATATTTTGCCCAGTTACTGCATGGGTAGGACTATCAATTCCAACTTGAATATCTACTTACCTGAAGTGGCTTCTTTTAATATGCAAATCCCTACTATGCATTTATGAGGAAAACACAGTTTTTCCACACAAGACAATCTCTGCTAGTACGTGTTGATCTGTAAAACATTAAAGTTTGCGATGTATGTTAACGCACAAGAAGTTATTGTTGGCCAAAGCTACATAAAACATTTTTATACCGACTCAAAGTGTATGAAAGCAAATAGAAAAACTAGTAACTCTTACTGAATGCACTAATGATTTCTAGACTGCCAGCATGGCACTAAGGGCTTATCGAAACTAGAACATTTTTGCTGCTTTAATTGTGCTAATATAATTTAAGGGGCATTTGCTGTTGTGTGTGGATGGAGTATAAGGGCAACATATCAGTACAGCTGATTTTGCTTCCCAAATCAGATATAAGCTATACCAGTATAAGGTAGCTTTATCCAGTATAACTGCATCCATATTAGGGCTTATACAAGTACAACTATTGGTTTTGTTTGTTTGTTTTTTTAAAAAAAAATCACACCCCTAACCAACATAATTATGCTGGTATAACTTCTAGTGTAGACCAGGCCTAATAGTGAAATCAGCAATCAGAGCTTAGAGGAGAAGAACCCTGGGTTGCAGGCAGACATCTTGCTCCTACAGACAGCCCTCGTGTTGACTTTGACTAATAAAGAGCAGTCAGACTAGCTTTTGAATATTAGAGACACGAGTAGGAGTAAGACAAAGTGTGGTGGTGGTGTTATACAAACAAACAGAATCCGGTCTTTGTTTTAGGGTCGTAGGTGTGTTCTGAAAGACTGCTGCAAAATTCTAGCCAACACAGTTCTACCCCCTGAAACTGTGGTCCCGCCTTTTACAGTCTTTTCAGGCTGCCCAGGTAAAGTCCATTTAATTTTACTTCCAGTATAAATTCAGCTAACTTGTATCCTGATATTTAAAAGAAATACAACACCCTGATGTGGAGAAGGCCAGGTAGGCTCCTTAGTTGCACTGTCTTATAGTAATAGAGTTGGGGGGGAAGTGCTCAGTGAAATGAAAAGTAACAATTCTAACCAATGGACCTCACTGTCTCAGGATATTATTGGGACAGGAGTTTAGTAGGAGTAAGCATAGCATCTGCGCATTCAGTAGCTAGGTTAATGTGGCTAGCTTGTTAGTCTGATTGCCAGCTCGGACCATTCTTAGTTACAGAATCACTTCCCATCAGAGCTCAGAATCAGCAACATGACCGATCAAGCATCCAGCATTCCACAAGCAGTTCTTCTTTGGCATCAAGAAAGAGTCTCCTTCTCTTCTCTCCCATATGCTCTGGATTTGCAGGTGCCTCCATAAACACAGCTGGAGAGAATTCTGTTAGACCACTGTGCATGTGCTACATATATGGGCAGATGCTCCTGTTAGACTACCCCTCTGTGCTGGTACAGAGCCCACCCCAACAGCACTGCTGGCCATACTGGAGGTGTAAATGTTCCAGTCATTTGGAAACAGCAGTGGGGAAAGGTCAATGTAACCTTTGTTACTAGCCTTCCTTTAGGAAAGAGCTTTCATGACCCTTGTTTATCTAGGATGGATGTAAGCTATTAAGAGATCTAGCTGGAGACAGACTGCCTTACTGCATCTCTTAGGGGATCATAGGGGAACCCGCACTTTTGTATTGATCTATATGAGAGCAGTGTCCCTACACAAGCCCATGGGTTGCTGTTTGCTCTGCAGTATATAGAGCATAAATACTAGTGGAGAAGCTGAATAAAACTCTTCAGGCTCATTGCTTCCCAAGAGAACACTTGCATTCATGCTCTTCTTGGTTTTTCAGGGCTCTTCTCTGGAGAACTCCCAGAATGCACCCAAGAGCTGATGATTGATGTTACAAAGAGCTATTACCAGAAGTTCTTGCCACTTACTCAGGTCTAGTAGCCTATTTACTGTGTTTCAGAGAAGTAAAGGCACTACAGGGAACTCTGGGGGATGGGAGGGATGTTTAGTGAGCTCTGCTGTTTGGAATGGCATGTCCCCGCTCTGTGCTATTAACACTACAGCTCCAGCAAGCAGAACCTTGTGAAACGTTGCTATGTCATGTTTAAACTTTGTATATTTGCTCAAATGTATTTCATTCCATGTTGTCTGGGAGGTGTGCCATTCGACGTTTTGGGGTTGGAGTGCAGTTACAATTCCCACTAGATTAATGCATCCTGCTGCAACTGAGCAATGAGGCAGGATCCTACTGTAAATACTTCCTAGCCAAAGTGAATTGCACACATCTGTTCTATTCAGCCTCAAAGCCATTGTGTCTGACTGTTAGAAATAACCTTAGTTCTTGAACAGAGCGGCTGTGTGGCCAACATCTTCATTAAGGGCGACTACTGTAAATACTTACTCTGTCCAAGTAAGAGCCAGGATTTTCCTTCATCTCTCCTCTAGCCCATGGACCGAGATTCTCTCCCACACTAAGAATAGAACATCCTCTGCCTCCCTTGGCTACTGAAAGGTTTGAAGCAAGCTTAGCTTCCCCGACTCCTACCCCACAGGCCTATGGGCAGAGTCTTGGCTTTCTCTGCCCTGTGTGAAGGGACACGTCTCATCATCTGGTTACTTCCAGCAGTAGGGACATTTACCTCCACTAATCCCAGATGCCTTGCAGGGTTAGTTTTCATGGCTGATGCCCATTTTCCTTCTGAGCATCATGCAGCTCAGAGTCAGATGGGATTATGGAAAGAGGATGCCCTCTGCTGCATTGAATTATCTGGAACCAGAAGTGGGAGCATGTGGCATTTGTCCAGGGTTGCAGTGCTGCATGGGGCACAGCCTGTTGGCAGCTCTTACTTGCAATGTAAAACTAACATGAAAAAATCAAAAATCCCTAGAAAAAGTGGAGTGGCATTTTGGAATTTGTTCAGACGCTAAACATAATTCTTATGGAGGTAGCCTGTGTGCCTAACTCACATAAGGTACAAACTCCACACACCTGACTCCTGTTGGGTGGGCCCTGCCAAGGATAAACAGAGTCTCCTCTTGTTAGATTGTATTCAAACTTAACATTACCCCTTCCCTGCTGAACGTGGGGGCCTCTGTAGGGTATCTTACATGGACCGGGGAGCCAGGGTGCATGGCAATAGTGTTGTAGGCATGCAGTGGTGAGAATAGTAGCGACGGGCCTTTAGCTGTGTTGTCTCACGTAGGGCTCTGACACACATTAACTAGCAGCTATATAAATACTAAGTGTGTTGTAACTATGGTTAATCAAATGTAACACCACTGTCTGGTTTGTTTGTATTTTTTACTGTACATAAATTAAAAGCCTCTTATATGGGTCAAGTGACTTGAAAGTTGTAACTTTCCAAGTCCAATTGCTCTGAAAGCAGAGTAAGCTTTCTGCCAAGGGCACTGAGTTCCTGCTGTGTTGATGGACTCATTCCACATTCTGTTGCTCAGAGAGAGGCACCTGAACGATTTATTACCAGGCATTTAGTTTGAGTGCATTAAAGAGCCTCTTGCATCACCAGAAACAGAATAACTTGTGCTGTTGCTGTCTGTTTCACCTGTATACCTAGAAACAGAAAAATAAAATTCTAGGGCCACTGACAGGAAACTGTCCTGAAACACTCTGATAAACACTTACTGATCTTGCACAAAACTATTCACTCAGCTTTAATGTGATAACAGGCCCCAGCCAAAAAAAGACTACTAACTCCAGCCAGGCAGAGAACAGAAGGTGGGTATAAACAGTTGATGAAGGTAAGAACCTTCCAATTTTGCCAAGTAGCAATTAAAAGAGGCAGAGGTAAAGGCATCCTTTAAAAACTGGAATTCCAACCCGAATGAGGAAAATAGAAAGGACCATAAACTCTGGCAAATCAAATATAATTAGGCAAGTCAAAAAAGAATTTGAAAAGCAACTAGCAAAAGACACTAACAGCAATTTTTTTTTTAACTATATCAGAAGCAGGAGGCCTCTCAAACAAGCAGTGGGGCCACTGGAAGACTGAAGTGCTAAATGAGCACTCAGGGAAGACAAGGCCAGTGCAGAGAAGCTAAATGAATTCTTTCCATCAGTCTTCACTGCAGAGGATGTGATGGAGATTCCCACACGTGAGCCATTCCTTTTTAGGTGACAAATCTGAGACATTTTCCCTGATTGAGGTGTCAGTAACTGAGTTTTTGGAACAAATTGATAAATTAAACAGTAATAAGTCACCAGTATCAGATGGCTTTCACCTACGAGTTCTGAAGGAACTCATGTGAAATTGCAAAACTACTGACTGTGGCATGTAACCCATTGCTTCAATCAGCCTCTGTACTGGGTGACTGGAGGAGAGCTAATGTGACTGATTTTTTTAAAAAGGCTTCAGAGATAATCCTGGCAATTACAGGCTGGTAAACCTAACTTGAGTACCAGGCAAATTGGTTGGAACTCCAGTGAAGAACAGAATTACCAAATACACGGATGGACATGATGTGTTGGGGAAAAGTCAACAAGGCTTTTGTAAAGGGACATCGTGCCTCACCAATCTATTAGAATTCTTTGAGGTTGTCAACAAGCATGTGACTAAGAGTGATCCAGTGGATATAGTGTACTTGAACTTTCAGAAAGCCTTTGCTTAACAGCTTTTGGTACAGGACCTTGTCAAAGTGAGCAGTCATGGCATAAGAGGGGAAGTCCTCTCATGGATCAGTAACAGGTTACAAAATAGGAAACAAAATAAATGGACAGTTTTCAAAGTGGAAAGTGGTAAATAGCAGGGTCCCCCAAGGATCTGTACTGGGACCAGTGCTATTCAACATTCATAAATGATCTGGCAGAAGGGGTATGCAGTGAAGTGGCAAAATTTGCAGATGATACAAAGTTACTCAAAATAATTAAATCCAAAGCTGTGAAGAGTTACAAAGGGATCTCTCAAAATTGGATTACTGAGCAACAAAATGGCAGGTGAAATTCAGTTTTTGGTTTAAACCCACTTCCAGAGGTCTCTTAACACTTTGGTCCTGCATTGGCTAACCAGATCCATTCAGTGGGTGCAACTGTATTTAAGTAAAGTTTAAGAAACCCTGTGAAACTGGGCCTGGAGCCAGATGTTGCTGGAGGCTTAAAGAGCTTTACTGTACATTTCTCTTTGGGTGACCTTGCCTGAGTTTAGTGTGATGAAAAGGTGACAATGGGCCAGGGCCTGCTGCCTTTTCACCTAAGCAGAGCAAGTCAGATGTTCTTGGCATGGGAGGACATTGTGTCCTGTTGCTAAGTGAGCTTAACTGCTGAAAGGATTTGACCCTCCTGTCTATTCCCCTCATGGCCTCTCCATAGAAAAGCAAGAGTTATGTACTCTGCAGCTGTCAGGCATGTGCACATAGATTGACGCCTGGAAGATCACATGCCCAGACACACAAACTGCTGAGCTTCTTGCATGATCACATGGAAGTTAGACATGGAGTAGCTGCAATAACATGTTAAGTCACATTGCAGAGTGGCACCGATGCTACCAACCATCTCTTTGCTGACTGACCAAGGCAGCTCTATGCTTGGCAAGAGAGGGCCAGCAGAAGGGTCCAGCTCTATGCATGTTACCATGATGTCCATGTCTTCAGAGTCAACACCACACAGGGCATTTCACAAGGATTTCTTGATTGGTGATCACACCTGGGCATCGTGAAGTTAGGGGAGGAAGACTAAATAAAGGGGAAAACCCCTCTGGAAGATGGGAGCTACTTTTGGATGGTAGAATTAAGGGGGTGTAGTCAAAAGCCATTTGGATGAGTGAGGGGACGTGCCATGGCTCTCCATGCACCGGGATAGAGCTACCTGGTGCTGTGGGGTGTTAGCCCAGCTGTCCAGCCGGGGCCTGCAGGTGCAGGGCTGCCCAGGCACATGTCCGCGTGGAATCCCCTTTTATCATACTGAGCTGCCACGCTGCTGCCTCAATGACCATCTGTTTTGTTGTCTTTGTTAAGGTGGCCTCTGCCAGGGCCTAAAGACCAAGTCACCAGCGAAGACCTCACAAACGCAGCCCTGTTAAAATCCCCTAGATCTGGCCCTTTTAACCTCCGTCCTCTGGAGCATCGCTCTGTCCGGGCTCGTCTCTGAACCTCTACCTGCCGGTTGGCTGCACTAACTCGAATGATGAAGTGTTCCTCGGTTGGTGCCTGCCACCATTGCCTCCTGGGAGTTGTTGTTTCCTGGTGTCTACAATTAGCCTGACACAGTAGAATGAACCACAACTTCCAAGAGGAGGCTTTGCTGCACAGCTCTGGAGCAAACAGCCACAGTGGAGCTAGTTGGCTTTGGGGGCAATGGAGACTCCGCTACTGGATTCCTCTGTTCAGGAACCTTTCAAAAACATTCTCACTTGCTTAAACAATAAACCAACCCTGCATTCTGCCACCATACTGCTTTGTGGGCCATGAATGCCCTGCCCTCGACGGGCCAGGGCTGTTGGCAGCAGTACGCCCTGCTCAAATGCTTTGTTTGAAGTATAAACAGGGCTCAGAAACTTAACAAAAATCAGAGCTTTAGGAAGCTGCCTTCTCCCAGATTGTGCTTCCACGATAGCTGGGGTCAGCCACAAAGGAGATTTCACTATCACTCCAAGCCTTGTGGGCATTGTTTAACTGCTGGCTATCATGGGGCCCTGCTACAAGAGGAATGGGCCCCAGGAGCATTGGTGGAGGTCAGACCTGCTCTACAAAGATCAGAGCCCCCAGGGCTGGAGATTTCTTGGAACTAGTTGAGCCATTGGCTGCAATATTAGTGACTTGCAGGGCCTAGTGTTGGCTCCTAACCTGTGTCTAGCACTTCAGCTTCGGAAGAGCCATGAACTCTCAAGTCCTTTCTAGAAAAGATCTTAATGCGTCTAGCTTGAGGTACCAATTAGCCAGTATTTATTTAAATTTAGCAGTAGAGTCTCCTGGGAGGGGCCAGCTCACTGCTTATAAAGGTGTCCTGTATCAGCTGGGGCTGTATTTTGAGTCATCCTCACACTCCAGGGGTTACATGAAGCTGGTTTGGTTAATGGGGAGGGGAAACCAGGGCAGGGATATTTGTAAATTAACATAAAACCCTGACCTCACCCCTGTTTGCAGTTCATGCAAGCTGTTAGCAGTGAGCAGAGCTCCTAGCAAATTCATGGGGGCCCTAGGCCCAGCCAGCTCGCAGGGCAGAGCCAGGCACACCTGGCACATGGGCCTTTTTCCCTGTCATGGTATAAAGGGAGCAGGAACCCATTTCACTGGAACATGGAGCTTAGGTGTCCAGTGGCAATGCCCAGGTGCTGCAAGAAGCAGGCCTTTGGGCAGGTACCAGCTGATGTGGGCTAACAATGTCATTGTGCAAGTCTCTAGCTAGCGTGTGCTCTGCCCTGAAACAGAGGCAAGCTGGTTTGCATTTGCTGGGGAAGGGGAGGGGAGGTGCGTGCCTGCCTGCCACTGAGCAAAACAGCTCACTGCGGGCCAGAGGCGTTCCTTCCTGCATGGGCATCCATGGGAGAGGCACGGATTGCTCACCAGAGGGGCACGCAGGAGGCTGTTGATAACAATGACTAGAGTCTCAGCTGGACACACATAGCTGGGGGAGGAGGAATCACTTCTCCCACCACTACTGTTGGAGCAGAGCCCAGCATCCATCCCCAGCACCATAGGTCAGGTGTGAAGAGCGTCACCTTCATAACTGCAGGGGACAGTTGAGACAGCAGAATGGAACTGCCCAGTTTTGAATTTAGCCAGGATAGGAGTTAACTGCCCCTCCCCCCTTGCACAAAGCGCCATGCATCTTCAACCATCATGAATGGGGTAGGCACCTCGGAGGGAGCGGGAAAACAGAACTTCCAACAGCGTAGTGGCCCCAAGCACAATGCACCGAGTCAGTGCTGAGGGTTCTCTCCAAAGAGCCCTGCCCTTGACCAGTTCTTCCCCCAGTATCCCAGATGGGGTCTCTCACTCGCTCTGTATTCAGTCTCTTTTCTAATACAACTAGCAGTGCTGTTTGACAGTTTCAGTGCAGCTGTGCCCTGGGCTGACGGTGTCAATGACTCTTCCACCATAATCTCCAAATTTCCCCTCCACTCTGACCACTGCATGGCTCTCCTCTCCAGTGGATAGTCTGGAAGCAATGGACTGTACTAGATATGAAAGCCCATGGCCCTATTTGTCCTAGCACAACTTCCCTTAAGGCAAATGGGCATCCCAGACACGTGCCATGAGGGAGAAGAGAGACTTGTCTCTATTACACTGATTTTGCCATCTGCTGCATCAGAGAATGAGACACCAGCAAAAATAACCAAATAACTTCATAAAAAGGAAGCCAGCCACAGCACCTTGTGCAGTGATCATGTCTCACTAGGCGAGGCCTGGTCAGTAGCTGGGATCTGCAAGGAGCAGTGTTGGTAACAGTGATCAAGGGCGCCAAGGTGGGCTCACAGGCGGAGCTCTTAACTGCACAGTATTAGTGTGAAAAGAAAAGGAGTACTTGTGGCACCTTAGAGACTAACCAATTTATTTGAGCATAAGCTTTCGTGAGCTACAGCTCATCCGATGAAGTGGGCTGTAGCTCACGAAAGCTTATGCTCAGATAAATTGGTTAGTCTCTAAGGTGCCACAAGTACTCCTTTTCTTTTTGCGAATACAGACGAACACGGCTGTTGCTCTGAAACCAGTATTAGTGTGGAATGTGAGTTCTGCAGAGAGTTGCTTCTCCCAGCTTGTGCCCCTGGGGCAGGGAGTCAGTGTTTGTTTACAAACAGAGGCAGGGTGATTAAGATAAGAAAAGGCGGGTAATTACATTGAGGATCTGGCCTTGTAAAACAGGAATCCCTAGAGGGCGGGGGGAGCGAGGGAAAGAGAAGACCAGGACTCAGAAGAAATACAGTCAAGCCCTCTGAGCCAAGGTTAGGTTCAGAAACGAGGAAGATGGGAGGGGCATAAGTGAAAAGAAGGGGCCAAAACCCAGGGGAGGGATAGCAGTGGTATAAAGAAGTTCCCACTCTACCGTGAGTTGGCAAACCAAGCAATTCTGGTCTCGTCTGGAGGTTTCTGCATGCAGAGAACTGGGTTCTCCACCTGAAAACAGGAGCATTTTGAGTCCTGGGGAGAGGGGCGAGAGCAGAAGGGACAGACAAGTGATCCCTTTAGACCACTGTTCTCTGTGGAAATGTCACAGGGCTCCACCCCAAGCACTTCCATGCTTAGTCTTGGATCTGCACCCCCCAGCACTGCAGGGAGAGGAATTAGACATCCAGGGCACTGTCTGTGGGCGGGACTCCTGGCCCAGATGAATCAGCAGGGCTCCGATAATAATGCCTTTAAGCCCTGTACTGGGATCCTTCTTTCCTTTGGTTTTACGCAACCTTCCCTTTGTTTTTTGTCCTGCAGCAGCCAGTCGGTGCCCAAGCGCTGCTGCTGCGGCTGGTGCAGATTATTTATTAATATTGGTGTCGCTTTATTCTAGACCACAGATAGGGTGCCGCAAAGACAATAGCGCTTTGCGCCCTGATAACACACCCTTCCGCCCTGAGTAGCCTGGCAGCTAAATGAGACCAGACCAGCTGGCAGGCGGGCAGGAATTCCAGCCAGTGGTTATCTCCAGGCCCAGGGTGAGCCAAGGGCTCCTTCGCCCATCTCATTAGCTACAAGTGTGCTGCAGCTTTCTGAGCCTCGTCCATCATATCGCACTGGGCCGAGTTGAACTGTTGGCCCTTCAGTGCAGGGATCTGTCTCTATTCCACACAAACATCTTGGTGAACTTGCACGCAAGGCTCCTCACATGCATTTCCTACCGGTACAGTCACTGAAAACCCAGGAAATTGACAGCTAAGCCACAATTCCCTTGCCTTGGCTTCTACCCACCCTAATACCCAGCCACTTTTCCAGCTCATGACCAACCAAGAGAGGGATCCCAGGGCGAATCTCAGCAGCTTGAGCTCTGGGGTCACAGCTGACGTTTCCGTGATACCGGGGAGGGAGGGAGCCCAATGCGAGCACAGGGGGAAGGAGAAGCAATAGGATCAAAGCTCAGAGCAGCGGAAGCTGCATGTTTCTATATGGATTCAAGTTCAAGGAGGAAGAGAGCTCCTAAGAGACGTCCCCCAAGGCTCCAAGTCGATTGCTGTGTCCTGAGAAGGGCTGGGAGCTCCACACTGGGCCAGAGTCGTTTTGTTCTTTGCCAGTAATAACGGGGGAATTCAACTATCCCCATATTGACTGAGTGTAGCAGATCAAAGACTCACCACCGCAGTGCCTCCTGCTGGTTGTCCTGGGAATTAGCTCTTGTCCAGCTCCGGATCACCTCCTTCTGTCCCATGTCTCACCCGCCTTAGGCCCTCGTGTCCCTCCCAGACCCGGGTACCCTTTACCTTGGGGTTCTGCCCCACAGTACCCCCACACTCTGGGTCTCCCATCCCAGGGGAACCCACAACCCTGTAAACCCACCTCACCTCAGTGGCTACTGCCAGTCATCATCTAGCCCCCTTTCCCTGGGGCAGACTGCAGTGTAATGGCCACTCATCATTGCCAAGGGGAGGCTGGACCAGCTGCCTCTGCCTAACCCTGGGCTGCACCTCTGCAACCCCAGTACCTGCTTTGGCCTTTAGCAAGGCCTGCAGCCTGGGAACTTACCAGGCTGGAGCTCCCCAGCGCCTCTTACCTTTCCCCAGCCTGCTCTGCTCCCAGTACCCTGAGCTCCCAGGCAGTCAGGTCCTCCTCTGTCCACAGCTAGAGAGCGAGTCTGTAGCTCCTGGCCTCCAGCCCCTTTACCAGAGCCAGCTGGACCCTGATTGAGCTGGCCACACCTGTGGTCAGCTACTCACTCAGCCTCTCAGCTATTCTCACTCCTCTTATTTCAGGAGCGGGGTAACCACCCCGCTACACTGGGACATGTCATCTCAGGCCGGGATTCTAGACACCATTAATGGCTGTTTCTTGGAGCTGCCAGTCCTGGAACCCACAAGGGAAGAAGCAATTCTTGATTTAGTCCTAAGTGGTGCACAGGATCTGGTCCAAGAGGTGAATATAGCTCAATGGTAATAGTGACCATAATGTAATTAAACTTAACTATCCTTGTAGGGGGGGAATATCAAAGAAACCCACCACAGTAGCATTTAACTTCAAAAAAGGGAACTACACAAAAATGAGGTGTCTAATTTAAATGGAAATTAAAAGGAACAGTCATGAGTAAAATGCTTGCAAGCTGCACGGAAACTATTTAAAAACATCATAATAGAGGCGCAAACTAAATGTATCCCACAAATTAAAGAAAACAGCAAGAGGACCAATAAAATGCCACCACGGCTAAACAGCAAAGTGAAAGAGGTGATAAATTTTAGGTAAGTTCACGGAGAAAACATCTATCGGTGGCTATTAGCCAGGATGGCCAGGGATGCAACTGTATACTTCGGGTGACAGGAGATGGATCTCTTGATGATTACCTGTTCTGTTCATTCCCTGTGAAGCACCTGGCATTGGCCACTGTCAGAAGACAGGACACTGGGCTAGATGGACCTTTGGTCTGACCCCTCCTTATGAGGTGGAATCTCTTTCCCCCTGGCTTTTTCTCTTCTGTTTCTCCTATGTCTGCCGTGGGGATGGCAGGGATTTCAAACTGGGCCATGCCAGGTGACGGATGCTCCTCAGACAGACACTCGGGCACATTGCTCTGGCATTGCTCGGGCACATTGCTCTGCAGCCCAAGGCAAAGGCTCCCCTAACCCCCGACTAGGAATTACTGTGGCAGGAGCTTTCTCTTTCCGCTCCCCAGGCTCCTGGGCTCCCAGTCCCCTCTGCTTCTGCATGCCAGGGGAGCCCTGACTCAGTACAGATCAAACCAAACAATGGCTACCTAACCTGAGCAGCCCTCTGTGCTTCATACATAGAGAAATTGGTTTTAATCATAAGGGCCCCACCTGCCCAGCTAAACTGTCCCCCGCCTCCCTGTCAGCTATGGCGGTGGGGAGGGTCAGTGTCCCCAGGGCCTGGGCTCAAACATGCTACACAGGACACAGGACCCTGGCTGAAACAAAGGCAGGGATCAGCGTTAATGTCAGGAACCTGGGTCCAGCGCCCTCTGCCTCCAGCCCCCTGGATGCTTTGGGAGCCATACCCTCACATCATAAACAACCCCTTTCACCGGGCCTGGTCCGGGGGTCACACTCTGGCAATGCAAAGGCTGTAATTTTCTAGCACAGAACACTCCTGGCATAAAGCCAGTTGATCTCGCTCCTGCACCAGCAGCCCCCCTAGTGAGCAGGCATGCCAGGGAAGGGGGCTCCCTTAGGGGCCGTGCACTAGTACAGTAAGTTAGAGCACCCCCATGGCTGCTGTGACTCACCCCAGAACTGGGCTAGTGCAGAATCAGCGAGCTGTAAGTGGCCCCCTCTCGAGTGCAGCTCAGCGGCAGGCGGAATTCAGCACTCAGCCTGAGAGCAAATGCTGCCGATAGCCTTGCAGTTAAATGTAAAAACCCCTCCAGTATTCTGGTACACGTCAATCTCCAGCCTCCTAGCCCCCTGGGGCTGGCAGGAGTACCAGGAAACAGCCTGCCAGGCAAATTAACGTAGAGACCAAGCAAAGGGCTCATGTGGCCAGGAGCATTTGGCTTTTTTGCAAGATATCCCGGGAGGGTGTTGTCCTTGTCAAGAAGAAAAGGAGTACTTGTGGCACCTTAGAAACTAACCAATTTATTTGAGCATAAGCTTTGCATCCGATGAAGTGAGCTGTAGCTCACGAAAGCTTATGCTCAAGTAAATTGGTTAGTCTCTAAGGTGCCACAAGTACTCCTTTTCTTTTTGCGAATACAGACTAACACGGCTGTTACTCTGAAACCTGTCCTTGTCAAGTTGCCTCCACAGAGCTTCTCCCAGGCCCCTGCAACATTATTCTAGGCACAAAACAGGGTCTGTTCTTCCTTCCCCAAGAACACAGTGTCCTGTAATCTGAGCTGCGGCAGCCCTGCACGCAAAAGCCACACAGCTTTTCACAGGGAGGTGTGATCCCAGCTCCCCAGGGCTCACACCCTGATGGGAGCAGCAGCAGATGGGCACAGCACAGCTTCCCAGGGGCCAAGACCTGCCGTCCTCACAGTCAACACCCCAGTGAAGTCAGGGAAATCTGCCTGAGCCCAGACCCCAAGACTTGGCCTTTGGTACTTTCTCCTTGGTGCTGCCACGCTCTGTATTTCAGGTGACAGGGCTCCCAGAGTCCAGGGCCTGGTTTTATACCTTACTTTCACTATCCCTGATGCGACCAGAAGTGCCTGATTTACATTTTAGCGAGACGAGGTTGGGGCCGGATTTCCCTGTCGGGGTTAATGCGCCCTGCAGCCCTGGGAACCCTTTGCTAAAGCACAACCACCTGAGGGGGAAAGCGGTGAGAACCAGCATGGCCCAACCTGGGGGAAACGCGGAGAGTAAAACAGAGTAAACGGCAAAGCCCAAATCAGAACTTGCCCATTCTCAGGGGTTCTCAGCAACAAAGGGAGGGAGGCAGAAATCAAAGTGCCTGGTTTTAACCTGCCTGTGCCCTTTGGGAGGACTCCTGCTCCTGCCAGTCGCACAGGGCCCTTTGGAGCTGAGAATGTACCCGGTTACATTTGCCTGGGACAGACCTAGGCTTGCACTGCCCCGTCGCTCCACCACGCCCCATGTGGCCCATGGGGCTGCAGCAGTCCCCTGCGCTTGGCTCCTGGCTGCCAGGGCTGATCAGCATCTCTGCTTGCACTAGGAGCTGCGGGTTTGAATCCCTGCCCTACTCAAACCTAGCTCATGGCAACCCATCTGCCTCACTGCTAGCCTGAGAGATGGCAGGCCCTAGACACCAGGAGGAGAGACGCTCCGAGGTTGCTGCGAGTCCCTCACTGACCTGGCCCAGCCCCGCTGCCATCTCCCCTGAAGTGCAGCATCCCAGCCCAGTTTCACCGGCAGAGCCGTCGCCTGCCGGACGGTCAGCCCGCCAGGGCGGGGGTCTCTGCTGCGTGTTTGTGCAGTGCCAGCACAACCGGGCACTCACGCCTGCCGGGGGGCCTCCAGGAGCTACCACAGAACAAATAAATAAGAACATGAGCCACCAGGTCCGGCCATTAGGAAGCCCCTTGCTGCCCTCCTGGTTAAGGCTGATGTATCTGGAGCAGGCTGCCAAATGGCCCCTCCTGCACGCTATGAGCACCCAGTGCCCAGCGGGGAAATGCTGCCACGGTCACAGGGAAACACATTCCACAAGAGCAAGGGAACAGCCGAACCAGAACTGGCCGTGGCCCCGCCAGCCTAGTCCCCTCCTGTCCCTGTGACAGCCAGTGCCACATGCTCACCACGGAGAGGCACCCAGGGCACCTGACTGCAGAGAGCTCGGCCCCCGGGGCCGGAGGCCAGGCCTTGCCCTCCATCCCCCAGGAAGCCAGAGGCTGGAGGAGTCACGGCAGAGCAGGAAGGGAAGCCAGGGCCCCAGGCATGTCTCCAACGAGCTCCGTGCAGGATGGCCCCAGGGCTCCGTGATGGCAAAGTTCGTACGACCAGCTGGTCACGCCGGCCTGAGGCACAGGACGAAGGATGCTGCGGAGAAGCTCGGGGCTCCGTGGCTTTGTGACTGGCTGGGCCTGTTGCACCATACACCCCGTTACGAGGGACTGTGCCACGGGGGCGGGGAGTGGGGACTGGACAGGAGAATGCTGGCGTTGTGCCCGTTTCCTAGAGGTTTTGTGGCCATTTACCTCGAAACAAGAGCCCTCTTTCCACCACCTCTCCCTTTCGCTCACCCCCCCCCCCAGCTCCTTCCCCCCATTTCTGGCTCCCTTCCACTGACCTGCGCTAAAGTCATGAGCCTCCTGTGAGCCCGTCACCTTGGAAACGCGGAGTGGTCTCTGATGGTGGGAGCAGGTGCCTTTCCCACCCCACCCCCAGACAGGCCTCACGTCCAGCACAGGCCCAAAACTCGCCCCTCCTGGGCTGGCCTTTGTTAAACACATGAACAACATGACGACAGGCCAGCCTGAGCCCGGCCCACCCAGGCTGGGCTGCTCCCACAGTTCCCTGCCCTGCCCCAGACCCACGTCTGTTTCTCCTTCCTTACTCCCTCCAGGCTTAACACGGCCGGCAGGTGCTGGGGAACGGGGCCAGCCTCAGCCCATCTCCAGCACAGACCATGTACCCCTTCCTGTCCTGGTCCGACCCGTCACAGATGCAGCATTACAGACGTCACATCAAGGGCCAGTGAGCTCTGGTGACGAGGGCTAGTACCAGGGAGGGGGGTGAGGTGGGACAAAATATCTCAGTGTGAGAGAGTCCCTGTACAAAGGGCTGAACACAGCTGGGAGCGGGCCAGGTCTGAGCCCCCCAGAACGACAAACTCGTGACGCCCACACACAGGAGGAACATTAAAGCGAAGCAGCCCTCACCTGGATGACAACTGAGTGGGCTGTGAATGTCCCCAGTGACACACTGCAACTGACGAGCTCAGCAGGGCTCGGGTCACTGCTGGAGCCTGTCCTGAGACACCCAGGTTCTGGCCTGCAGCAGGGCCCCGTCCCTCCCCTCTGCTGTCCCCCTGGGCCCGGCAGCATTTCTACTCTGCCACCTCTGGAAACTGAGTCACAACCCACAAGGATGCCAAGCGGCCAGTTCCTACCTGACACTCGTCTAACACAACCCTCCGTTTCCTTGGCCACAGAGGGAGGAGGCAGGTGAGGTTGCAGTCAACTCTGGAGGCAGGGAGCCCAGATCGCTCTTCCTGGAAGAGCAGAAATAACTGACTGAACGTGAGACATTTCTGTTGAGAACAATGCTTTTGCCAGATGCACGGGTCAGTCTGCCCCAGAGACACTTCAGCGCCTGCTGTGCCCTGCAGTGGAGCCGGCTGGCTGCCTTATCGCTATGTACATGGGCTCCCTGGTGCAGAAAGCTTTCCATTACATCTCAGCTGCTGTCAGTGGGCCGAGCACCTCCCCCTGAACCACAGCAGCTGCCTGGGCCCAAGAGAAGAGCCTGGAGCAGGGGCAGGGAAATGCTCCAGAAGGGCTTTGGCGTTCAGGGCCAGGAGTCCGGGACTAGCCTGTCAGGTTCTCCCCCTTGGACTATCACATTGTCACACGGTGACACCAGAAAATCCCTCAGCAGCTAATGACGACAACACCTGGCTCTTAGCCGGTGCTGCATGGCATTCATGAATGACTTTTGCATTTCTGAGACCCATCTCAGAAACCTGCATGACCCACGTTAACCCAAATGGGCCTTCCCCCCTCCAGGGGCTACACCACGTAGAAGGCTGATGGGTCTGCTCATGCCTGCAGAGTAATACACCTACACTGTAGTGCAACCAGTGTTCATTATTATTGGTGTTACAGCAGCACCGGGAACCCCAGCAGAGACTGGGCCCCACTGAGCCGGGTGCTGCAGGGGCACAGGGCGAGACACAGGACTGCCCCAAAGAGCTGCCAGTCCAATGGGACAAGAGGCTCCTGCTCAAGATGCAGGGATACAGGGTCCACTGTCCAACCGGCACGAGGAGTCCTCACACCTCTACTCTCCTGCAGTGCCGTGCTCGGGGAGCAGGGAGACTGACAACGCTCGGCTGCCTCTCATCTTCCACCGAAGGAACTCCATGCACTTCCCAAACACACAGCCAAGGGAAGGGGGCCGGTGCAGTAAAAACGACCCTGTGTTCCCACTGTGCACACTACTGCTGCTGACAGGGTCAAAGGCCAGGCCTGTTCTGTGAGTGCAGGGCGCACGATTCAGGCACGATTCAGGGATCTGACTAGGGAACCGGCAGCTGCTTCCTGCCCCAAGGCCCCACAAGAGGGGACGTGGCCTGTATCGGTCACTCAGCTCAGGGTGAAAAGGCACCTGCCAGTCACAGTGCAATCAGGGCAAACCGATATCTCACCTCCAACACGGGTGACGTCAACTAATTGTTTTCTTTTCTCCCACTTGAAAAGACTGAGCAGAGATCACACAGCAAACAGAACCAGCACCTCCCTGGTCATTCCATCCACAGGGCACTCAAGCGAAGCAGGCCAGACGGCGGGCAGCCTGCTCCCAGGGCACCGCCATTTCCTGGGCACTGTCACTAGAAAGGCAGGAGAAGAAGAGGTGTGAAATGCAGATTTCAGACTCTGCCACAACCCAGCCTCCCCTGGGGTCAGCATCCTCTTAGCAGAAAGTAACCCTGGCACTGCCATGCAGGGTGAACAGCGAGGGGGGTGGCACCAGGCCCCTCCCCTAGGGAAGCGCAAGTCACTGTGACAGCCCAGGATTCGTACTGGATTTCACAATAACAGCAAATCACAGCTGCAAATGGCCCTTCATCTTGAGAAGGGGGTGAGCTGGTGGGGCAGTCCCTCCAACCTAGACAATGAACCTAGATCCCTTGGGGGCAGCACAGAAGGTAGAGACAGCCTTGGAGGGGCAGGGGCCAAGACGCACAGGTGGAAGACGTAACTAGAGAGAAACTGGCTACCCCTGCACCGAACAGACTCCAGAATGGACTCAGAGACAGGCTCCAGGGATGCCCCCGTTGTGGGGCAGGGGGCAGTATCCAGGCACACCCAGAGGAACCATAACAGCCTGGCAGGTCTGAGCCAGGTAACGGGGAGCCCAACGGGGAGGTGTCTGACAGGTGGCGTGGGCACGAGGGGGAAGGGGAAAGTGCTCTCTAGCAGTAAGGCTGTTCCCTTCCTGGTCGTGCACAAGGGACCTGCCCAGCTCTGTGGCAGGTCAGACTAGATCCATTTCTCTCCCTAGCCCATTTCTCTCCCTAGCTCTCCAGGGCCTCAGCCAGGGTTGAGGTAACGTCCCTGGAGGGAAGATGACCTCTTGTAAGCAGCAGTTGTAGAGAAACCGGGAGTTACCCTGGAGCTGTGCCTAAGAAGTGCCACCCAGATATTGGATGTGGTTGGCAGGGGCACCCCAGACCCCCTTCTCCTCCCCCCTCCCCAGGAGGGGGTTTGTAATCGGAGCCCCTTTGAAGTCACAGGCTTACCCTGCTCCCAAGGCCCACCCCTAGGGATGGGAAGGGCGTAGTCTGTTGTATCTATTCAGTGGGATCCTGCCCTTTGTTTGCCAACGTCCCCTTCATTCCTAGGTGGCTGCTGGCTTAGCAGTAACACACTGACTAGCCAGCGCCTCCTCGGGGGCTGCCCTCCGCCCATGCCAGAGACCTGACTGGAGGGTTTAATCTACTTACAACTGTTAGGATATAGATATTCAGGCCTGCCTGTAAAGGCCTATACTTTAAGAATGTAGGTCTATGTTTATCATTTAGCTAGTAATAGAGGTATACAAGAAAGAATCTGTGTAAGGGCCTTCTCTCACCGTGACAGTCTGGGGCCCTGTTCTTAGGCCAAGGCCTTTGGCTAAGCAGCAGAGGCAGCCATAAGCTGGGAAGCGACCGGTCACCTCCTCACATCCCAAACTAGTCAATCTGGGGCTGTTAGGAAGGTGATCCGATCTATCACCTCCAGAGAAAGGGAAGAGCCTAGAAGATGTAAAAGGAAATTTAGGTTGATAGTTTTCTGTCTGGTAAGAACTCACTTATCTATCGACACAGCTGGGAAACCCTTATGTCTTTATAGAGGTAGTTGTGAAATCCTCACTTCTGTATTGTTTTGTCATTATAGTTCCCACTTTGCTATTGTTTATTTGCATGGTCTCTGTCTGGTTCTGTGATTGTTTCCGTCTGCTGTATAATTAATTTTGCTGGGTGTAAACTAATTAAGGTGGTGGGATATAATTGGTTAGCTAATCATGTTACAATATGTTAGGATTGGTTAGGTAAATTTCAGTAGAATGATTCGTTAAGGTATAGCTAAGAATATTACTATATAAATTAGGGGCAAACAGGAAGTAAGTTGGGATTCAAAAATAAGGAAAAAGGAACTTGGATTTAAGCTTGCTGGAAGTTCTCCCCCATAACAACGAATTGTTTGCACCTTCGGACTTCGGGCATTGTTGCTCTCTGTTCATGCGAGAAGGACCAGGGAAGTGGGAGAGTGAAGGAATAAGGTCTTTAACAACAACTGGCAAATATCAACCTTTTAAAAAATGGCTCTGTGTGCATCCCTGCCAAAGGCACAAACCCAGGAGACAAGTCTAATTAGTAATCAATGGGGACCCGCCACTTCAGGCCTTTCCCATGAATTGACTTGGGTGGCCAATTACAAACTGATTTAATTGGCACTGCTGATGCTTTTGATCCAGGGTACCACTTATCATACATGCCCTTTCAAAGGGGGAGCCAGAGGTAGGAAGACAGAGATATGTGGGTCACTTCTGACCTTGACCATGTCTAGTCCAGTGACTTTGAGGTTAAAGAACTCGTAACTCAGCCACCTGGGGCATCCAGTGTCTGGCTCTGGGCAGGGCTCGACCTTTTGAACTCAACATGAAAGATTACACACCCTATTCCCAATCCTGGAGCTGTCCAGTCCCCAGAATTTGTGGCTGGATTGGAACTAGTGCTCTGGGGTACCCATCTTTACATCACACTACCTCTAAACTGTTTTTCCAGTTCACAAAACCCTGTGTGATCTCCAATCCGTGGCTCCCTGCTTCACCTGCAAACCCCCCATCCTCTGAGCCTGCACAGACAAACACCCCTAACTGGGGTCACTGGGCTCACAGTATCAGCATTCACACACCCTCCCTTGCAGCACCAGCGCTCTGCGACCTGAGCAGCATGTGGGGTAGTGGAACAACCATGGGCCTGGGAGCCAGGCATTTCCAAGACGTCTGCCACAAACCAAGTGTGTGGCCAGGGGCAAGTCCTTCCACCAGCCTGCATCACTTTCCCCATCGGCACAAGGGGATGCCTTCTGCTCTAGTCTGCAAAGCTGATGGGAGGATTCCTTGGCCTGTTATTAGCCCGGCCCTCCCACAGGAGACAGAAGCATTCCCCTGGGCTCGCTTTCCAAATTGACGTTCTTTCAAGGGGTTTCTCTGCCCTGCTCATCCTCTCTGGACAGATGGTGCCTCCTCTCCCCGAGTCAGCCCAAGCCATCGGGCTGCAAGGACAGTGTAGTGGCTGCTGGCAAGCAGCATTAGCCTCACTTACCACAACCCCAGTGGTCACTGGAAACTTGCTTAGGTAAGAAGCCCAGCTCTTGTGGTCAGTTTCCACTGCCAGAATATGGAGTTTCTGTGTGATCCAGTAATGACTGTGCTGCCTGCAGAGCTTGTACCCGCTTGGAGAGAACCATTTATTTCTAACTTCCATAAAAGGCTTAATAAGATACCTAAAAATACCCAGCACGATAACCTCTGCTCCAATTATTCAGTGTGTCAATACTGGCTAGATAGTAAATGCTTAAATAAAACCCTGTCTGACTCGTGTATTTGCTTTACTCACTCTTCTATGGATTTTTTTGTGAAAAGGCAGAAAGGGAGATTGTTTGCAGCAAAATCAAGTTGTGTTTCCAATCAGAAGAGGTTAGATTTCTGGGCCTGGGAACAGTGTGCCTTCCTGCAGTCCACGTATGGAGCACAGCCATTTGGGAGGACAATCTGCTACTGCTACCAGTGAGGGGAATTAATTTAGCTCATCTGTAGTGGTTTGTGGTTTTAGTGCTGAAGGCACTGGGTTCACACCCCACTGACACCACCCCCCCCCAACAACTCCCCCCGAGCTGACATTATACCACTATTGAAATGCAGCATTTGGTGCAGTTTAACCCCCTGGGGATGGGCAACCTGCTCGGTTTCCTGTCCACTGGGGTATTCTGCCCACTCTGGGTTCAGCTAAGATGACATTTGCTGGGCAGTTAGTATTTACTAGCCGGTATGTCCCAGCCTGGGTTGGCAGAAGTTTGCTCCATTTCCTCCTGGCTGCCTTGAACTTCCCCCAGTCTGCGAAATGCCCTGGGAAGATCCTCTTCCAGCTCTGGACCAGGACTGATGCTAGGAGTTGTGGCTAGTGCTGGGCGGCTGCCCGGCCCCAGGGAGAGGCTCAATGAAAGGTCCTAGTGAGCAGAGTCACAAGAAGGCAGCTCCACCTCTTTGTGCAAAGCTGGAAGCTCTCCAGGGCAATCCCCCCAACACACACACATACACACAGCTCAGGCATGCCCTGGCACTCACAGACCCTGGTATAAATGCTTAGAGAGATAAAGACATGGTGGCAGATTACACACCAACCAGGGCTCTGAAAGAGTTAAATCTTTGCACCGTGAGTCTCTGTCACCAGGGGACCTCAAAGTCCTTCCTTAAGGAAAGCGCATGTGGCCCAGGTGTGGTCTCCCTGCACTGCCATGCTCTCCTCTCCTGCAGGAGAGGTCAGATGGGTCCTCGCTCCCTGGTTTCACACTGCTGGGGAGCAGCTCGCTTCCCAGCAGCACGCTGCTAAACGCTGCCTGGAAAGCCAAAGCCAAGAGGTCTCCTCAGGCCAGGCAGGCTGTTCCAGAGCAGATGAGACCTCCCTGCCACAACGAATGAGCGGAGGAGAGATATTAACATGCATCTGTAGCCTTTACCAGCATCCACCCACAAGCGCTGGAAGCAACATGCAAACGTGCCAGCCAGCAGCCCAGAGCAACTCAGCCAGGCGGGCGGTTTGAGCCCGTGGGTCCCAGCACCCTCCCCCCGGGGCCGCAGTCAGGGGGCTTTGGCTAATTAAAGAGGGAATTTTTCCAGGTGCACAGGGCATTCAGGCACCCATTTCCCATGGAGCGGAGATGGGAGCAGGTGCCTAGTACCCACCTGGGCCTTAGAATGGTCCTCCCTAAAATCTGATTTTTAACTGGCAGCTTTCCCATGTCTTTTAAACCCAAGCCAAAGTCTGGGCCCTCTCCTTGGAGTGCACAGGAGCAAGGTGCTGCAGAGTGAGCTCTTCCCAGGAGGGGCACTCAGGAGATGGCTGGCCCCATTACAGGCCCCAAGCTTTGCGGTGCTCGGTGTTCACAGCTGCGGCTGAATGAATGGCAGCTGCGAATGCTCAGAACCTCTGAAAACCAGGCGGTTGGGGCTGCAGGGAGCAGGGGCTGTGACAATCTGGGTACAGGAGGTGAAGGCAAGTGGGTGCCTATGGAGGGGCTGGGGAAGGGGGGGCAAGGGCACAATAGGCCCTGCACGCTGCATGTAGCAAAGGCTGCACTGTCACAGTCACCACCTCCCAAGCCTCGGGCTCTAAAACCGTCTCTCCAACTCCACGGAGGGAGAAGGGACCAGCCGTGAGAGGCGAAACCTGAGCCCTCGCTCCGGGCCGAGGGGAATCAATATGGATAGGTGCCGCCAGCAACCCCACGTACAGGGGATTATCTGTGCCTGCGGGATCCGCCAGAACAGCCCTCTGCACGTTCCACGGGCCCTAGGCTCAGACACCCCAGTGGCCTAGGGTGCGTTACCGGGCTGGGAGCCTGACTCACCCCATGCCTCGGTTTCCCATCTGTACACAGAGGATAGCGACACTTGACCCCTTTAGACGCTTTGAGCTGGATGGGAAGCGCTAGGCAAGAGTTCAGCTCTTCTCCACTCCACACACACACTGCAGTGTGTGTGACAGCTCCCGCTCTGTGCCCCAGCCACACAGGACACGACTCTGGGACTGCTCCCCGCCCAGGGACTCAGTGCATTAACTAGCCTAGGGCTGTACAGCCTTTAGCTCTGCAGGTCCTAGCCTCTGTCTCTGGCAGCGCCCAAGAGGACAGCAGCAGAGAGTTCAGGCAGGGATGTCTGGCAGATTCCCCTCCGTGGGAAAGGGGTATAATGGCTACAAAAAGAGTTGGATCATTTTCCTTCTTCCCCCGTGAGATGGGAACAGGGCTGGGGATAGAGCCAGACCGAGCAGGCATCTCTCGTAAAGGAGCAACTGGAAAACCTACGGAGATGCCAGTGTGCATGCCAGGCATTCGAAGAGACTGAGTCCCCTCCGTCGTCCATAGAGGGAGCAAGACTCTATGGCCCCCTTCTGCCAGACCTGGCAGAAATCCGGGATCTGACCTAGGTAGGTAGCATGGCACAGTGCAGTTGGGAGAAGGCAAACTGATGCGCGCGTGAATGTGTGCGCGCGCGCCCGCGGGGGGGTACTGCTGCTTGGGAGAAGACTCCCTGCAATGAAGACAGCAGGAAATGGGCCCTAAAGGCCCCAGGAGAACTTTTTAATTATCCTCTAATTAAAAACAACCCCAGACTCTCCTGTCACAATGTTTTGCCCAACCCGCAGCCCTGATTTGCCTTGGCAAAGTCCAGCCTGTTTGTTACTGTTTCATTCTCCAGTAATTATGGCAGGCCCAGATGCTGCTCCCCCGACTGTCAACACCCAAAGGTAAATACAGGGCGGGGGAAATTGAAAAACCAACAAACTCCTGCTCACAACAGCCGGACTCTTGCTCTCTAAACACCAGCCAGGCTGGGTGTTGGGGCCCAGCAGTCAGGCCCTGCCAGGGGTCATAAAAGGGACAATAAAGCTGAGCTGAGGAGGAAAGCCTCAGGTCTTTTCTCTCTTCTCCCCATGGGCAGAGATAATGATTTACTGAGACATGAAAACAGCCAGGGACCTGGAAAACAACATGACTGGCTCAGGGGGACCCAGGGATCAGGCTGCTTAGGGCTTGGATGCCCAAACCCTGGAAACAAACAGCACCGTCAACTGCCACTCTGCTGGGCGATCTCTGCCGAGAGGCCAAGGAACCTGGGAGCACCTCTAAGTCAGCGCTGAGGCACCCTGGTGTGTGGGTGTCACTTGCGAGGTCGCTGTCCATGCTGCCGTTGTTTTGTGTATCATAAGGAGATGTCAGGCCCCAGGGCTGCCAGTCCGGCCCCTTCCACTGTGGTGTATTGGTAAGCTATGGTAATGCTCAACGTGCCTTGGATCGAGTGCGCCAGCCCTGGACGCCCTTTCCCCCCACCTCCAGGAGACTTGTTCTAACAGCGTCGCTCAGCATCCCTGGGCCGCTCTTGTCCTTCTCTGGCCCCATCACAGCAGTGTCGGCAGCTCGCAGGCATTCATGGACTGATCGCCGCTGAGCGAGGCAGTGACCGGCCCACACAGGAAGTCTGTGGATCCCAATCCAGCGCCTGAACCCCAGGGCTGTTCTGCCTCCTGTGTGAGTGAACCTCTCCCCTGCGCTGGTCACTGGGGATTAGCCACAAGCATTTTGATAGCACCCCCGATCACAGGCAGTAACGCTCCCCTCGCCGCCGCAGGGCTGAGCCGGACCTGTGGCCGGCCCGCCACAGGCCCGAGTCATGCTTAAGTGCCATGGGTCTGGCTGGTGCCCAGCTCACTGTAGGGGCTTCTCTGTAATGTACGCACCATGCTCCAGATCTTCTAAGTGCTTTGCAGACATTCTGCCTGAGACGCATACTCCTGCCCCAAGCAGCTTGCCAGCTAAAGGGAGCTCTGACTAGTGAAGGCCGGGAGGGAGAAGGTGGTCTAGGCTGCAGGGGTCTTGGCTGCAAGTGACATGGGGTTTCTATACCTTCTCAGGTATTACTGCAAACAGGTCCAGCTTGCCAGGGAGATCACAGAGCCTGGAGCCTGTAGCTGAGCTGAGCTCTCCAGCCGGGGCTTTGGCTTGGGACCATCCTGCCTTGCTTGGGGTTATCCCTGCCACTGTGTTTTTGACATGCCCATATGCAGCACGAGCTCTGGGAAGTGCTGAGCTGTAGAACCGGCTCTGCACAAATATTATTGTCGAGCAGGAGTGCGCTGCGGGGGGGGCTGGGCCTTCTGGGGCTGCTCCCACTGCCACAGGCCAGCCAGAAGAGGGTTTGGAAGGGCTGAAACGTCTCATTTGCTGTTTGCTGCGGGGATCCTGACAGGGAAGGATATGGCTGAGCAGCTGAGCCCCAAGCCTGAGGTAAGGCACCCACCTTTCAATATCCTGGGACAGTAGGTAGCTGTTATATGGATCAGCTCCCCTACTGTGATCAGAACACTCCCTGCCACACTCACCAATCTATCAAAGACAGTGGAATACAAACCAGAGCTTCCCCACTTGCTCTCATTTGTGGGAATGTCCTGACTTTGCCGGAGTGACCCTGTGTTCTGCAGCGGGACCAGGTCTCAGGACAGCATGCAGGACCAATAAAGCATCCCCACTTGTAATGCTACCGTGAAAAGTGATGCTGTTGGGCCGGAATGGGGAACGGTGCAATAAGATCCTGAGGCAACAGCCCGAGGTCAGTGACGCAGCATCTGGGTGCGCGGGCTCGTTCCCTGTAGCTCCACTTGTCCCACCGGATCCTGGGAAGCCCTAGGGCTCAGCTGGAGGCAACCCAACCATTTCCACCTCCACAGAGGCCCCTGGCTGGGAGGGAGACCCAGATGCAGCAGCAAAAGCCAATGCATTCATAGAATCCTAGAATATCAGGTTGGAAGGGACCTCAGGAGGTCATCTAGTCCAACCCCCTGCTCAAAGCAGGGCCAATCCCCAACTAAATCATCCCAGCCAGGGCTTTGTCAAGCCTGACCTTAAAAACTTCTAAGGATGGAGATTCCACCACCTCCCTAGGGAACCCATTCCAGTGCTTCACCACCCTCCTAGTGAAATAGTTTTTCCTAATATCCAACCTAGACCTCCCCCCACTGCAACCTGAGACCATTGCTCCTTGTTCTGTCATCTGCCACCACTGAGAACAGTCTAGATCCATCCTCTTTGGAACCCCCTTTCAGGTAGTTGAAGGCTGCTCTCAAATCCCCCCTCACTCTTCTCTTCCGCAGACTAAATAATCTCAGTTCCCTCAGCCTCTCCTCGTAAGTCATGTGCCCCAGCCCCCTAATCATTTTCATTGCCCTCTGCTGGGCTCTCTCCAATTTGTGCACATCCCTTCTGTAGTGGGGGAACCAAAACTGGATGCGATACTCCAGGTGTGGCCTCACCAACCAGTGCCAAATAGAGGGGAATAATCACTTCCCTTGATCTGCTGGCAACACTCTTACTAATGCAGCCGTTAGCCGTCTTGGCAACAAGGGCACACTGTTGAGTCATCCAGCTTCTCATCCACTGTAAGCCCCAGGTCCTTTTCTGCAGAACTGCTGCCGAGCCATTCGGTCCCTAGTCTGTAGCAGTGCATGGGCGTCTTCCGTCCTAAGTGCAGGACTCTGCACTTGTCCTTGTTGAACCTCATCAGATTTCTTTTGGCCCAATCCTCCAATTTGTCTAGGTCACTCTGGATCCTATCCCTACCCTCCAGCATATCTACCTCTCCCCCCAGCTTAGTGTGATCTGCGAACTTGCTGAGGGCGCAATCCACACCATCCTCCAGATCATTAATGAAGATGTTGAACAAAACCGGTCCCCGGACTGACCCCTGGGGCACTCTGCTTGATACCGGCTGCCAACTAGACATCGAGCCATTGATCACTACCTGTTGAGCCTGACAATCTAGCCAGCTATCTGTCTGCCTTATAGTCCATTCATTCATCCATACTTCTTTAACTTGCTGGCAAGAATACTGTGGGTGACCGTGTCAAAAGTTTTGCTAAAGTCAAGGTATATCACGTCCACTGCTTTCCCCTCATCCACAGAGCCAGTTATCTCATCATGGAAGGCAATCAGGTTGGTCAGGCATGACTTGCCCTTGGTGAATCCATGCTGACTGTTCCTGATCACTTTCTTCTCCTCTAAGTGCTTCAAAATGGATTCCTTGAGGACCTGCTCCATGATTTCCAGAGACTGAGGTGAGGCTGACTGGGCTGTAGTTCCCTGGATCATCCTTCTTCCCTTTTTTAAAGATGGGCACTACATTAGCCTTTTTCCAGTCGCCCAGGACCTCCCCCATCTCGACGATCTCATGGTCACTGCTGGCCAGGTTGCCACCCACTTCTACTTCCCCTACCAATTCTTCCTTGTTTGTGAGCAGTAGGCCAAGAGGAGAATGGCCCCTGGTTGGTTCCTCCAGCACTTGTGCCAGGAAGTTGTCCCCAAAACTCTCCAAAAACTTCCTGGATTGTCTGTGCATTGCTGTATTGCTCTCCCAGTAGATGTCAGGGTGATTGAAGTCCCCCATGAGAACCAGGGCCTGTGATCTGGAAACTTCTGCTAGTTGTCTGAAGAAAGCCTCGTCTACCTCATCCTCCTGGTCTGGTGGTCTATAGCACACGCCCACCATGACATCACCCTTGTTGCTCTTGCCTTTAAACTTAACCCAAAGACACTCAACAGGCTTTTCTCCAGTTTCATACCGGAGCTCCGAGCAGTCATACTGCTCCCTTACATACAGTGCTACTCCCCCACCTTTTCTCCCCTGCCTGTCCTTCCTGAACAGTTTATACCCATCCATGACAGTACTCCAATCATGTGAGTTACCCCACCAAGTCTCTGTTATTCCAATCACATCATAGGTTTCAGAGTAACAGCCGTGTTACTCTGTATTCGCAAAAAGAAAAGGAGGACTTGTGGCACCTTAGAGACTAACCAATTTATTTGAGCATGAGCTTTCGTGAGCTACAGCTCACTTCATCGGATGCATACTGTGGAAATTGCAGAAGACATTATATACACAGACACCATGAAACAATACCTCCTCCCACCCCACTCTCCTGCTGGTAATAGCTTATCTAAAGTGATCATCAAGTTGGGCCATTTCCAGCACTTGATGATCACTTTAGATAAGCTATTACCAGCAGGAGAGTGGGGTGGGAGGAGGTATTGTTTCATGGTCCCTGTGTATATAATGTCTTCTGCAATTTCCACAGTATGCATCCGATGAAGTGAGCTGTAGCTCACGAAAGCTCATGCTCAAATAAATTGGTCTCTAAGGTGCCACAAGTCCTCCTTTTCTTTTTGCGAATCACATCATAGTTCCTTGACTTGTGCCAGGACTTCCAGTTCTCCCTGCTTGTTTCCCAGGCTTCTTGCGTTCGTGTACATGAACCTAAGATAACTAGCCGATTGTCCTGCTTTCTCAGTATGAAGCAGGAGGCCTCCCCTGTAACACCCTCCTCCTTGTGTTTCCTCCTGGTATCCCACTTCCCCACCTACCTCTGGGCTTAGGTCTCCATCCCTAGGCAAACTTAGGTTAAAGCCCTCCTCACTAGGTTAGCAGCCTGCCTGTGAAGATGCTCTTCTCTCTCTTCGTTAGGTGGATCCCATCTCTTCCTAGCAATCTTTCTTCCCAGAACAACATCCCAGGGTTGAAGAATCCAAAGCCCTCTCTCCGACACCACCTCTGCAACCATGCATTTACCTCCACAGTTTGATGGTCCTACCCTGACATGGGCCTGACATGGGTGAACCCCTGGCTTGGGGAGGCTAGTCCCCCCAGCCCCGCCCCTTGTGCCTGAGGCCCCACCCCTTCTGCACCCACTGGAGCCCAGCCCCCACTGTGGCCGCTGGCCCCTGCCCAGTGCCCCCAGGCCTCCCCCCGCCCACTGTGGCCGCTGGCCTCTGCCCCAGGCTAGTGCCCCCGGCCCTGGAGCGCCAGGCAGCACGGCCTGGGCTGCACCACCTGGCCCGACCCCCCGCCCCTGAAGGCGCTCCCTGGTCAAGCTGCCAGCCCCAGCGCTGGGCGGGTGGCAGGCGGCGCGGCTGGAGCGATCCCAGCCCCAGCGCTGGGCGGGCAGTGCAGCCCCAGCGCTCGGAGGACAGGTGGCATGGCATGGCCCTGGGGCACGCCGCAGCCCTCAGCCTGCCTGCCCCAGCCTCTGGCACCAAGGGAACAGCAGGGTGGGCCCTGGGGGTGGAGCATGGGCAGAGGGCCGTCAGGCTGTTTGGGAAGGCAAAGCCTTCCCGTGCCTGTGATACCTGACACCCACACACCTGGGCCTTTTCCTTCCACAGGGAGGATGGGCGAGAACACGACTTGTGCCCCAAACTCCTGTATCCTTCTTCCCAGAACCACATAGTCTGCAGTGACCCGCTCAAGGTCATTCTTGGCAATACCATTGGTGCCCACGTGGAGAAGAAGGAAGGGGTAGCGGTCTGAGGGCTTGATCAGTCTCCGCAGATGCTCCGTCACATCCTGAATTCTAGCTCCAGGCAAGCAGCACGCTTCTCGAGTCTCCCAGTCAAACTGCCTTCCATAGAAACCCCCCTCTGCAAGCATGTAAAGGACACAGACCTGGCAGGGAGTGTGCACAGAGACCCCAGCAAATCAAGGGTCAACCTGTGGGAGGGGAAGTAGTGGCACCCTCCTCAAGCTCTGCTCACAACCCCAGAGCAGCTGGGTGTTTCTGCTAAAGATCAGCAGGGAAATAATCAACAATGTCGACATTTAAGAGTATAAGATTTTCAAAGGCCCCGATAGCAGATAGGCACTCCTACCTCCCAATCAAATTCCAGGGCAGCTAGGTGCCTGACAGCCATTTGTGTCTTGGGAAAAATCTTCCCCTGAATGGTCATCTTTAGGGCCCAGAGTTAACAGTTCACTGAGATGGCCATGGCAGTTCACATCACCCCAGCTCCAAATGCTGAACTGCTGGTGTGTAGCCTTAGCAACTGGCTTAGGAAATTGTGATGGAAAAGCAATCCTTCCCTCAAATGTGATACCTGAGTACAGGACAGCTTGCATTGCTTTCCATGGCCACTGCTGCAGCCAGTGGGCGTCACAAGCTCAGAGCCCCGTCTGCCTCCTTTGCCAGGAGTTAGGCCTGGAGACCCACAAAGCGGCAGGTCTGACCACTGGCCATTACAGGGCCCTGCCCCCATCACCAAACTCCTTCACGTGCAGTCCCCCCTCCATCACCGTCCCCCAGTGCAGCAGCCTCCCTGTGCTCTTAACACCTTCCATCCCGACAGGTCCGTCTGTAGGCTCAGGCCCCAGTTCTCCTCTCGCTCGCACCTGTGTGAACCAGCACAAGAGAGAGAGAGAAGAAGGCTCGCAGCCTGGATCCAGGTCACATTTGGGACGGATCTTCCCAACCAGGGAGGCTAAAATAGAAACCATCGCTGTGACATTTAGATTCTGAGGAAGCTGATGGACCCACTGGAGTTGGGCTGGGGCCGTGCGCCTCCAGAGATGGCTCAGTGTGAGCCTTGGCGCAGAGGGCATCATCTGAAGTCTCCCTGGGGCAGTGGCAGGATCCAGTTGGGGTTCATTGGGCTCCATCTGCTGAGGCTGATGGATGGATACACAACTCGACCCCCAGTTTGACACCTCCTTCCCTCCTGCCATTAACCAGCTAATCTCCTGCTGTGTGGGCAGCCCTGGCATTCACCTCCACTCGCTGACTAATGAAAACTGTTTCTCATTAATTCTGCAGGTAAATATTTGAGCAGGAACAGAGAGTGCTGGGAGCCTGCAGAGTGAGTTTCCTTCCAGTGAAAACCCCACAGCAAACAGCAGCTGTGAGAGAGTGTGGGGCATCTAAAGGAACCCCTGCCAGCAGAATCATCCCAAGAGCAGGGGACTCAGCCGGTCCACGGGGGAACGAGCAACAGGGACTCTCCAAACAGAGCTAGATGGGGCTTTAGAACAAGAAATACCTGCTAGGGAAACTATCAAACTCAGAGCCCCAGTGCAATGGCGACGCCCAAGGGGACCAAAACAAAACATCCCACTCTCTACAGGACAAGCATAAACATGAGGGGTAGGTCAGAAAATAAACAGTGGTGTTGTAGCTGTCTTGGTCCCAGGACATTAGAGAGACAAAGTGGATGAGGGAATATCTTTCAGTGGACCTCAGAGCTCTTAATTTATGGGCAACTAGGCAAGGCCCAGAAGGAGTTTATAAAAAAATAAATAATCATTCTGTTTGGTTTTTACATGAGAAATCCAAGTCTCCTCTGCCCTGGAAGCTCAAAGCCTGGAAGTCAAACTACCGAGAAGGGGAGAGCGTTTCAGCCAGACATATTTTTGTTTACACATCTTTACCTGCAATGCCTAGTACACTCTTGGGAGAAAGGGTGTCTTTAATCGAAGGGATGAGGTGTTAACTCTTTACAGGCATGGGAGAGCTCCCAATATACACGTTAGACCTCCACCAAGTCCTTCACCAGAACCCAGGGAGGCCAGACTTGACGTTCTGGATATCCCAACTAAAAAATGAGCAGAAAAATACCTGGAGGAAGGGGTCTTTTCCAGCTTTCACCCCATTAAAAAAAAACCCCACAAACAACTAAAAAGGGCAAACACCTAATCCTTAAATTAATTTCCTTGGCAAGTCACCTTTAAAGCATCCCCATCCTCTAAGTCGTGGCTGAGAGAGCTTTTCTCCTAATGTCAAACTAAATGAGAAATGAAATATTTAAAAAAAACTCATTTCAAATGAAGGAGGCGAGATGAGCTCAAAGGACTGGAAACGGGCTACAGAGTCTCTCCTGTCTAGGTCACCTGTCCCAACCCGTCTGGCTCAGGGGACTGGAAAGCCAAGACAGAGTTCTTCACCTCTAGGTCACCAGCTCGGACCTAGATGAAGATCACTGCCCCCTGTACACGATAGCAACACCCACACTCCATGACCAGTCAACCCCAACTAATCTGCGGGAAGGACGTGACCGGCTGGCATGTCATCTTCCATGGAAGCAATAAGAGTCATCAGGGTGTTAACGTCTGATTGCTTTACAAGCACAACACTTTATGCAAAGCAAAAAACTATCCCAAGAGGACCACACCCAGCAAGGCCAGTCATACACACCTCAGCCAAGCCACTGGCCATGCCCTCAGGTACGTTATCTGGCAAACTCACTGCAGTAGGACATCATGTTTCACTCTCAGGGAGAACAGTATACGGTATGCGATGAACAATAGACAAAGGGAGGAACTCACAATCCATTCAGTAGTGTCTTTTCTTGGGAAGATGAATAATATTCCTGGGAAGTGTGAGAGAAAATAGCCCAAGCCACCTGCAGGTTGCACACTTCTCTCAGCCTCAGAGTTCTGGGGAAGGAAAGCAACGTGGTGTCAGAATGGCTGACAGCCTGTGTGCATTTACAGATCTGTATGTGACCCGCATGAGGGGGTCAGCTAAAAGCCGCTCATTTGTGGTGTCAGCTGGGCCATGCTGTAGGACCAGGCAGGGCCACGCTCCCAAGCAGTGATGGTGGGGACCCATCCGGAGTCTGGGGGCAGCACCTTCCCCCTGAACATGTTCTCACAGGGCACTGTGCCCAACAGCTGGTCACGCTGGCTGTCCACAATCAGTGCACTTACTTTTCTTCAAGGTCAGGTTTGCTTCAGCCTCCCCTTGTTTACTCTTCCCCTCTGCAATTTTCTCCCCCGCCCTTCTGTTCTGCTCTTTTCTTTCCCATCATCCTCTCTTCTCCTAAGCCCCTCACTCTTCCTTCCAAAGCTCATCCCTATTCCCTAGTGGAGCACCAAGGCCACCCCTGTTTCTCCAGTTCCCTGTAAGTGTTTCCCAGGTGGAAAGACCAACTGGATTCATTCCTCTGCCCCTTGTTCATGCCCACCATGATGTGCGAGGTGGGCATGTTAAACCGTAACACAGCACTGGGGGTAGCTGATAGCTTCATGGAAAACCTTTTCACTGGAAAATTCCCTGAATACACTGGGGGGCTCGAATGGTGCCCTGGTACACATGGAGTTGTGCACACTCGAGACCGTTAGGGTGTTTGTTATATTAACATCAATTATCAAGGCCTCTGTTCTAAAAGATCTGCTCTCCAAGAAGGCACAGAGGGTATCAAACAAGTAGTCCCCTAAATCCTCCATGTTCTGTCCCATATATTGCATCGTGATGTTGCATCGTTACGGGGGATGATATTTAGCTTGTCACAATAAGGTCGTGTTGCAGAAACACATGTGCAAAACCAACATCAATACTGCAACCTCCCCTCCCCACAACGTGCAGAGAGCCCCCCAGCATATGCCCAAAGCACTGACGGGAGAGACCCAGCTTGGGTCAGGGCAGAGACGCTTCCCACAGCCTTGAGGCTATTTGAGCTTATGGAGGTTCCCGCTAACCACCCCCAGACACACAAAACCACCCCAGCCCCCAAAAAGACCCCGCTTCCCCTACCTGCTGTTGTCTTCTGGGGAGACTGGGAGACTCAGAGGCACCACAACCCTGGTGTCTTCAGGGCCAGCTGTTGAGACCTGCTGCCCCCCCCCCCCCAGCATCTGACATGGTGGATAAGAGGCCTGCTCTGCCCTGTGGCATGGGACCCCCATTTCTCTCTCTTCCCCTTAGGCTCAGACTCCCCTAGCATCACCTCCCCACAGGCGGGGAGAGTTCGGGTGCTTTGACACCCAGCTATGGCCTAGCTCTCCTGGAGAACGGGCAGCAAAGGGCAGCTCCCCTCCCTGTACCCACCCACCCAGGCTGCGGACTTCCCTACCCAGCATGGGGGTCCCTCAGGTAGCCCCTGGGGGCTTCTCGCAGCCAGCTGTCCGGCAGAACAGCACCCGGGCTCGGCCCCCTGGCTCGTGAACCTGCTACACATCGCTCCCCAAGGCATTGCCCCAGCGACCCTCCCAGCAGCCCTGCTCCCCCTTGGCTGAGGGCCGCAGTTCTCTCCAGTGCAGTTTCCCTTAGCGCCAGCCCAGGGGGCAGGTGTGATGGTGCGCAGGCAGGTGGGGGGCTGGCCGGTGGGACACCCCCCCTGCCCCCCGCGGGCAGCGACGCTCCAGGCCTTGGGAGCCAATGAATCAAACTGTACATGATGGAAACCGCTTCAAGCCAGGGGGTGCGGCAGCCCCCCCAGCCCCCTTCCCCGGGACATTGACCGAAGGACCCCACCCAGTGTCCCGCAGGAAACGTCCAGCCCAGCTCCGTTACAACGGGGCTGGACGCGGCTTGGCTCTGGGCTCAGGCCGGCGCTATGGGAAGGGGCCGCCCCGTGTTTGCAAAGATGCCCAGGCCCGGCGGAGGCGCAGCGCCCGGCCCGGCCCGAGCCCGCCCGGGGCAAGGGGCCCCGGGGCCCCGCAGCCCGGCCCGGGAGCGCCCCCTAGCGGCTCTGAGGGGACGCAGCCCGAGGGAACTTGGAGCTGCTCGGGGGCTGAAAGGAAACTCCCGCAAACCCCGCAGGGTGCACGGCGGAGCCCCGCTCCAGGGGCTTGGGGCGGCACCTGCGCCCCCCGTCCCGTGCCCCCCACCCCGCGTCACTCCCGCCCCCCGTCCCGTGCCCCCCACCCTCCGGCACTCCCGCCCCCCGTCCCGTGCCCCCCACCCCCCGGCACTCCCGCCCCCCGTCCCGTGCCCCCCGGCACTCCCGCCCCCCGTCCCGTGCCCCCCACCCCCCGGCACTCCCGCCGCCCGGCAGCCGCTGACGTTCGCCCTCGGGCGGGGCCCGCAGGTGACTGTCCCCGCCGAGTCCGGCCCGAGCGCCTCCCCTGCGGGCGGATTGGCTGCCGGCGGGAGCCCCGGGCGGGCGGCTATAAAGGGCGGGCGCGGGCGGCTCCCTGCAGCTGCCAAGCGGGGTCTGGCGGCGAGACGGTCCCAGCGCGCTGCCCCCGGGAGGAGTCGGACGCTGCCCGGACGCCCCGCATGGCTCTGTGCCCGGCGCCCGAGGCCCGGGTGCGCCTGGTGCTCTTCGGGGCGGCGGGCGTGGGCAAGACGGCGCTGGTCCGCCGCTTCCTGCAGGACACCTTCGAGGCGCGGCACCGGCGCACGGTGGAGGAGCTGCACCTGCTGGAGCTGGAGCTGGAGGCGGGCTCCGGGCTGCGCCTCCGCCTGGAGATCCTGGACACGAGCGGCAGCTACAGCTTCCCGGCCATGCGGCGCCTCTGCATCAGCCGCGCCGACGCCTTCGCCCTGGTCTACTCGCTGCAGGAGCCCGACTCCTTCGCCGAGGTGCAGCGGCTGCGGGACGAGATCCTGGAGGCCAAGCGGGGCGCGGTGCCCTTCGTGGTGGTGGGGAACAAGAGCGACCTGGCGCCGGGCGAGCCCGACCCGCGCATCGCCGCCGCGCAGCGGGACTGGGGCTGCCCCTGCCTGGAGGCGTCGGCCAAGCAGGGGCGCAACGTGGTCGGCCTCTTCCAGGAGCTGCTGAGCCAGGTCAACCTGCCCGGGCGGCTCAGCCCGGCCCTGCAGCGCCGCCGGCCCCAGACCTTCTCCAAGGAGCCGCCCCGCCGGAGCGCCAAGAGCCACGGCTGCGCTGTCTGCTAGGGCCCGGCAGGGCTGAGAGCGGACCCCGGGGTGCCGCGGCCAGCGGGCCCCAGAGCCGGGCGGGAGGGGCTCCCCCGGCAGCTGGAGAGAGCCGGACTGGAGCTGCCTGCAGGGCGCTCCCGGTCCGCCCGCTGAGAGTGACCCGTTCGGGATTGTTCCCCGCGTGCCAGCGGGGGGAGGAGCGGGCTCTGCTCCCCATGTACCCCGCCTCCAGGCTGCAGCAGGCTCGGGGTGTTCCTGTGTGCCCTGCGTGCGCCCACGGGCGGCTCTCCAGGGCTGTGCGCTCCGGGCATGGGGAACCCCAGCCTGGCCGAGCCGGAGAGCTTCGGGAGCAAGGTGTCGGAGCCGAGCAACGAGCCCGGCGAGAGTGCGGGGACTGTGGCTTTCTCTCTCCCTTTTGCTGGGTTCGGAGGGCAGGGGAAGCTTCAAAGACAGCTCCCTGCCTCTTGTTAGCTTGTCCCGGACCTCTGGGGATGCCGATGTGGGTCTCCCAATCTCGGCAGCGGTAGGATGAGCGCTCACACCGCCTCTGCCAAAGCCTGCCTTTCTCCATAACCTTCTCGGTCACTGAGGTTACAGGGCTCCTAAAGCCAGAGCTGTAAACGGGCGGGCTCAAAATCCCTTCCCTGCCCAGGCTGCAGCTGCCAGGGGCCTGACCTTGTTCCAGGGGATTTGCTGAGGGCAGCTGAGTTTCTAATATCAGAATAAAGCTGCCCAGCTGCTCCCACTCTTGTCCTGCGGTGAGTCCCACCACCCGCCTCCCTGCGTAAGGACAAAGGCACAGCGTCCCCCCCACCCCTTCCTTGGAGGGGCCTGCTCAGCAGCCCTGTGCTACGGGCCAGGGCGGGGCAGGGCTTCACGTGTAATGAAGGAGCTGCTGGGGCTCCTGCGATTTGTTTACACTCCTACCTGGTGCGGCAAGCCCGGAGCGGCCGGCCGGGGCTCAAGCCTGGCACAAACTACGCGCTGCAGCGGGCGGCCCCGGTGGGGAAGCGGCTCCGGCTGCGAGGCCAAAGGGCCCCAGGCGATGTGTGGTCCTGCGCCGCAGCTCCCCGGGCGCACTGCGAGAGACGCAAGGACGGAACGACCCCCCTCGGCCTCTGGCACCTCTTACTGCGGGGAGCAGCCAGAGCCGCCTAGAATCGAGCCAGCTGTGGGGGGAGTGTGAAAAGGTGAAGGGGGGCGGGGGGGTATTGCAGAGCGCGGCCCCCGCCAAAACACGGCTCCAGGAATGACGCTGTAAGGGGACCCAGGCATGTGTTAAGCTACTTGTTTCTTCGTGTTCCGTGACCACTCTAGCTTCCTGTAATAAACCACTGTGTGGACGAGTCCCTGTGTCTAAGTGCCTTGGCCCTGACCGCTGCGTCGCCGGCTGCGGTGGGCAGAGCCCTGTCCGCCCGGGCCCGCGGTTCTCCAGCTCCCCGCTTCCCGGCCTCTTGGTGCGCTGCAGCCGCTGCTCCCTGCCCTTGGAGTGGCACCAGCTCTAATTCACGGTTCCAGGGCCAAGATTTTAGGAATGTAAAACTGCCTCAGAACCCAAACTCCGCTGCCAGTTCGTACCCACTCCTCGGCCCCACAGGGCCGCGGGACATGGACCCTTCCACAGAAGGCCCTGCCGACTCTCTCTCGGGGTACAGTCTCTGTTTGGAAGAGGGCTGCGTGCAGGGTATTGGGTTAAGAACTCGTTTAATTTCCCTTTTGGGCACTCTTCTGTCCCTCCGCGAACTACACAACCGGCTGGGAGATAAAAGCAACTCTCAGATAGGGAGCCTGGGCAAGCAAATTTACGGTCACATCAATCTTGCTGGAAAGAATGTTTTTGCGCTTTAACTTGCACAGCTGAAGACTCAGACTTGCCCCTTTTAATGAATTTACTGCAGTTATTTAAATGTGAATTCAATCCATTTGAATAACATTTGGGTCTTTGACGCTAACTTGTCAAATAACAAACAGGAAATTAATAGATTTTGCTACACCAGATCAGACTATTTCATCCATCAAATCCAGTACCCCGCCTTCAACAGCAGCCGATACCTCATACTTTAAAGAAAGGGGGCCAGGGGGACGCTGCTTGCCAAGTTCCTTTGTGAATAGTTTGTTGAAGTCACACCTACTAAGACTTTGCAATAAGGCCAGTTTCAAACGGGCCAGCTCAAAATCCCTTCCCTGCCCAGGCTGCAGCTGGGGCTGTGCCCACAGCTAAACACCCCCCTGCAGCTTGAGGCGCCTAGAGAAGCGGTTGCTCGCCCTGCAAGATTCCTCCTGTGTTTGTTTCAAAGCCTTACCACAGGGTGTGGGGCGGTGGTAAATAGATGATGTTGACGATGATTAACAAAAGTACCCAACCTCAATCTCCTTGAAACCAGGGCTGAGCTGAGGAACAGTCGATTTCCAGCAGGCCCTGGGCCACGTTAGTTAAATGGCTATTTACCAAGGTAGCATTTCATTAGGGTTTGTTTTTTTTTTATCCACAGTTAGAATCTCCATTTGAATTGTCAAAAAGAAAAGGAGAACTTGTGGCACCTTAGAGACTAACCAATTTATTTGAGCATAAGCTTTCGTGAGCTACAGCTCACTTCATCGGATGCATCTGCTGTAGCTCAGGAAAGCTCATGCTCAAATAAATGTGTTAGTCTCTAAGGTGCCACAAGTCCTCCTTTTCTTTTTGCGAATACAGACTAACACGGCTGCTACTCTGAAACCTGTCATTTGAATTGTCCTCACTCTTAGAATTTCCTCCAGTGCAGGGGGCTTTTCGGGGGTCCCTAAGTAGCAAGGTATTGATAAGCTCAGTAGGCAAAGGGAAATAATAAAAGTTAAGAAAACTATTTGCTGCGAGATGTCTGTTCCCCGGTAAGGCCTGAAATGCTTGAGGAGCCTATGACAAAAAAGAGAAACCAAGTCCTCCTAGTGAGGTGTGTGCCGCAAGAGGGGCTCACTGAGGGGGCAGGGGCGACACTAGCTCCTACTCTGCAGGAAACACATCCTCAGTGAGCCCACAGCCTGACTAGGCTCCTGTAACCCACCAGCAGGAAGCTGTGACAGTTCAACGGGGGAAGGGAAGGCTGATCTCATAGCTTTGCATGTGGGGCGAGGGTAGCAGGGGCTAGAGCTGCACATCGGGGGGTGGGGTGGGTGGCTGGATCACATGTAGGGGGAGAGTGGCTGGGGCTAGAGCTGCACATCGGGGGGCGGGGTGGGTGGCTGGATCACATGTAGGGGGAGAGTGGCTGGGGCTAGAGCTGCACATTTTGGGGTGCGTGGCTGGAGCACATGTGGGAGGGGGTATCTGGGGCTAGAGCTGCACATCGGGGGGCGGGGTGGGTGGCTGGATCACATGTAGGGGGAGAGTGGCTGGGGCTACAGCTGCACGTCTGGGGGACGGTGGCTGGAGCACGGCTGGGCCCGGGTGGCTGGGGCTAGAGCTGCACATCTGGGTGCGGGGTGGGTGGCTGGATCACATGTAGGGGGAGAGTGGCTGGGGCTAGAGCTGGACGTTTTGGGGGACGGTGGCTGGAGCACGGCTGGGCCCGGGGGGCTGGGGCTAGAGCTGCACATCTGGGTGCGGGTGGCTGGGGCTAGAGCTGCACGTCTGGGGGACGGTGGCTGGAGCACGGCTGGGGGCAGGAGAGCTGCTTCCCGCGGGGGCGACGCTGCGGGGCGAGACCCTGTGTCCTGGAAGCGGCTCCTTGCTCGCGGCTGCCGGCTCGCGGCGCCCGGGCGCGCCTGTCCCTTTAAACCGGGCGGGAGGGGGCGTTCCCATGGTGCCTAGCGGCGGGCGGCTTGGATTTTAAATCCTAGCAGCCAATGGGGAGCGCGCTGGGGGCTGGTAACGCTCCGGCTGGAGGTTTGAAATTGTTACAGTGTCAGCGCGGCCGGCGGCGAGAGCGGGGCCCGGAGCCAGCGGGGCGCGGAGCGGGGCGCGGCGAGGTCGGCGCGGGGCCGGGCAGGGTTCGGGAGCCGCGGGCAGGGGCAGGATCATGAGCGCGGTGGCCGGGAAGGGGGCGAAGCCGCCGGGCGCGGCGGAGCCCGGGAAGGCGGCCGGGGCCGGGGCGGCGGCCAAGGAGATCCCCAAGGTGCTGGTGGACCCCCGCACCCGCCGGAGCTACATGCGCGGCCGCTTCCTGGGCAAGGGCGGCTTCGCCAAGTGCTACGAGATCACGGAGCTGGAGAGCCAGGAGGTGTTCGCGGGCAAGATCGTGCCCAAGTCGCTGCTGGTGAAGCCGCACCAGAAGGAGAAGATGTCCATGGAGATCTCCATCCACCGCAGCCTGGCGCACCGCCACGTGGTCGGCTTCCAGGGCTTCTTCGAGGACGGCGACTTCGTCTTCGTGGTGCTGGAGCTCTGCCGCCGGAGGGTGAGGGGGCGGCGGGGGGCGCGCTCGGGGGGCGAGCCCCGACTCCGCCAGCGCGCGGCTGGGTCCGGCCCGCGCCCGCTCCCGCGCCCGGGGCGGAGAGAGACGTCGGCTCCCGGGGCCGCTGCGGGTCCCGGGGCGCTGCTGGCCGGGACGCCCGCTGTTCCCATGGCCCGGGCCGGGGGCTGGGGAAGGGGGCGGGCGGGCGGCCGGGCCGAGGGCGCGGGGCCGGGGCCGGTTCCACGGGGGATGCGGGCGGCGCCCGGCCGGAACTCTGAACCTGTCTCCGCGTTCCACCCTGTCTGAGCGTTCCAAGCCCTTAAAGGGCCAGTAGCCCTGAGCAGCCAGGCGCGGGGACCCTCCTAAACCTTGCCATGGTAACTCTCCTCTCAGCGCCGCTAGGGGTGAGGGAGGCAGGATGGGTTGGGCCTGCCCCGGGGGCTGGATAAGCGGCTGGGAGGATACCTGGTTTTCAGGAGGGTGGGTTGGGATGTCTCACCTGGGACACAAATGGGATGGAATTGGGGGGGGGGGGGGGTAACTGGCTCTCAGCTGGCGGTGCTCATGATCCTGCCTCTCTCCTGGCCCCCAGTCCCTGTTGGAGCTGCATAAGCGGAGGAAAGCATTGACAGAGCCCGAAGCTCGGTACTATCTGCGGCAAACAATCCTGGGCTGCCAGTATCTGCACGGCAACCGGGTCATCCACAGGGACCTCAAGCTGGGCAACCTCTTCCTCAACGATGACATGGAGGTGAAAATAGGTATGGACACCTGCAGGGCACTTCCCTATCCACTTGTCTGCGCAGGGGAGAAGCATGTCCAGGAATTTGTCAGCCCAGGGAGCCCTTCCCTTCCTCTCTTGCTGCAAAGAGTCCTTGGGACGTTCTCCCTTGAGCGCTGGCTCGCTTGTAGAAAGGACAGCGGAGAGAGCAGTAGCTTCTGCTGCCACAAAACCCCAGGATAGCTTCTTAACCCCCCTGTCAGAATTCTTCCCCCTTTCCGAGCGGGCTACCCTGAAACCAGCCTCTCAGGCCGTTTAAGACTCAATATTTGGAGGATGTTGCCTATAATTCTGCCACTTGTGGCTCAGCAGCAAGGTCTGTGATCACTGAATGTCCACAAGGTACCACCTGAGACCTGCTGGCCTTCCTGGTGCATAACCCCGACTGACACCAACGTTCTTTCAAGGTGACTTTGGCTTGGCAACCAAAGTAGAATATGATGGCGAGCGTAAGAAGACCCTGTGTGGGACGCCAAACTATATAGCTCCTGAAGTGCTGGGCAAGAAGGGACACAGCTTTGAAGTGGACATTTGGTCCATCGGCTGCATTATGTAAGTTTTTTATGACGCATCTTCAGTTTTTGTTGGTGTGCCCTTAAACTTGGGCCTTCAGCATGTAATGGGCTTAAGGCTGCTGAGAGGAGCCAGCTCAGTCAACTAGACTGTGATCAGTTCCTGGTTTCAAGTTACTCTTAGATTGTAAGGAGCCTTTTTCTTAAAGGAGACGCTATAAAACAAAGATGACCAATTCCAAGCCAGGACCTGCTTAAGTGCAGACTAAGGGCCCGTCAATGCAACAATGGCCCAGCTATGGCATTGCAGCTGAGCCACTGTGGTGTTACAGGGCAGATGCTTTCTACATCGACTGAAGGGTTTTTCCGTCAATGGAGTTAATCCACCTCTCGGAGGAGAGGTCAATTAGCTACATCTATGGAAGAAGTCTTCCATTGACCTAGCTGTGTCTAAACCACAGCACTTGGGCGTGACATTTTTCACAGCCCTGAGCGACGTAGCTAGGTTGATCAGATTTTTACACGTAGACTGGACCTGAGGCGCTAACTGGCCTGAGACCCAGCTGTGTGCTGTTCTCTAGGTATAATGCTGCTAACGTGGTTCAAATCTCTGTACGGACTGGGTCTTAAATGTTACAATTTAAAATTAATGGTTTGAAAATTAGGCTGCCCTAGCAGGACTACTCCCATAAAGGCAGTAATCGAGGGGTGGAGATGGTAATGATTCTCCACTTCCTTCATGGCTCGTTTGCTTTGTAACGGGGGCTTGACTCCCTCCAGAAAATTCCTCAGATCAGACTATCACTGCGATTTTTCTGCTTACCTTGACCTGCCAGCTGTTGTGTGCGCACCCGGCCATATGTGCACCCAATGGCATTTGCAGGCTAACTTCCTGTTCTAGGGTAGGTTATTTTGAAGCTTCTCTCTTTAAAGTCCCAAGGGCCACCTTCTAGCTGGAACTCCCTCCAGAGGGTGCCAAGTTCCAATCTCCTCCCTTAGGGAGCAGGGAACTGGAAACTGAACTGGCATTTCAATTACAATTGTCTGCTGCCCTTCATCTCCTGGGTGTGCGGTGATTCTCCCCCTGCGAAAGACACCTCATGGGGGAAATCTTGCAGTCTCCTCCTTGTGACGGGCTTTTATATTTCTTAAATATGCAGGTACACTCTCCTGGTAGGGAAGCCACCCTTTGAAACCTCTTGTCTAAAAGAAACATACATCCGAATTAAGAAGAATGAGTATAACATCCCCAAGGTACGGAGCCTGCTGCAGAGGGGAGGGTTCGTCCTCCTGGTTGATCTTTGTCACCTTTGTGAAAGAGCTGATATCACGTGCAGAAGCCAAATTGCTTCTCTGGTGCCTGCTCATAACCATGGAAATGGCTTCCAGCATCCTGAGTACAGATGGGGAGACACCAAACAAGGATCTACATTTGTGTTAAGCCTTTCTAGGCTTAAAGCAGGGAGTGTTAACTTGAAAGGCCAACTCCCAGGGGAAGGGAGGGGGGAGCTAGCCCCCCAAACTGGCACAGATGCATTACAATATTCTGTTGGGTGATATCATGGGCACGTAAGGGACTCCAACTCCCTTCCTACCATTGGACTCCTTCTCCTTTGTGGCTGGACTCAATTTGAACTGGTCTGGGTATCAAACCCATCCCTGCTGCTGCCTGTCAGACCCTTCCGCAATCACCAACTGCACTTGCACTGTAAGCTTTCACCCTGAAATAGCCATTTAGAACTCTAATCCTCCTCACCTCCTCCAGGCTTAAGTCCTGGTCTCCCAACCATGCACGACCTCTGCTTGGAGCAGGAAAGCCTCACTAGTTGTGGGGCTGACCTATCCATTGTGCACACCCGTGCTAGGTCGTGCTTATCCCCTGGCCCTCACTCATGAACCCTGCCTGTCCCCTCTTTCAGCACATCAACCCCGTAGCTGCTAATCTCATCCAGAAGATGCTGAGATCTGACCCTGCCACCCGCCCTACTATTGACGAACTGTTGAATGATGAGTTCTTCACATCAGGTTACATCCCCACCCGGTTGCCCACCACCTGTCTAACCATCCCGCCTAGGTTTTCAATTGCCCCCAGTGGATTTGACCCGAGTGGACGGAAACCTCTTACCGCTCTCAACAAAGGTAAGATGTGGGGAGGGGGCGGGATGTAGGTTTTAAGTGTCTGGCAATTACAAGAGAGCCCTGGGTTATAGTGGGGAGGGGGAGAAGACTGGTGTTGAGAGTAAATTATAGATGAAAACCCTGCTTGGCCCTTGGTGACATACGGTTATGCCTAGTGAGCTCATGTGGGGATGTTTGTCCTGGAAATCCAGCACTGCCCCTTGCAGGAGCAGTCACTGCTTTTCTGACAGATCCCCCCACAGCATGGAGAGAGGGTTATCTTAAACATACGGCGAATGGAGCATCCTGGCCCCAGGACATGTCAGGCCTCATGCTCCTCGCCCTCCCTGCTTCTCTGTAGTGCTCTGGCTCTGGGCAGGACCGTGCTTGAGTGAGGATGGCAGCTCGCTGCTCTTCTAGCCTCACGGGGCAGCCACTGCAGAACTGGATCCTCTTCCTCCCATTTGGCAAGAACTTGGGAATGCCCGATCCGAGCTCAGGCCTAAGGCCAGTTTAATTCGCTAGGTGTCCTGCTACCACACAGGAGGCTCATGGCCTAAGGGAAGATGGTGCCCCCTGGCAGCTCTTAACTCCGTTCTCCTCCTTCCTGCCTCTGCCCATTAGAGGGAGTGGCTAGTATCCCAAGCAGGGTAAGACCATCTCCTCCCATGAGGCATGGATGCTGACAAGGTCGTCAGCGTTAATTGCAGTAATCCGGCTCTAATGGAGCAGGCGGCTCATCAACAGGATGAGGCTGGCAGAACTTCTGCTCATTGCAGAGATGGGTGTCTCTGCTTCCAGCGCTATGGGCCGAGTCATGCAAACTGCTGCAGCTTGGTGTGAAGGTAAATCTAACTTCTCCTGAAACTCTGCCAGCTTTAGCCTTCATGCTACTAATACAGCTGTCGCCCTGCTCTTCTCCTCTGGCTCAGGCCTGGACAGCCCTGCCTTAGATAAAACCCATGAAAAGGAAGACGAAGCAGCACTGCGGGAGCTGGGAGAGCCTGTCGACTGCCACCTAGCGGACATGTTACAGCAGCTGAGCGTGGCCAACGCAGCAAAACCCTCTGAGAGGGCAGTCGTGAGACAAGGTGAGCCACGGGGACGGGCTGCCACACACCAGGATCCCTGCACAGGATCGGACGTGGTGCTTTTTGACCTCCAAGCCTCCATGTGCTACGAGGTGCTTGGATTAAAAACTCCAAAGCGGAGGGTTGGCGGAGGAGCTCCTCGCCCTGCCCCTGGCTCCCCCTTACACCCAGCAAGTCAGCTGAGGGTTTCACATGTTGCTTTACAAATGCTATTTAACAAACCCCATTTCTGTTGCAGAGGAGGCTGAAGATCCTGCCTGCATACCCATCTTCTGGGTTAGCAAATGGGTGGACTACTCGGACAAGTACGGATTAGGTAGGGAGCGTCTTGGCATTGCCAGCTGCCGAGTTCACTTCAGCCGCTTCCCCCAGCTTCCCAGGGGAGGGTGAGATCCAAGGGCCCAGGCTGCAAATCGTCCATCTGATGTAGCTGGTTCTTTAACTGACTAACAGGGTGTATGTGCAGTGCCTCAGATGTCACCGTCCGTGAGAGCAGCATAAAATACTCAGCTGATCGAGGGAATCATTAACATCCTGCGCCTTCCCCTTACAGTCTAAAGAGCTTAGGATTTCAGATCCGCATCCGGGTAGGCACTGAACACCGTATGCCCCAGCAAACACATGGCGGGGCGGGGTGCGGGGCCTGGTGTGAAGGTGCTGACCAGTGAGGCCAGCTGAGACAGCACTGGCATTCTGAGGTGGGCAGTACAATGGAGAGGGAAGCTCACTGTGTATTCATTTGTTACACGACTAACTCTGCAGGGGACGTTTCCCCACATAGTCCTTTGAAAACAGGAGCTCTGGACCAGTGGTTCTCAATCAGGGGTACGCAAAGGTTTTCCAGGGGAGTACATCAACTCCTCTAAATACGTAGCCTGTTGTAAAACTAGGAAAATAAAAAGCACTAGCAAAGTCAGGACAAACTAATGTCATACGGCCTTGTTTACACTGTTCTATATGCTAGACACAGACACGCAAGTTACAATATTGATATTCCAATTGATTGATAATTGTATGGTAAAACTGAGTCCGCAAGGTTTCCGTAACACGGTGCTGAGACACTTTTCTATTCTTATGTCTGATTTTTGTAAGCAAGTAGTTTTAAAGTGAGATGAAACTTGGGGTACACAAGACCAATCAGACTCCTGAAAGGGGTGCAGTCTGGAAAGGCTGAGAGGCACTGCTCAAGACACTTAGTGGCACCACGGGCAGCCAGAGTGGGAGCCTTCTGCTAAGGCACTCTTGCAGCTTATAGTATCCCAAGCCTGGAGACCTTCAGTGTTCGGAGATCTAATGCATTCCCTTCTCTAACCAGGCTACCAGCTGTGCGATAACAGCGTTGGGGTTCTCTTCAATGACTCCACCCGTCTCATTATGTACAACGATGGGGACAGCCTACAGTACATTGAGCAAAACAGCACCGAGTCCTACTTCACTGTGAGATCCTACCCCTCTACGTTGACTAAGAAGGTCAGTCACTCTGGAGACGCAAATTTAACAGCAGCTAGGAGCTACTGTCTATTAACTGTGTCCTCCTCCTTTCCCTGTTCCCCGGCCAAACTGGGTCTGAACTGGAAACCCACCTGGGCTGTGAAGGGCTATCTAAGCAGACCAAGCACAATCCACATATCTAGGGTCTGGCTAGAGAGGCTACGTCTTTGCTTCCCCCCCTAAAAAGAGCACTGGCAGCAGTTCAGGTTCAGTTTCCACTTTGTAAAACACCCAGTGCGAATGCAGTTTCACAGAAATATTAACAATAGTTCTCTGCAATGCCGAGAACAACCTGGACTAAAAAATAAACCCATGAAGTGAGGCCAGGTATAACAACCAATCTAGGTTCCTTGTCCAAGCACCCTGTTCTGGTTTGTTCACATCTTACAATAACCTGGCAGTCTTACAATAACCAGTTGGGCCATGCAGCTATGGAAGCAGACACTGCCTTGGAAGTATGATCTTCCCCACACAGCCCAGCTCATCCTGCTAACCCATGTAGCTGTCTCTGTAGATAACACTACTGAAATACTTCCGGAATTACATGAGTGAGCACCTGCTAAAGGCTGGAGCCAACATCACGCCCCGGGAGGGGGACGAGCTGGCACGCCTCCCCTACCTCCGCACCTGGTTCCGGACTCGCAGTGCCATCATCCTGCACCTGAGCAACGGCACTGTGCAGATCAACTTCTTCCAGGTGAGACAGCTGCTTGCGGGTAGCAGGAGCAAAACCTCCAGTGTCAGCAGCTCACCAACCACTTTGGGGGCCATCGTAACACGCAGAAAGATGGTGCTATCAGATGGTCACAACTTAGGCCAGATTTCAGAGCAGCTGACCCAGGACAGGAAGGCCTCTCAGTCCATTTTCCCAGTACCTGAGCCACCCAGACTCCCTGTCATTGCTCACTAATCAAGGCCATTGTGCCTTATTAATCCTTAGCAAAAAGAAAAGGAATACTTGTGGCACCTTAGAGACTAACCAATTTATTTGAGCATAAGCTTTTGTGAGCTGTGAGCTGTAGCTCACGAAAGCTTATGCTCAAATAAATTGGTTAGTCTCTAAGGTGCCACAAGTACTCCTTTTCTTTTTGCGAATACAGACTAACACGGCTGTTACTCTGAAATTAATCCTTAGTGCGCTGTTTGCCCGGTAGCCTGTGCAGATCTGGCTGGCCATGTGGTGTTGGCTACCTTTGTTGTCACTTGCTGAAATCCTTTAAAAGAACGAAATGCAGTCGGTGCTTTCCTGGTCCTGCTTCTCCACGGCAGCAGAGACAGGCGAGGTGATTCCAACTGGGGTGCACATGGGATGTTCACCTAGGATAGTCTGCGGACCCCTGTGGCTAGCTGTGAACCAGTAGGCTCAGCCTGCCAAGGGACCTCTCAAGCTCTATGCATTCTCTCTGTAGGACCACACTAAAATCATCCTATGCCCCTTGATGGCGGCAGTCACGTACATCGATGAGAAACGGGACTTCCGCACGTACAAGCTGAGCCTGATAGAGGAGCATGGCTGCTGCAAGGAGTTGGCCAGCCGGCTACGCTACGCCCGCACCATGGTAGAGAAGCTGCTCAGCTCCAAGTCCGGCTCTGCCCGTGTGAAGCCCTCTGCTTAGAACCCGGCTGTAATGGACTCAGTGTCTGTGCCAAACTGTTACAGCCTCGGACGGAGGGGCCTCTGCAACACCCTCCTGTCAAACTGTTACCTCCCACCAGCTGGGCCACCTCTCTGCTGCCACGTGCTGTCAGCTGCATGGGGGCCACAGGAGGGGCCACTGCTGAGGAACTGGTGCATCTTTATGCCATGGCCAGACTGGCCCCTCAGCACCCATTAGGAAGTTGATTTTATTGAATATCTAGTTTTTCTAACTGTCAAATCCCCCCCAGCCCTTGAGTTGTTTCCACAGCCTTGACACAGCCTCCTGTGGAGAACAGAGCATGGGCAGGGCAGCGTTCTGTAAGTTATTTGTATGTTTGTGATGCTCTGGGGCTCCCTTCCTCCTCCTGTAGTGCCTGTAATATATTTAATGTGCTCACATGCTGAGTCTGAGCAATCAGCCTTTTAATATTGAAACTAATCTGCACCAAATTAAACTCTTGTATATTACATAACTTGATTAAAGATTGGTCTCTGCAGTCCCCTCCCTCCCGGCATCTCTCTGGGTCCCACCTAGTCTGCAGGGGCCCCACTCTGGGTGAAGGGCTTTGCCTGGCCCATGGTGGGGACCCTATTAAGTACGAGGTAGAAGGAAGTCTTCCCACTCTGCTGTGTTCCATCTCTAACATGAGAGGTAGGGTGGACTCACCTGCACGTGGTCTGTTAATGCTGCCTGTAAGGAATCCCCTGTTCTTCTAGGTGGCTGCTGTATAATTCTCCCTGCAGCTGCTGGAGCCTTCTAGTCTGCAGTGCCCATCCAGCCTGCACGCACACCTGCCTGGTCAGAGCAAAGCCATTAAAGGGCCATCTACCTTCCTTCCCCCTTCAGGGGGGACTACCCCTGCATGCTGCAGCAGTTCTGGGGGGTTAATACAAGCACCCTGCAGTGTATGAAAGTAGGACCAAGAAGGCCAATGGCCTTCCTTGGGATGTATAAGTAGGGGCATTGCAAGCAGACTGAGGGATGTGATCGTTCTCCTCTATTTGACATTGGTGAGGCCGCAGCTGGAGTATTATGTCCAGTTTTGGGCCCCACGCTACAAGAAGGATGTGGAAAAATTGGGAAGAGTCCAGCGGAGGGCAACCAAAATGATTAGGGGACTGGAACACATGACTTTTATGAGGAGAGGCTGAGGGAACTGGGATTGTTTAGTCTGCAGAAGAGAAGAATGAGGGGGGATTTGGTAGCTGCTTTCAACTACCTGAAAGGGGGTTCCAAAGAGGATGGATCTAGACTGTTTTCAGTGGTAGCAGATGACAGAACGAGGAGCAATGGTCTCAAGTTACAGTGGGGGAGGTTTAGGTTGGATATTAAAAACTTTTTCACTAGGAGGTGGTGAAACACTGGAATGCGTTACGTAGGGAAGTGGTGGAATCTCCTTCCTTAGGGGTTTTTAAGGTCCAGCTTGACAAAACCCCGGCTGGGCTGATTTAGTTGGGGATTGGTCCTAGTTTGAGCAGGGGCTTGGACTAAATGACCTCCTGAGGTCCCTTCCAACCCTGATATTCTATGACCAGGCTGCACAGCTAGTTCTTGAGCAGGCCTATAAGTGAGGTAGTTCTCACCTTCTATAGCCACCATGGTGGCCATTGTGTTGCTGGTGTCCCCAGGAAGAACAGGAAAAGGCCACCTCACCTCTCGTGGCTGCTTTGCAGGGTGAGTGTCCCAGTGTAAGACTATGATCTGTCCCCTCCTCCCTCGGCGGGTTTCAGGGAAAGAACTGAGGTGATGGGGCTCTCCCAGCCTTGCATCCCCTTGGCTTGGGCTCTTGCTGTGCCTGTAGCCCATAGCATGGCTTCCAGAAGCTCCACAACTCAGCTGTAGGACTAGGCCCTGATACCTCTCCAAGAACTAACCATTCCCTGCTGGTCACAGGTCCCCCAGAAACACTGCCCAGCTGGGTGCTCTGAGGGAAGGTTTTGATCTTCCGCCGTTAAGATGCAGTATTGGGCTCTGTGGGGGGGAAAGGCTGCACCTCAGCAGGGAGCCCCTCTGCCCATTTGGGGCCAACCTGCATAATAGTTCCCCTGCATATGGGGGGAAGAGGGGAAGAGAGTGACAGGTTTTGTCTCTTTCTTACCTAACTCTGCTGTTCAGGGGTGAGGTCTGTACCCTGCATAGGATGAAGGCTCAGCCCTGAAGAGCCTGTGTAGGACAGTGTCCTTGCTAGGAGGTGCCCCCCCTGCTATCTCCACAGAAGAGGTGGGGGGAGTTCTGCCCCGAGGGAATCTGAGCTTGCCCTGAAAACAGGAGCAGTCAGGCTGCCTTGTTCCAGTGAGAATGTTTAGAGGGGCTGAGCAGAAGCCCCCTTATCTACTCACAAACCTCTTACCACCAGCGCTCCTGCTTCATTACTATCAACTCCTAGAGCTGGTCAAAGGATTTCCTGTCACGACAGTTTTTGATGGCAAACAGAGCATTCAATTCAATGCCAAGATAGTTGTGACAAGTGGCTGTTTTCTCTGGGAAGTTTTGGATTTCTCAGAAAAGAGACAGATCTGAAAAAGGACATTTCAATTTGGAAATGGTGCCTTGTTCCTCTGTGTGGGCTGAGCTCCCTGGCCTGACTACATCACCCATGATGCACTGCCTTCCCCACCCAGAACAGAGACCGTGGTGGATCTTGGGAAATGCAGTCCAACCAGGCAGCTGTCTCCAAAGGAGAATGGGAACATGATGCACCATAGTGATGCTTCCAAGGCTGCAGCTTTTGCCCAAAATTGTTCAATATTCAAACTTTCTGCCAAAACTATCACAATTTCCAGAGCAGACTTCCCCCCCCCCACACTTTTGATCATCTGGTCAATCACTCAAGAGGACAATAGCTACTTGGTTTAGACCCTGGTCTCAAATACCCTTACAAGGCAGTCCTATAATTAGGCCTGAGCAGTGTTGTATGGGTCCCTGAGGATCCAAAAGGACTCAACTCTGGCAGGGCTGAACATGTATATTTTGGGGCCTCACTATCCCTCCCTGGCCCTTTAGTTTGGAGATGCAGCTCCTAAGCAGGGCTTTCAGCTAGCACGAATTGCTGAGTTTCTTTCCAATGTTAACAAGTCCAAACTTTCAAAACAATTTTTATTTACAACATTTTGTATAAAACATTCTCTGCCATATAAAATGTTCTGAATATACACCAGGTACGAACTGATTGTGACCAAAGGAACAGACCCCCAATACCCACGTACAAAGCTAAATCAAAACATACAAAACCCACACCCCTAGAGAGGAAAGCACTGCCCAGAGGAGAAGAGCTAGCAGGAGACATTCAGGCATGTGGCATGAGTTATCTATAGGCTGCTGAATGCAGAAGGGGCTTAGAGACCCATTATCAATTCTTCCTCCCACAGGGGCTCCAGCTGGGATCAGTGGAAACTGTATGCGAGTTGAAGTCTGGCCAGGGCCGCATCCCAGCAGAGTGAAAACCTGCTCCCTGGCTCTGGGGATAGAAGGTCAGACCTCAGGGACACCTACATCCCACCTCTGCTGAAGGAGGATTTTTCTGTCCTTGCTGGGCTGGAGCATGCCTTGTTAGTGGGAAGGCTCCAGCAGTCTCCTCTCCCCCATTTCTCAACTCAGGCCCTTGAGAAGGAGTTAAAAACATCTAGTTTGTAATTCATCACTTGAGACCCCTGTCTTGCAGAGAATTCTGCTTCCAGACAGGCCAGACCTGCTCACTGACTAGGTCCCAGGAGGAGGAAAAACAGGAAATGCTACCACCACCTCCGTGGCAATGTTCTCTTGGGCAAGGGTAGGATTCTGCCTCCATGGTGAAGAGATTCCAGATCAGACACTGCCAAGATGCTAAAGCTAGAGCAGCCAGCAGCCACAAAAGGATCCTCACAACCAAGGAATTTGGAAGCGGTGGTCATTTCTCTAGATTCTTGGAGGCCCTGGGAGTGGGGGAGGCCCGGTACACCGTACGCTCCAAGGGACAGGCTCTCTGCATGGATGAGGAAGCCCCCTCTATACAGAGGGTTCCTCATGAACAGCAGCATCCTCCAGAAAATAGGGGAAACAATCCCTTGGGGTTCCATAGTCTCGTGGCTCATGCAGATGTGGCATCAGGCATCTGTCCGAGACCTTCAAGCCTGTGAGCTGGGATGAAGATGGGCTGCTACAGACGGAGAAAGCTTTTTACTCAGCCAAACCGAGATATGGGGATTCTGTTGGGATGTTCCCTAGAGCAGCCTTCCCTACCTGCCTCCAGAGCTGGGCGACCCCACTCCTTCAATGGGCCAGGTGGGGCAGAAAAGAGGCCACAGGAGGTGCTCCTGCACCCAGGCCCTGAGCTTGCATCCTGTAAACTGAGCTTCTGCAAATCCACTTGGTCCAGCCCCAGTGACTTCTACCCGGCCACAAAACAGTGGGGAAGGGCCATGGTGAGAGAGACAGACCTCTCATTTTAGCACTGCCGGTGGCCTACATCTTCCGTAGATAGTGGACAAAAAACCCAGCCCAAATGTCAGGCGGGTATGTTGTCCAGCCAGGGCATAAGACCATATCCAGTGTCAAGACCACATCAGTCCTGCCGTTCACATTCAAGTTTTAAATAGACAAACACCCCAGCTTCCAACAGCTCAGCACGGAAAGGAATCAATGAGAGAAGTTTGCTGCATCAGCCTCTGCTCTAGCAGATGCATACAGGCAACAGAGGACCTTGCTGTTTCCCATTCTGATGCTTAAGGGCTGGCACTGGAAAGATAGGGTCTTGGAAGCAAAATATAAATAGCCTAAAACATTTTCAATTAAAAATGGTAAAGCATCTCGCTGCAGCTGTTGGTGTGATGGTTGCCACACTACAGCCCTACAGGAGAAGTCTCTTCCATTCTAATGCCCCCGCTCCAATTATCTTCTGAGCTGAAATGTCTCTTGATGGAGCATAAACCGAACATTTACGTTTGGATAAAATCCATTCAGATAGTCCCAAGAAAAAAAGAGAGACTGTGTCTACAGGCATGCGTGTGCATGCACCTACCTACCTCTCCAGGGGTGGCTTTGCACAGCAGCCCAGGTTGGATTTAAAGCTTTACATTTAGTGACCAGGCCTCAGTCAGGGCCAGGCACATGCCATGGTTGAAGGAGCAGCCCCAAAGAGACAAGCCACCCAGGAACCACCGAGGAAACTCTCTTGGGTTCCCACCACAGGCCTCTCCCTGGAAAGGTAGGCAGTGACATCCCCAGACTGCTAGTGCCAGGGAGCGGCCAGAGATGCCATCCTGCTGCTCTCCAGGGGAAGTGAAGCTCCAGAACCAGTTTAGGGTGGCAGGTGGGGTTGTGAAGCTGTGCTAGGTCCTGGTAGCTTTGCTGGGGGGATAAAATCCTTCAGAAATCTCTGCATTAAAAAAAGATAAAATTGAGGCACATGTTGGCTGAGCCCCACCTGCTGGGATCCCTGTTCCGGCAGGATTCACCTTGGCAGCACCAGAGAGCAGGCCTTCACTCTAAGTTCTCTCCCAGGTGTGGCTTCTCCACTCGTTTCCAAGGTCTCCTGGCTGCTGCTGATAATAGGGGTGGAAGAGCCTCTCTGTGGCACAGATCTGCATGGCTCTGTGTGTGTGAAGCAGCAACTCGGGGAAGCGAGAAGTAAAGTACTGAACAAACTCATCAGGAACAGCCCCAAGAGTCTCCTGGACGTCTGTTGGCAGCTCATGGTAGTGATGCTTCTACATTGGAAACAGATTAAACACGATTACCGGGGTCACTGCACAGGGCAAACTGGACCCCACGCTGCTGGGGGGGTGACAGTACCTTGTTCCTCATGGCCCGCAGAAGGTCACGTACTGAACTGCCCTTGTATGTTCGGAACTTCCTCAAGTCTGGAAACAGCAAGAGACTCAAATAAGCATCAGCAATGTTGGGCCTCTGCAGTATTGTGCTAACAGGGCATCAGGGCTGGGAACATTTCCCCATGGGGGATGCAGTGGGACAATCCTCCGAGGGAGATCTGCTTGGGGCATTTAAGACTGGGCAGAACAAAGCCCTGTCAAGGGGAAGGGCTAGCTGGATTCGTCATCCATTCTGGGTCCATGGGTTTCAGTCCATTTGATTTCCAGCTGCCAGGAAGTGACTGCATGAGAACATGACACTAGCACTGGTGAGCTCCATGCAAACGCTACATATGGCTCAGTATGAAACGGCTCCGTGAGGTTACTGCCAAGCAGTAAGCCTGGCACCTGAGCTTCACCTGTCTGCAGCGGGAGAGAGATGTGAGCTCTCCAATTCAATCTCACGACCGAGCAGCCCCCAGACTCCAAGGCAGTAAGAATGGGTCCCTCGGCAGGCTCCTTCTCAATACGGTCGCTTACGTCCTGAAATCCAGAGAGGGGTGGGGGGAGTCAATGGAAACTTCACTTTGTACTGGGGGAGCCCCAGTGCTGACATTTTCCAAAGGCTTATGGACACCAAGGGGACGTAGGGCTAGTTCTGCTCAACACTGGGTGCCAACGGAACTTAGCAGCACGGTCCACCTACAGGAGAGTCTGAAACCGAAGGTGCAGCCTATGGGCTGGGAGCTGGAGGATTCTGGGAAAGGCCCCCCACAGTTGGCTGCAATGAGGTCTAGCAGAAACCTGACCCCTAACAGACCCCAGCCTCCATCACGGTGAGATGAGGTATTTGAAACTGTTTTTTCTAGTGGAGAGATGGCTCCACGCCAAGGTACTTCCCTCTGCAGGGTTACTGCCCCCAAACCCAAGAGAAAGCTTTTCACTCTCCTTGCATGAAAGTCAATGGCTCACAATTAACTCAGAGAGCCCTGCGCTCTGCAGACAGCTGGACCTACATTCTATGGCAAGGACCCTGAATTCTTTTAACTTCAAAGGGTGTAAAAAGAAAAGGAGTACTTGTGGCACATTAGAGACTAACCAATTTATTTGAGCATGAGCTTTCGTGAGCTACAGCTCACTTCATCGGATGCATACTGTGGAAGCTGCAGAAGACATTATATACACACAGAGACCATGAAACAATACCTCCTCCCACCCCACTCTCCTGCTGGTAATAGCTTATCTAAAGTGATCATCAAGTTGGGCCATTTCCAGCACAAATCCAGGTTTTCTCACCCCCCCACCCCCCCACACACACAGAAACTCACTCTCCTGCTGGCAATAATGCTAAGCTATTGCCAGCAGGAGAGTGAGTTTCTGTGTGTGTTTGGGGGGGGGGGGGGGGCGGTGAGAAAACCTGGATTTGTGCTGGAAATGGCCCACCTTGATTATCATGCACATTATAGGGAGAGTGGTTACTTTGGATGAGCTATTACCAGCAGGAGAGTGAGTTTGTGTGTGTGCCTTTTTTGGAAAAAAGGGGGGGGGGTGAGAAAACCTGTATTTGTGCTGGAAATGTCCCACCTTGATTTTCATGCACGTTGTAAGGAGAGTGGTCACTTTGGATAGGCTATTACCAGCAGGAGAGTGAGTTTGTGTGGGGGGGGGCGGAGGGTGAGAAAACCTGGATTTGTGCTGGAAATGGCCCAACTTGATGATCACTTTAGATAAGCTATTACCAGCAGGAGAGTGGGGTGGGAGGAGGTATTGTTTCATGGTCTCTGTGTGTATATAATGTCTTCTGCAGCTTCCACAGTATGCATCCGATGAAGTGAGCTGTAGCTCACGAAAGCTCATGCTCAAATAAATTGGTTAGTCTCTAAGGTGCCACAAGTACTCCTTTTCTTTTTGCGAATACAGACTAACACGGCTGTTACTCTGAAACCTGTTAAAAGGGTATGTGTGTGTTTTATTGATATAAACACACACGTACATGATTCAATCAGCACCGCAGTCTGTGTTTATTTTTGCATTCAATTCAATCTATTTGATCCTCTCCACATTGTCAGTTTTCAGAGCGCTGTTGAGTTCTGTACTGACAATGAAGGTATTGGTGGGACGCTGGAGATTTGACAACTGGCTAGGAGACAGGTGGGGCTTTTGGCACCTTGAATTGCACAGGGAGCACCTTGGGACTGTGGGATCACTATATTAGCTGGATGTTTCTGAAAAATTGATCAGCAGCGAAATAAACTGTCATCTTTAGGTTTCAGAGCCAATACTTCACTGAGCTAAAGGGGGAAGTTCACACCTCTCAGAGCTTTTGTTTCAGGCTTGCTGCAGACTCAGGAAGACAGCACTGTTAGGCTATGCTCAAATCATCTTTTTAAGATGTTTGTAAGAAAAAGGGCTAGAAATCATGTTGGTTGCTTGTTTTAAATGAAAACTCAGAATCTGCAGCATGGAGCGGATCCCACAGCCAAAGAATCCCGGAATAGAAGAAGTCCTGCTCACAAAAAGGCAGATTCATTGCAGGGGTTGGATTTTATAACCACAGAGCACCAAACCAGCTGAGAATCCCAGGCTTCAGGAAAAACACCAGCTTGTTTTCTGATGTCACAGAATAGAGCTTTCATTGCTGAATTTGGAAATGGGGACAGAAGGATTGGGATCCACCCTGCCCAACCAGAGGGTTCTCACCTGGAAGAACTGCAGCTGCTTCTCACGACTCCAGAAGAAGGGATGCATGAGGACCTGTGGGGCCGATGGGCGCTCCTGGGGCTCGTTGCTGATCATCATCGAAATCAATTCCCTTGCAACAATGTTGTCTTGGATGTGAGCGTGAAAGAGAGCAGGTTACTAACACCCTTGGGGTTGAAGGGAGCTGTCCACACCTCGAGCCCAGAGCTTTCGTTACAAATCACAGCTCCAGTCATATCACTGACTCTCTTAGTCCTGCATACTCCCAGCAGGATTCCCAGAAAGGGAACGTGCATGTCCAGGACTGAACCCCAGATCATTGCAAGACCATGAAATACAACAAAATATGTCTGGCTCCTTCTATGCACCAGACTCACCAATACCTCCCCATAGGCAAGCTATGGGGCAAAGGAACATTTCAGACAAGTAGCTGGAAATACTAGTGAGGTCTAGTAGGCTGTGGAGTCATCTGCCAGGGAGGAACCCCACTGCTCGAGACATTTACAACTCAACTAGCTACAGCACTGCTGGGGATAATCCACCGCTGGCCATTGGAATGGACTAGTCATGACCTAACAGGCCTCTCCCACTGTTCTAGGGTTCCAGATCTGCTGCTGGGGACGTGCAGTCTCTATCCTCTGGGCACCTAAAATGCTGGTCCTGTGGCTGCAGCATGGGACAGCGAATCAGGAAACCGGGCTCTGTCATGACTTCCTGGGTGACCTTGGGCTGGTCATTTCGTCTCTGTGCCTCAGGTTCCCTAGCTGTAAAACAGGGTTAGCAGTACTGACCTGCCTGCCTGCCTCACAGGGGCTAGCGAGGCTAGAATAAAGCAACATCTGCAAAGTGATTTGAGATCCTCAGATGGAAGGTGCTGCAGAGGAGCCGGGCCAGAACAGCACTTCAGCATCCAGTTTCTACAGGGCTGGGAGCTCTATAAACATTCAGACAGCCTCAGAGAAGGGTCCTTACCATGAGTGTCTTCCAAGAGACATGCCAGCTGGTAAGTGCCCAACAATATATGAGCCTGTCGCCGTAAGCTGTCCCCGAAGGGGTGCTCCCCACCTGACACCACGTAGTAAAACACGCAGCCAGCTGAGAAGATGTCCACTGCGCACGTCTGCAAAACACAACCAGGGCCATGGGAGTGCTTAGCATTGGTGGGAGGGCCTTTGAACTTCCTCCTTGTCTCTCTTTCTGAACACGAACACTTGATTGGCTAAAGATTTAGCCAGGCAACCCCTTAGTTTGAGCTCCAAGAATGACCACCTAGTGGTCTCTCTTCTGATAGGCGTGAGCTGCTTGCTGGGACCAGACTCTTCTCTGCAGAAGGGAGTTTAACAGAACTCCTGGATGTATGCAAATAGTTCTCTCTGGAAGCTCTTTGGAGCAGGGACTGTCTCTTTCTACGGTCTGTGCAGCCCCTAGCGCAATGGGAACCTGATCCTGACTGCAGCCTTTGGCTGACACTGTAGTAGAAATACTGAGAGGAGATTTTCAAAGGCTCAAATGGGAGCTGGGCCCCTAGCTGACATTTGTGACTTTTGTGGGGCTTTTTAAGTTAACAACAGCAGGTGCAGGGTTTTATGAACCATGCTTCCAGCCCCCAGAGGCACCTGTGGAATGAGAGACACCCACATGGACCAGTAGCACGGCGGCCAACACAAGCACTTCCCAATCCCTATTACCAAACTATCTGATTCTCTAGCAGTGACTGAGGCACCAGCTCTGAGGGCAGCTGCCTCCCTGCCTCCCTCCAGGATGCCCAGCATGGTCACTGACTTCCAGCAAAGCAGAGAATTAGAACCTTCGACGTGGGCAGAATGAATAATCCTCTGCAGGTGCAAGGGAGGAAGCTGCAAGGACAGAAAATGTGCACAGCAAGCAGGGCTGAGGGGACATGGCAACAGCACACTCACAGGGTTCTCCTTTGGGTTCTCCCGCAGCACCTCCGGTGCGATCCAGCCCTCAGTGCCTGGGATTCCAGAGCGGAGGCTGAAGCTGTGCCGTCCCCCCTGCAGCTTCTTGCACAGGCCGAAGTCCGAGATGACAGCCCGGATCTGCCCGTGGCTGTTTGGGACAGAGATGAGGATGTTGCAGGGTTTCAGGTCACGATGAACTGAAAGAAATATCCTCCAAAGTGAGCTGGAGTTACCTGCAGAAGAGGCCGTGCAGCCGGAGGCAAAGCTGGGGGCAAAGCGCTCCCTCACCTATGTTCAAGGAGTGCAGGTGTGCCAGGCTAGAGCATCACCACGGGGTAACCTGCATGCCACCAATGCTGCCACACAGCGTGGGTCAGTGAGCAGCAGTCCTGCCTCTGCAGGCTGTGGATTCAAGTTCTGCACCAGGATTTTGGGCTGGAGAATTTCCCTTCCACAGACAATTCACTAGAACTGAACCTATTGCTTTAAGGCAACAGGCATCCCAACCAAAACTGGGGGCAAAGCGCTCCCTCACCTATGTTCAAGGAGTGCAAGTGTGCCAGGCCGGATGTGGTCTGATACAGCAGGGACACTGGATCCAGGTTCCGACGATCAAAGCTGGGGCTTTCCACATACTAACAACAGATGAGAGAAAAACCAAAGAGGAAGTTCACCCAGGTCTGCATTTACCAGAGTCAGAGATTTATAAGGACTTTTCCTTCTGCAACAATAAACCACGTCTTTTCCCAGCTTAAATCCTGGGAAATAGAAGAAAAGAACCAAGCTAGAGTCTGAGGTCTGCATTCCCCAGGCAGAACCTCTCCGTTCATACGGCAGAGGGCACCATCCCCACACTTCACTGCAGGCCTTGCAGAAGGGAACAGGAGCGTGCCAGATTAGCTGCCCCGGGTGCACAGGAAGCATGATGAAGCACTAGCTGCACCTAGTGCAGAGGGGATCGAATAAGCAAGTGAATGAAGGTGGGTGCCTAATGTAAAGATGTGTATCTTCGGTGTGCCTTGCCACACGCCCGTGAGCGAGGCAAGCATTATCCCATTGTCAGTTCTCTCTCGTTCTGCAGGTGGGGGAACAGGTGTAAAGAGATGGAACAACCTGCCCTAAGCCACACAGGAAGTTAGGAATTCCTAGGTCCCATCCCCGCACTCACACCTTTAGAACATGCTACCTCCCGTGAGAGTATGGCAGACTGGGCCATTGGTAGCCGATGACAAACAAGCGATGAAATAGTTCCACGAGGACCCCTGGACCTGGACTGCATAGCAAACACCCAGCAGGAGCGACAGAGCTAACAGCCACCCTGCAGCAGCGGCCCACTGGCTCACCTCCTGCAGTGTGGCGGAGCAGAGCTCAATGGCAATGTAATGGAACTGCTTGTCCTTCTCCGTACAGAAGTAGCGTACAACATTGGGGTGCTCATCTGACTCCCGAAGCAGCTGGACCTCCCGGTCGATGAGGTGAAAGCACTCGGGCAGAAGGCGCTTAACAGCCACGTTCCGGCCATCAAACTGACCCCTGGGATCAGGAGAAAGCCCCCATCACACCCTGCCCACAGGCCAGCCAGCCCAGACACACAGGAGACTCTCAAAGAGATCCACCCAGGTTCTGGCCTAGCCCAAGAACTAGTCTCCAAGGGCTCCCCAGGGTGACATCAGGAGGCGCACCCCAAACACAAGGGCAACTGGGCCTAGGCTGAAATCTCTGCAGCCACTGGGAAAGGCCAGGTTTGGTAGAGCCTTTTCTCAGAGAGATAAAGTCCCCTCGGCCTTCAGAGTGAGTTCGGTCCTGGGGAAAGGTGCTGTAGCCACAGCCTGAGGGATTCCGCTCAGCGTCAGGCAGACCAACCAACAGAACCCTTCTGTGCACCGGAGCAGACGCAGCCCGGGCAGGGCAGGGCAGCGCAGGCTTCCCCAGTGTGTCTAGATGCCAGCCAAGAGGGGAGTTCAGTCCTTGGCTGTGCTTGCCAGCTGGGGGGCCTGCTGTGCCAAGTGCAAGGGGGGCAGGACTGGTAACTTCCCGTTTTGTTTTCTACAGAGGCCACTGAATTCCAGTCCAACAGGAATCATATGATTTGATTTAGGTGGGTGAGACAGGAAAGCTCGATACCCCATTACCAGATGGCCCCAGCCAGATCCACCCTGCAAGGGCCTTCCAAGTTACTGCCAGGCCAAGCCCCCATGGCTCCCAGCTCCGGGGAGGAAAGTCGTCGTGGCTTCTCCAAACCAGACCTCGCATTAGCAAAAAGCAGGGCATTCGATGCGGGGACGGGACGACTACTCACCTGAATACAAAGGTTCCCCTGGCTCCATGGCCCAGCACTTCCTTGGGGTTAAAGGAAACCTTCCCAACTACAGTCACATCAGGCTCTGCAGCTGCAGAGAGTGCAGATCGGATTAACGTCACTAGCCATCCCCTCACTCACTGCCCACCTGCCTCTCTCAGGCCCCATCTCTACTTTCCTTTCCTTCCTATTTCCTATGCTTGTCCAGCACCAGCTTCCTCTATCTCCCCACTGATGTTAGAGCCTTCCCCTCTGCATCTCTGTGCCTCCTGATCCCACTGCGGATGGCACCATCTCTCCTGAATGCCCTGCTCTGGAAAGCCTTGGGGAAGACGTCATCCTGACCTGAGCTCTAGAACTTAGTGCTGCCTCCGAGCCTTGGCTTTTCCCTTCTAACACGGCCCCCTCTGCTCTCTGAGGAAGGGGACATGGGCAACCTGCCTCCCACAAGCTGGACCACAGGACAGAAGGTACCTCCCCATTCCTCACCAGCACAGACCTTCAGCAGCTCCAGACACAGCCAGATCCTGGTCGGCCATTCCATTAGGCAGGTCCTTCTGTGAGGAAGATGAGCCTGAGCTCCGTGATGGCTGCGAAGATGTTCGCTGGCTCCCACTCAGCGATTCCTCAGAGCTTGGCGGGAGAATCTCCCCAGAGATCTGGCCTGGGGAAAGCAGTCCCTGCTGCGGCAGTCGCTGCTCCAGCAGTTTCTGGGACACAAACAGCGTGGATGTCTCAGTTTCTTGGAAAAGCAGGTGATGCAGATGAAGCTACCGAGGTGGCATTACCACCCTGAGGGCAGCAACGTAACAATTATCCCTCCCCCATTACAGTGAAGGAAACCAGCAAACCCCCTCCTGGGGTCAAACAGCTCCAGTGGGGGTGGGCTCTGTGTAGTAATGGGGAAACTGAGCTCGCCTCTCCTGGGCCCTTGAACCAGCAGAGTTGTGTGGGGCAGGAAGAGTGGTGGAGGCCATGACTCAGGACACTGGCAGAGCTGTGACACAGAAGGTTCTTAGAAAGAAAAGGAGTACTTGTGGCACCTTAGAGACTAACCAATTTATTTGAGCATGAGCTTTCGTGAGCTACAGCTCACTTCATCGGATGCTACTCTGAAAAAAGGTTCTTAGAGGTACTTAATATGAGCCTGGAGAGGCCTGCAGGGTTAATTGATGGCTGCCGATTCCTCTGGGGCAGCAAGGGGAGGGCCTGGTGACAGGAACATCACAGCACCCTGTATGGCCATGCTAACCAGGACACCGTGTGTACCAAGGAATAGGGCAAACAGGGACCAAAGTGAACTTCTAGCTCCCATACCAGGGGGATTGCTGCGGCAATCAGTTCCTGCAGCTGCCAGCAAGGGGCACCACAGAGAGAAGAAACGCTCACCCTGAGACCGAAACTCAGGAGCAGAATGCCTCCGCCCAGTAGCACTGCAGTGACCACAAGATCCCAGCTGCCTGACTCTGGGTAGATTTCCGTTTGCTCTGCCTGGGTGGAGTCCCAACGGAACCGCCCATCGCTGCCCGTGCTAGCCTGATCCTCCAAGCCGTTCGGGGTCAGAAACTGCAACACAGAGCCAGGGTAATGGGTTACACCAACGGGGCCCCCCAGGCATCCCTTGCTGTAGACTCCATCCCCCACAGCTTCCCCCCACATGCAGGAATGCACATGGAGCATGCCTCCAATTCCTCGCTCCCCCTGGCAGACCCCACATGCCAGGACACACCAGCTTGCCTTGCACACAAGACATCTCTCCTTGTCCCTCTGGGTGCCACAGACCTTTGGGCAGCCCCCCAGACAGTCACACCACTCACATCATCAAACAGAGTCCTGGGAGGGGAGCTCTTGGGGATGATGGTTTCCGTAGTCTTCCGCAGGGTCTCTGGAAAGGCTCTTAGCATCGTGGTATGGACCACAGGAGGCAGCTCATGGTGCCCTGTGGGACAGAGAAAGCGCTCACCTGACCACACAGTCACACCTCAGTCTGCTCACAGCTCCAAACTGAGCCCAGCAGGGGCCCCAGCCAGACACACAGCATGGGCGTGTCTGCCAGGATGGGAAACATCTGGGCCTCACGCATTAAGAGAATCAGAGCAACATCCTGCTGGCTCAATCCCTGGGCATGGGCAAGGATCCCTGGAAGGCCATGGCCTCAGACCCTGGAGGAGGCGTGTCCCACACCAGACCTCCTTTAGTGGCAGCTTAGGCAGTGACCTCTTTAGAAACTCCTCAGCCCAAGGCCTGACCCCACTCGCCCGGTGTGACCGCTTGGAGTTACCCTGCTGCTGTTTTGCAACATGGGCCAAATTTTCAAACATGCCGGTGCAGACCTGTTCACTTGACATCACGACTGTGCTCACAGTATTGGGGTGAGTACACGCACCTCCTGTTTGCAGCTGCTATTCCCCAGGCACGATATCTGTGCACACACATTGGGTGCAACGATCTATTCACTTGCATGTAGGCTTGTGAGCCTCGCTTTGCAGAGATTCTGTCCCCCATGCCTGCACAGGAAGCTGTCCCTGGCAAGGAGCCAGGGATGCAGTGAAACTAGCTCCTGGGAAAGCAAATCCCAGCCCTCAGTCATTGCAGTGTCTTGTGGGTGCAGATCACAGCACAGGTTTCATTTAAAGTACCAGGCAAAGCAGGTTACTCTGCCACAGTAAAGAACATCCCCAAGCCCGGCTCCCCCTCACTGGGACAGTCTCCAGGAGCAACGGGACAGGGAATGCCCTGTCCCGCCCTGGAGCCCTCACCTATGAGGAGCCACTCGTTGTGCAGGGAGCTCATGCTGCCCTGCGGATACTTGACATCTGTGCTTGGTGTGATCTCACACTCGCCGGACTCTCTCACTGTCACATCATCTGTGGTGGGGCCATCGATCCTGGCCAGCGTGATCCCCTGGGGCTGGAGGAGTCAGACAGATCAGTATCAGGCAGGGCAGACGTGGCACTCACACCGACTTGCCTTGCCAGTCAAGGGCATGTAGGGGGCAGGAGCAGATATGGGACGCTTACCACAAGTGCCACGCTCTCGTGGACCAAGGAGGTCAGGGCGTAGAAGCTGGCTGCATGCTTCCCCACGTAGAGTGTCGGCCTGTGGTGTAGAGACAGAGTCAGTCCCAGCCTGTGCCACCGCATGGGACAAACAGAGCAACATGAATGCAGTGATACCTCCCAGAGAAACAGGCTTGGGGGACCCCCAGCCACACCCCCGGTTCTGAGACAAAGCCAGCTCCTTCCAAGGTGGAGAGGGGCAGGAAAAGCATTTCATTTACCTTAGCTTAAATTCCAGCCCTAGCATGTTCCTGGGGAGCCACTGTCCTCTCACCCAAGAGAGCATCAACTCCATTTCCAGTGCGCTCCTCAGAGCGTTGCCACCCTCATGCCCACCCCGTAGGTACCAAGGTTCACCCCCCAGCATGCTTCTATCCTCCTGCCCCGACCTGGAAGGCCCCTGAAACACCTACAGCAGCTGGGTCTTGGTGGTGGAGAAGTCCTTCATGGACTGGTAGTTCCACTTGATGAGGCGGATGTCCTGTGAGTGGAAGGTCAGGTAGCGCAACGTCTCCATGGCCACGTTGAGGTGGGGGACCCGGCGCAGACTGTCTTGGTGCCACGTGTACAGCCCCACCACAGGGGAGCCATAGTTCTGCATCCACAGGACATTACCACTCTCCTTGTCCACAGTCACCAGCAGGCCGTCCCCACTCGACGCAAAGTGAGCCATCTCTAGCCACAGACACAAGGCAGCTAGTGCCACAGCATTTCCTGGGGAAGGTTATCTCCCCCCCACCCGCTCTCACAGACTGTTTAGTCTCCCCAGTTACAGACAGGTTGGGGATGCTGTCCACTGATGCTACTGAGGCATGCACCATTTGCTGGGTCACTGCAAGGAGCAAACCTCCCCAGTCCTCGCCCCATGTGACTCCTCAATCCAAACCAAAGGCAGCCTAGAGGATCCTATTGCCCCAGCGCCCCCGGATCCACAGGGGCTGGGGGTGAGGGATGTCTTCCAAGACACGTGTGCCCTTTAGTCTGCCCTTCAGAAGCGTCAGTGACTCTCCCCCAGCCCAGGAGGGCTGCACACAGCTGGAGCACTCATCAGCTGGCACAGCGCTTGTGACAGACGTGCCACCTGCCCTGTCACAGCATCCGACTCTCTCCAGTCAGGCAAGTTGTAGTCCCGAAGGCTGCCCACACCCCCACTGCTCTCCCCCTCCCCCTGCTGCTGTGCGGGAAAACGGCTCTCCGATGCGGCACTGATTTCAGATCAGTCCTTCTGGAAATGGAGAGCCTCCCATGCATGGACAGCATTGCTTCAAGGCTCCATGTGCAAGCAAAGCTGGACAGGAGCTAATAGCCATGGAGGTGAGGGGGACCATTCTCCCCTTGGGAAGCTGGGACTGCCTCATTGCAGTTGAGAACAGGACCCGCCTCCACACACACGCTGCAGTGCCCAGGGACTCACTGTAATCGTACGCCTCGTCGTAGAGCTCTGCTGAGTAGTCATGGTAGGTGGCATTCCAACGCAGCTCCCGGGACTTGGTGTCATACATGGTGATGACATATTCTGGGGATCAGAGAGGAACAGCTACGACCACTGTGCTGGAACTCAGACGGCTACTCTACCCAGAACGAGGGGCTTTCCAATGGGACAGGCCAGAGGAACAGGAACGGGATGCTGATCATTCTGTTAACTACTTCAGAAGGGAACCACACCACAGTGCTGCTAGGCAACACTGACCTAATGACATAGTCAGGAGAGCCTCCCTCAGGAGAAGCCCTGCAAGGAGGTCAAGGAGCATCAGAAGAGCTATAGGGATTGTCCCTTTTAATTGGGTAACCAAAGGTCTCCACTCCCCATTTGTAATGGGAAAGCAGGGCCTTTCGCTCCAGCACACCAGAACTGGGAACCTCCTCCAACAGTAAGAATGGATGGCAGCCTGACTAGACACAGGGAACAGCCCCTCAGCCTTATGGCTCTGCGCCTGCAACCAGCAGAAAGGGGGCTTGGCTTACGGGTGCGGCCGATGTAGAGGAGAGGAGTTGAAGGACACAGGCCATCCCAGGCCTCTGTCGACAGCGTCGTCTGCTTCTCTCCCGACCTGGGGTCCACGACGAACCACGTGTCCTGTTTCTTCCCTGGAAAGTCAGAAATGCCTCTCTCTCAATCTCCCATGTGCCTGGTACCCTTCTTTCAGAAGCCACCGCTTCTCCAGGTTCCTGAGGTCCTCTCCCATGCAACACCAACCCGTCTTCCCCTCAGGCCCATCTCCAGTCACTCCCACCTGCCCCCGGACTTGCTCCCATACAGGATCACCCCCACCCCCTTCCAGCAAGCTCCCCTGTCCCAGAGGGCTGGCACGTTCATACTCAAATTCGGATCTTCCCTAAGTCTGGCTTGGCTCCAACAGGGAGCTGGCTATGGGTCCTGCACACAGATCTGCACCCTACTAATTTAAACCCCTGCAGTGCCAGGCTGTCCCAGAGTCATCTCCATGGCAGTCTGGAGGAGGGAGCGGGAACGGCTGCCTTATGCACAGAGAAAGCCCCTTCTCTCTCCCACAGGAGGGGGTTGCTCGTACCCGTGTAGAGGACACCATCTGAACTGCGACACGGTGAGGACTGGACCAGCTCTGGGATGGTGAATGGGAGTTTCTGTAATGAACAGAGACGGCAAAGCAGCCTGTGAGTGACGAAGAGCCAGGGGAGACAGCCACGTGCACCATGGCCCGTCCCGCAAGAAGGGGTCCTCCTCCGGCGACGCAGACACACAAGCCAGCCACAGGAGTAGTCAGGGAGGAGACCCACATGGCTTTGCTGTCTCTCCCAGAGGCCATTCCTAAGGTGGCAGGGGTTAGCGCGAAGAGCATGAGGCCCTTGCACCTTCCAGCAGAGCTGCCCTCTCCTGCCCTGTTTGCATGCACCACCGCCAGGAAGGATGGAGGGCAGCACTCTTTATCCACCCCTCTGCCCCAGGTACTGACCATCAGGCCTTCTTTGTTTTTGCCTCCCAGGATGTACAGGCTGCCATCATTGGGGTCCGGGAGAAATGCCGGCCTGAAAGGAAGGAGAATGAAATGCCAGCCATGTCCTGCTTCAGGGCACAAGCCAGCTACTCACAGGGGTTAGGGGAAGGATCCCCCTCCGTAGGTTATTCCATGATTGTTCGCTATGGGGGGCGGGTATGCCTTCCGGTGAATCTCCTGGCATGGGATACCAAACCAGTTGAACTACCGGTCTGTCCAATATGGCAATTCCTACACAGCCACTCCACATCTACCCCATTCTGATGTCCTGGCACATCCCAGCTGGAGTCATTCCGTTTGCCTCCATGAATTCCCCCTGCAATTTCAAATGGATGCAGAATTTTTCCTCATTTCTCATCCTAAATGTGTGTGGTGTGTTACTGTGCGCTGTCGTGTCCACCCTAGAGGTGGCTGCACATTCAGCAGTGGGGGAAGAGAGTCCTACATTGCTGGTATTTGTAGCAGTTCAGGGCTCCTTGGGGAAGAAAGTCAAACAGGAATCATAACTAAGAATGAATGAAGCCCTAAATATCAGCTTGGGAGATTTCAGAGTAGCAGCCGGGTTAGTCTGTATTCGCAAAAAGAAAAGGAGGACTTGTGGCACCTTAGAGACTAACCAATTTCCTCAGGAGACACAAGCAGCCCAGACCAGTACTAGAGAGCCAGTGAGTGATCCATTAACAACAGGCCCCTCAGATAAACATCCCCTCCCAGAGGAGGTGAGCTCTGGCTTTGATGGCAAGCTTCTGGAGACCCTGCAGAGAGTCTGCCCAGCAAATGCCTGCCTTTGCACTCACACAGGCTTTGGCTGCATTAGGGTATCTCAGTAAGTTTACGACCGTTGCTCCCACTGGTAGAAGCACAAGTTTAGACAGGGCTCAGGGGCCGCCAGCATGTTGTTTACCGCGGTTGTGAGCAAGGTTAGATGACACAGTGGCCGGGCCTTGTCTGCGATACAGCTTGCAGTGGCCAAGTGGCACCAGTGCTAGTAAAAGGGGAAAGATTTTAAGAAAAAGCTGTGGCATTGGGCAGGGTGCTCAACCTCTCTGAGCCTCCATTTCCTCATTCTGCGCCTCCCTGGGGAGCAGCTCCTCAGTCAGTGTCTGCAAAGGCCTGGCAGGATGAGAAGTGGTAAGCTTTCTTGCAAAGAGAAAAGGAGTACTTGTGGCACCTTAGAGACTAACCAATTTATTTGAGCATAAGCTTTCGTGAGCTAATTGGTTAGTCTCTAAGGTGCCACAAGTACTCCTTTTCTTTTTGCGAATACAGACTAACACAGCTGTTACTCTGAAACCTTTCTTGCAAAGGACACCCTGGGGAGGGGAGGGGAGGGGACACTTACTCTGCCACATAAACAGGCACCTGAAGAATGGGATCTGAAAGAGAGAGTGAAAGAAACACATCAGTTGTCTCCTCTGATGTCCCTGCCACAGGGGGCCACGTGGCAGCATCCACAGCAGGATTTGCAATCACATGGTTACAAGCTCAGATCATTTACCTATTTGCATTTCAGACCCAGCCGGGAGCCCCGAGCAGTCACAGCTGCTTGTGTGAAGCTGCCCACTGGTGCATGTACTCCCCTTAAAACAGCAAGACCCTTGGGACTGGGCCATGCAAAAGGTGTCATTCTCCAGTGTCCCCTGCTCAGAGAAGCACTGGCAGGATCTGAACGGGAGGCAGCGCCTCCAGCCCTTCTCAGGCAGGAGGAGAGCCTGACCACAGGCAATGGCAATCCCCGGGGACCTGACCCCCAAATAAATACCCTCCAGAGTCATTGCTCACCATCCTTCAGGGTCCACTTGATGTCGCCTGTCTTCTTACTCACAGCGTGAAGGTTCCCATCGAGGGTGGACACAAACAGCAGTGTTTCTGGGACAGTCACTGTGCTGCCAGCAAGACACTGAGGGCAGAAACATGGCAAAGATAATACAGCGCCTGACCAGGACAACCAGATCCATTTAATGGGCCTGCCAACTGCATCCCCCAGTACACCAGCTAACCACTCCACTGGGTCACTGAGGAAGTGCCCAATGGGTCAAGAAATGGGGGGAGGGAGGGTTCCCCCCTAAATTGATACCACCTTGTACTGTAATCCCATCAAGTCTCATAAGTGAAGCAGCGACAGGATGGGTCACCCCTTGGGAGGGAGACATGGAAAGAAACCCTAAATACAGGAATTGGTGCTATAGAGGGTGTTCTCCCTATTGAGTCTGTGCTGCCTTGTGATAGGGTGTCTGCTGCTTTACCAGCCAGGGGCTTGGGGCCAGCCAGCTCTGTCTGGAAACAGAGCCATTTGAAGAACAGAGGGGATGATCAGACCCAGCTGAAAGGGGTCAGGGCTGAAAGAGCTCATTTGAAAACGGAGCTGCAGGAAGCAGGTTGGCTCCTATGGCAAGCCCGACAGCAGGGGGAGAGATGCATGGGCCCCCTGCAGCCTCCTTTAGTCAGGGGAATTGTGTTACTTTGTGAGTGTCACGTTTGACGAATAAACTGTGCCCTGAAGGCAAGGTCTGAACAGACTCTGGGTGTAGCATTAGTCCTTCCTGTGCAGGGAAGACAAGCCAGCAGCAGACTACATGTCCCCAGTAGCCCCATCCCAGTGTGACAAGGCACTGTGCTGCTGGAGGTATGGACTATTTAACAGGGAGTGGTAGTGCCAGCAGCAGAAGCAAAAGCTCCTGTCTCCCAGTCCCCTGCTCTGACAGCCAGCCTACCCCCCCATTCCAGAGCTGGGAACTGAACCTAGGGGTCCTGACTCTCAGTCCACTACTTCTTTAGATTTGTTGAAAATACCTATCAATAGAGCTCGGTGTGTTTCCATATTTATACAGCACAAGAATCAAACACAAAGTGCCCTCTCCCTTAATTCCTTAATCTGAATTTATTGGAAATCTTTTCGTTTCCCCAAGAGTTAGGATGTAGACCCGGATTTTTTTAGCCAAATTCCAGTTTGGATATTTACATTTCACTTCCCAAAATCCCCCATGCCGTTGCATTTGGATATGGGATTCCTCTCAATTTCCTTTCCTCAACCGTTGTGTAGCGCTGTTACACTATGGCAATAGCTACCCCAGAGGTGGCTGCGTTTCCGCAGTGGGTGAAGTGTTTCCTGCAGACTGCCTGCTGAATTTGTAAAATGCTTTCTATTTACTCATACTACAAATAGTACTAATAAAAACACACAGTAGTTTGAACCAAGAGCCCCCTATTTTCTGCCCTTCCGAACAGAACATAATTTAACATGGGGCCAAGGGGCAACCGACACCAGCAGGCTCCTCCTCCTGCTGCTGGAGATGAGCTATAGAACAGAGTGGCTGTTTCCTAAATCAGATTTCCTGGATGCTTTGCTAAAGGGTGACACGAGCTGACCCAGCCACTAGCCTCTCCCAGAAGCAAACTGGCTAGGCTGCTTTTCCTGCCAGAAATGCCAGGGATGCTGGCTCAGGACTTTAATGCCATGGATTGTAGTGACCCTGATGTTGAGACGGTATCTTCAAATCCCCCACAGAAACAATGCTCTGTGTGCATTACTCGCACCGCCACTGCCAGCCCACACTGCACCTTCCCAACACAAGCCAGCCACACCCATCGGCAAACAGGACCAAGGCTGAGCAAACAGCCCCAGGGCATGGTGGGGCGGGGCAGGGCAGAAGGCACTCTAGGCTGAGGAGGGAAGGGAACCACCTGTTCTTTTCCTGCTCAGGAATCTGAATTAGGATTTGAATTGCTGCCAATGAGCCCACCTGCTCAGAGCACCAGACCCACACGGCTTCCAGTTCCCGTACAGGCTTCAGTTAATAAGCAATTTGGCGGTCCTCTCTGTCTCCGTTGACTAAGGCAGGAACAACATCCGTACTCAGCACCACATTACAGGAAAAAGGGTGACAGTGGCCTGGGATCTAGACGTGACCCCTGCTTGGCTCCTGGGCACTGCCAGGAGTTTACACTGGTGGTGATAAAGTAGGCAGCCTTTTACCTAGTGTCTCACCAGCCCAGAGGGCTCAATGGGCCATGTATTTGCCTTGGATTCTGGATGCTGTCACTTGGTGGCCTAGCTCTCACCTCTCACTCCCTAGGGTCTGCTAAATACAACTAGACGCCAGGGTATAGCCCAGACAGGGCAGAGAAACCCAGACTGAAAAGAAACTCCAACCCTGGGCAGGGTGAAGAGAAGAAGAGCAGGAACGAGTCCTCTGTGGGGCCGGCTGTGCAGGCTATCAGTCAGGGAACCAAACCAGAGAGGAACTGGGCGGGGGGGGGGGGTGCACGCAAAGACACACATTCTTCCCTGCAGCCATTGTTTGCTGAAACTCATCCAGCTGTAACTACATAAATAAAAGCCATCATCACCCAGCACACCTCAAAAGTAATTCGGTCACCCCACTGGTTCTCTCCCTCCTGTCCCCATTGATTACTCTCATCCAACCCACTTAGCAGAGATGCTCACCTGCTCACTCCCCTGCCAGCCATCTCTCTCTCTCTCTCTCCCACTTCTATCATTCCTTCTTGTTTAATCTTAAGTATATTTAGTGCTGGCTCGGCAGCTCTCACTTTATCAACAGGACAACTGCAGCGCAGGCAGAAGCAGGGCAAACTCCCCCTCACTGCACCTCAACAATAGGCCTCCACCGCCCCACACACTATGCTATGGGTGCCAGCGGGCAGTGGTCAGTCTTCATGGCCTGTTCAGTCCTTGGTCTCTGCTGAGACTGCAGATGAGAGCACAAAAAGGGCTAACGGAGATGGTGGCTTTTGTGGTGAAGCCACCTGTCTGATGGAAACTGGGCTGAGTCATCAAACTCATTTCACAAAGGCCCCTGAGCAGGCATCAGTCACTATAACATTCTCTGCCCCTTTCTTTCCTCCCTAGGCTCTCTGGAGTTTGTGATGTCTCCTCCAAAGCCCTTCTCTTCTCTTCTGTGAAGGATGCCCAAACTAAGGGGCTGCCCAACCCCAGCACACAGCCCCAAGCTCCTGCACAGGACTTAGAGACAGGCTCATACACCTGCAGAATCATCCAACTCGCCTGCCAATCCAGGTAGCTGCGAAGCCCTTTAATTTCATTGTTAAATAGGGTGGTTCTCTCTTTACATTCAGCAATTCTCAGGCTGCCATACATGACTGGGAGATGTTCTGGCCAATCTTATACCAGGCACTGAAAGGCTAGACTGCCCACCAGTTACCGAACCAGATTTTATTCAGGCTCCGATTTACCCTCGGGTATAAAAGGGTTGGAGGTTTCTACCAAAGCCCTGGAGATCTATTTGTAATAGACTTTACCTTACAGCCACTACTACAGCTGAACCACAGCTTCTCAGGGAATGGGAGGAGCGAAGGCTGCACCAGGACACGTCTCTCCAGACTCTAAGGCCGGGGTGGCCAACCTGGGGCTCCGGAGCCACACACGGCTCTTCAGAAGTTAATATGCGGCTCCTTGTCTAGGCACCAAGTCCAGGGCTGGGGCTACAGGCACCAACTTTCCAATGTGCCAGGGGATGCTCACTGCTCAGCCCCTGGCTCTGCCCCCACTCCACCCCTTCCCGCCCCTCCCCTGAGCCTGCCATGCCCTTGCTCCTCCCCTCCCACCCAGAGCCTCCTGCATGCCAAGAAAGAGCTGATTGGGAGGTGCGGGGGCAGAAGGGGAGGGAGAGGGGGAGGTGCTGATCAGTGGTGGGTGGGAGGCGCTGGGGGGAGAGGCTGCTGACGTATTACTGTGGCTCTTTGGCAATGTACATTGGTAAATTCTGGCTCCTTCTCAGGCTCAGGTTGGCCACCCCTGCTCTAAGGGTACATCTACACTGCAATAAAACACTTGCCACTGGCCCATGTCAGCTGACTGCGGCTCGCAGGACCCTCCCACCTTGCAGGGAATGAGTCCCCACATCTACACAAGCAATTTTATAGCCCCACAGCCCGAGTTCCATGAGCCTGAGTCAGGTGACCCAGGCCAGCCTCTGGTGTTTCATTGCAGTGTAAACACACCCTAACAGACCTATGGCATCAGCCCGACAGGTACCACAGGCTGGTTTCCTCTTCTTGGCAGGCAGCCGATCAATGATCCATTCAAAAAGCCATCATGGCAGGCAGCCCTGGAGTCTGTGGACGTGGCCATATTACTAGTGGTGGTGACTCATGGTGGTCACCTGAGTATGCTGGCAATACCTTGATCCAGTCGCCCAATCCAATCGGCTGGAAAGAGGCAGCAGGTTGTGGGTTCTAATCCTGCCCCAGGGCATGGGCCCACAGTCATTGCTGAGCAGTAGGCAGTGGAGAAAGGACGGCAGTGTTGCAGGTTCCATCCACAGGGGCCAAGCTCTCTTCAGCCTGCCCCTGGCAGTAAAGGGTCATGAACAGACGGTGTTTGTCAAAACTAACTGGGGACAACTTGTATCCTGGCCATTGTGCCCCCCTCAGTCAGTTTTACCACTGGAAGCTGGGTGAGCTGCCCCTGAGCGCAGAGTAGCTGCCACACGGAAGGGCACTGTTCCTGCCCACCCAGGACTGGATCTAACACCTGAGCTTGGTAAAAGGCAAATAATCCCATTCTGACTACAGGCTATCCCCCAGCAGACAGCACTCCAGGGCACTTTGCCACCCGCCCCCATTCTCTGGGGTCTCTATGGTGGGATATCCAGGCTGGTGCAGATTCCCCCGTCGTTCACTGGGGATCAGCATCGCCCACCTTCCCTCCCTCCTGGGGGTGAAACACTAGACAGCAAACCAGGCGGTGCAAGAACATCAACCAAGAAGCTTGGTAACAATGTGTGTGCGGTGTGGGGAAACCCCAGCTTCACCCTCCCTCAGTACGGGCCCTAATGAGGGGCTTGGCCCCCCAGCGGGCTCAGTAGTCTCCTCACAGACACAACGAAAAAAGAAAAGGAGGACTTGTGGCACCGTAGAGACTAACCAATTTATTTGAGCATAAGCTTCGGTGAGCTACAGCTCACTTCATGGGATGCATCCGAGCTGTAGCTCACGAAAGCTCATGCTCAAATAAATTGGTTAGTCTCTACGGTGCCACAAGTCCTCCTTTTCTTTTTGCAGATACAGACTAACACGGCTGCTACTCTGAAACAGACACAACGATTACAGGTACTTTTACCCTGAAGCTTCCCCCCTCTCTGACCCCTCATTGACAGCCCCCTCCTGCTGGGGGTGACCCCAGAGCTCTCCCAGACCCCCAACGTTGACAGGGGCCCCGCCTGCCGGGGGGTGACCCCAGAGCCCGCCCCCCGCACGCCGCCGGGTGACCCCAGAGCCCGCCCCCCGCACGCCGCCGGGGCCCCCCGCCTGCCGGGGGGTGACCCCAGAGCCCGCCCCACACACGCCGACGGGGCCCCCCACCTGCCGGGGGGTGACCCCAGAGCCCGCCCCGCGCACGCCGACGGGGCCCCCCGCCTGCCGGGGGGGTGACCCCAGAGTCCGCCCCGCGCACGCCGACGGGGCCCCCCGCCTGCCGGGGGGGTGACCCCAGAGTCCGCCCCGCGCACGCCGACGGGGCCCCCCGCCTGCCGGGGGGGTGACCCCAGAGCCCGCCCCCCGCCTGCCGGGGGGGTGACCCCAGAGCCCGCCCCGCGCACGCCGACGGGCCCCCCGCCTGCCGGGGGGGTGACCCCAGAGCCCGCCCCCCGCCTGCCGGGGGGTGACCCCAGAGCCCGCCCCGCGCACGCCGACGGGGCCCCGGGGGGGGCGGCCTTTACCTGCGCCAGGTGAGCCGCCAGGGCCCAGAGGCCCAGCAGGAGCCGCCCGGGCCGGGCCGGCCGCGCTCGCCCGCCGCCCATCGCGCTGCCCGAGCTCGGCGGGGGCAGGGGCCGACATGCCGCTCGCCCGCCCCATGCCCCGGGGCCGCTAGCGCCGCCGGCCGCCCCGCATCCCGCCCGGGCGCTGCGCGGGCTCCGGCGGGCGCGGTCCGCGGGGCGGGTCCGGGCCCGGCCGCCGAGCGGCGCCTCCCCGCGGCCGCCCCGGTGGGCAGCGGCCCGCGCCAGCCCCGGCCGCCGGAGTCGCGTGGGGGAGCCGCGGGCGCGGTGCTCGGGCCGCCCGGCTGCTCGCCCGAGGCTCCGGCCGCTGCCTCCGCCGGGCCCCGCGCCCCGCGCCCCGGCCGGTTAATGATTCACCGCGGGCCGGGCGGAACCAGGATGCGGGTTTCCTGCCCCGCCACCACGTCAGCCCCGCCGGCCCCGCAGGGCAGGAGAGCCCGGCCCAGCAGCTCCCCCGCGGGGCCGCCCCGCGGGTGCTGGGGAGGGGGGGGGCTGCCGCGCCCGCGGGCTTCGAGCCGTTTCCATGGGATCCGGCGTTCGCAGTTCGGTTCAATGGCGCTCAGCCCCCCGGGCCAGCGCCCCCGGGCCGGCCGGGAGATGGGGGCAGGGACCCCTCAGCTCTATTCGCCCAGGCTCCTGCCGACGGGGGGGCAGGGGCGGCTCCCCCATGCGACTCCTGGGGGAATGCCGCGCCGCCCTGCAGCGTGCCTGTCCCCCGCAGACTTCTTTGCTTCCCCGCAGAAAAGTGACTGTGACAGGGAAGCAAAGGGAAGCCACAAGAGCGAGCATGGGCGCCTGCCCAGCAGCATGTTTCAAGTGCCCAGGGCAGCTGGCAGAGAGGTAAATCACTGCGGGGCAGGAGGACTGGGGAAGCCCCGGCTGGTGGCTCCCACCCTGCTGGGCTGGGAAGGACAGGACTTTGTCTTCCCCTGCACAGCATCCAGGGCCAGGTCAGACACACCCCCAGGTTTCTCTCTCAGCTGCAGGAAGCTTTGCAAACTCCCCCGCCCCACTTCCTGCACCCATTGCTCCTCAGCTGCAGGGGGAAGGACTCCTGAAAAGGGAGTTGCTCCCCCATCTGCCCAACCCCCGTGCATCCAGACCCCCTCATACCCAGACCCTCCCACGGAGCCTTACCCCCCCCCCCCGAACCTCCCCCCCAATGTGCCTCACTGCACCTGGACCACCTTGATGAGCTACATGAACCCAGATTCCCCCTTATCTGGGATCTCCCCACGGAGCCGCCCACACCCAGATTGCCCCACACAACCCACACTTGGATCCCCCCCACATTAAGCCCTTCCACACTCAGAGCCTGCCAGCCCACACAGAGGGGCAGGGTCATAAGGTGTTTCTGGGGCAGGCCAGGTCCTTGCGCTGTGTCAGGATTGGGTGCAGCCTCATTGCTGAGTCTGTGTCCGGGGGTGGGGAGGGAGCTGCACAGTGATCTCCCACCTCTGTGCAGCCCAGGGGCCTGTGCTCCCCAATGCCATGCTGGAGCCTCCACATTTATTTGACAAATAAAATTTGCAGAAATTTAAAATATTGTGCACAGAATTTTAAATTTTTTGGTGCAGAATGCCCTCAGGAGTACCATGCGTCCGTCCACCTCCAAGGCCCTATAGTCCAGACACGTATAAATTTCCAGCACACTACCTTCCTATAGACTTTAACATCTTCAGAAAGTAGAGATCCCTTCCTGCATCAACCCTATTTAAATAAACTTTAGCCTCCTAAAAATAACCCCACATGGATATCCATAAACATATCTGGTAAAAAGCAACCAAGTTCAAAGCGATTTTAACGAGGTTTAGCTCACACCCAAACAATTAAATTTTTTTCTCCCAACAATTATACTTTAAAAAAAAAAAAAGCCCGCCGATATTAGAAAGTCTGGAAATGAACACTTAATTTGCTGGGTGGAGGTAGAGTGCACTGACACACTGAGTTAAGATGCAATCTAACAAAGATTTTACTTACTGCACAGTAGACAGCACTGACAGCACTTTTCAACCACAGATCTCAGAGGCAGTAATCGTCTCCATTTTGCAAATGGGGAAAACTGAACTGCAGAAAAGTTATGTGACTAGCAGGTGGCACACTAGGACCCCAGAGTGTTAGAGACTGTACAAACCCAGACTGTGCAAGTCCTGTCTATTAAGTCAAACTTTTCCTCAGGGTCTCACTTCCTGTGGATTGGGAAGTTAAAGTGGGACTTTTGACCGTATTTTAGATTATACTTGTATGTGTTTACATTTTTAGGATGTGCGCACTCAACAGGCACATTCCAGCATTTAAAACAAAACCTAACCTGATTTTTAAGCATCAGTGTAGATATTCATGTCTCATAATTCACAGCTTTTTTTTTTTTTTTAAATAATACAAGGAACAACTACATAGCTAATTCATCCACATTTGGAAGTCAGCATCCAACACAGACACTCTAGTCTATAGAAATGCCAACAGGTATCACTGGAATCCTGACTTCCTGGGCATTAGATAAAAGGAACACGGGAGCACTGGAGCAGAAACGAAACTGTGAAATGACCAGTATGCTGTGGACCACAGGCATGCCTTTGGCATCTATAAATTACCTACACCTTGATTCTTGGTACCAGGATAATTTCTCCTTCTTTGATCAACTCGGACGGGTTATGAATTTATCAGTGATTGGTAAGAATACAGTTTTATTGTTTCATTTTAATTAAATTAAAAGGGTGAGGATAGGATAAGAGAAAAAATGAAAAACAATGCAAGCACAAAAACCTGAACAGGGAAAACACTTAAAAGGAGAGCGCCGTAAGCGAGAGAGGGGAAAAAAAAAGCACCCACACCCCAATCTACAAGGAAGGGGGAGTTCTATACCTGTGTTATACAGGTTGGACTAGATGATAACTGTGGCCCCCTTCTGTCCTTGGTACATATGAAGTCATTCTCTAACAGGGATGATTTTTGAATTCTGTTTTCTATAGGAAATAGGGTGTGTAGAATGTAAATCACTCAAACACAGAATGCTTAATTATCAAACTTTAATAGATAAGACTAATTTTACAGAATAAAACAATAGGATAACCAGTCAAGGTTATGCTTAAAAAAATCCAGCAGTGCAAATCTAAGACTAAATATTTGTCACCTCCCCCTCCTCCAAAATAGGTAATAGATTATTTTAAAATACCATAAATATGGTACTTACATATTCCATTTTATAATAATTCTGCAGTGAAAACTTAAACATGGTCTTTTTTTTTTAAACATACAGAACCAAAGAATGAATTGCCTAGAATATGGGTAAGACACAGTAAACTTCATTGAGCCACACAAAGGAAATCTTTTGCTGGAAGGTAAAATGACCATGTGTTCTACATATGACTTGCTACAGCGATCCTGCCCTCCCTCAAGTATAATAAAAGTGACCCTGACAATAAACATAATAAAGAATCAACTCTTATCAGGCAGTGAAAGTCTAGAGTATGAATCTCCAAATGAAACAGGTGCCTTGGGAAAGCATAGTGACAGAGAGAGAGAGAGGAGTAAACAGTAAACTTGTACCACTGAGTTGGCACACCAACCAATGGGATCACAGAGTACAGAGCATGTGCTCTGAGGAGAACATGCCAGTGCCCTGATAGCTCCATCAGCAATTATTCTGAGGGAAAGCTGGAGTCCAGTAAAAGAGAAAAAGGAAGAAAACCCCACCAAAATATGGCACCGTTGATATAAATGGCATTGCAAATGAACTGTTTCTCTTTGGCCCTTATCATATGAAATGGTGGATACAATGTGTGGAAACATCTGTATAATTTATCAGGCTGTGTGCATGTGCTGCAAGTTAGAGTACTGCATGTAATCAGTTTCTGAACTAATTCTTCCCCTGAACCACTTTTTCTTTTTCTCTTGTGACTTTGCCCAACTAACCACCCCAAGAGCATCCTTATCCGAGCTAGGAATACATTATCCTTGAGATGTACTTACCGGTGCTAAGAAAACTGCATGATTTATTTTAAGGTTGAACTATGGGAAACTTACAGGTATTAAAAATTCTCCATACAAAAATGACTGAGCAGAAGAGTTGGTGCAGTTGATGTTTGTGCCCAGCAAAAATTTAAAAACATTTATTGTACTGATTGCAAATATGATCAGGAAGGTGTTTACATTTGGGATGCAGAGTGTTATGGAGTGAATACTACATTCAAAACAAGCAGAGATAAATGAGAAATCCAGGCAAGGAAAGATCAAAAGTAATACAGCGAAAGGCTTGCTACTACATCGGTAGCGGTAGCAGCAGCTCCAGCACTGTGAGATGTTCGACTTCAGTGAGGGTCCTCACTTACATGGGTTGGTACTACTGTACTTCAAAGAAGTATGACACCTAGAATAGCTAAAATGGATACTTTGGCCAGACAACATATGAAGAGCATCTAGGATCTGTGCGCATGGAAATACTTTCCTCATTCCCACCAAAAATATCCTCACTCGCATTCCAAATACTTTCACTGCTTGCCAGTAACCATAAAAGTGGGGCAAAGTACCTTCACTACTACTTAATTATGGGGTGCTACATCCCATTTAATTGGGAATTACATTCTTTTAGAATAGGGAACAGAACCCCCTATTAAAGGGTTTAATGTGAAAATAACTGAAGGAACTCAACTTCTGTATTGTTTATAAGCATAATTAATAACTCCCCATGGAAGGATTATATGAATGATCTTTAATCTTATTCAGCCAATTTAGAAATATTTATTTTATTAGTACTTTACTTCTAACACTTATTTTGTAATAAATGATTCTATTACTTAAGGAGATACCAATGTGCTCTTTACTCCATCACTGCCCATGTGCTCCTAGGACCAATGGATACCCTGGATCCAACAAGGAATTTCCCATGGTTACATAAGGAGAATTCAGTGTAATGACACAGAGTAGCAAATGGCACTTGGACTCAGCAGACTGTAGAACATATGCTGAAGTTATTGTGTATTCCTAGGTTTTTATGAACAAAGTGAATTAAGGCTATTTCTACACTAAAGAACTTAGAGTGGCACTGTTGTACTGATGCACCTGCACCGCTATAAGGACTCCCGTGTAGCTGCTTTATGCCAACCAGAGAGAACTCTCCTGTCGGCATAATTAAACCACCCACAACGAGCAGCTGTAGCTATGCCAGCAGGAGAGCGTCTCCCGCTGATATAGCGCTGTGCACACGAGCACGTCTGTCGATGTAACTTATGTCCGTCAGCGGTGTGTTTTTTCAGGCCCCTGACCTACAAAAGTTTTACATACAAAAGAGCCAGTGTAGACATAGCCTAAGTTACTTTTTTAGATAATACCAGAAGACACAAAGCTTCATGTCACTCCAAATAGAGCTGAGATAACTTAAAGGGGCACTGTCAACTTTAAATTTAATATTTCAGGTTGAATTTAAGAATAAACTTTCATGAAACCCTAAACCAATAAACATAACCAAAAAACCCAAAGCCAACAATGAAAACGGGTTAGACACATCTCCCCTTGCTGTGTTGTAACCCAGACAACTGCCCTTAGAATCTGAAAGTGAAATTGGGTGAACAAAAATTAAACGGATTTCATGTTCTAAATCAAATGAAGGTAAAAAGGAAACAAGGTATGTAAACAGGGACAAGTACATTTGAATTTAATATTTTTCTTCATTTGTAATAATATAAGATGTTTGTAACACAAGTAAAGATCTAGAATTTTTTAACTGACAGTGTCCTTTTAAATATCAGTGATCTATTTTACCAGGCACAGGGTGGAGAATCAATAAAATCCTCAGGGAAGGAGCAAACAGGAACATTAAATGTGACGCTGGATTCCGTGTCCTAGGTGCCCTTGCTCTCTTGGAAGTGGTGAGGTCACATGTACACCACTACCACAGAACTACAAGCACTGGTGGTAGAGTGTGCTCAGCCACATTATTGAGTGTGAACCCTGAATTCACTGGAGTGTTTAGAAGGGGTTGCAAAACAGAATGCAGTGGGGCCTTTCAAATGAGAAGCCAATGAAAGCACAGGAGAGGGAACACAAGTGGATTTACGGACAAGTTCAGGGGTAAGTGAGGCAATTAGTGGAAGCTGATAGTCGCTGAATCAGCAAGGTTGGGTGCAGGTGTAGGTGAATGAGTATGAGGAATAGAAAATGCTTCGTGTGTCACTGCCTCTTGCTATGCTCTGACGTAGAGTGCGGTAGTGTCTGCTGTAGGTACAGTACATACACTTTCCTTCCTATACTGCAGTTTTAGCCTTAATACTAAAATTGGACATTAGAAAATAAAAAGCATGATATCTGCATTCAAGTTTTACATATCGCTCAAAGGTAATGGAACTGACAGCAACTCTATTACCAGAATGAATGCACTTGCTAAGAGCTTTCAGAGGTTGTCCTAGGAAACTGACATTGTACTACTTCAAAACTATCCCTGTTACAATGTATATATTATATGGCAAGACACAATAGTACCGGTTTTCATATGAAAAGGAAGTATCTAAAGCTACAAATGTAACAAGTATGTGAACAATTTATAAACAAGGGGAGACCACCACCTTTAACACCGATTTATACTACAGGGATGTTCAAACTGGAAAGACAAACCAGAACCAAAATTATTTTGCCACCAATAGTCTACAGGCAGATAGAGAACCTTAATCCAAATTGACTTGCAACCACCATATTTGGGGGGGGGGAAAAAAAGCCCACACCATAACTGACCTCCTCCCCATCTATCTTTACAAAAATACTTATTCAGGAATTTGTATCTGCTGAGTTTCAACATGGTTATTTCAAATAAAATGAAATATAGACAAGGAATATGTTAAATTTAGCCTTTGCTAAAGAGGGATGTTTCCCTACCAATTTCACAAAATTTTGAGCTACACGTATCAAACAATACTAAGAAGTGTACAGTGTTTTTAAAAAAAAAACACAGGAGATAAAAATCAGAACAGTGATCTGTTATATGCAGGTTAAACGGATAGCAGGACTGATTCAGCCTTGCTGTGCAATACAATCCGTTAAGGGTGTGAACCTTTCCGGGACTGAAAGGGTCCACTCAGAAAACCTGAGATAAATGGCACTTTAACTTAACTGCTAAATGGACAGGCAAAATGTCATGAGCCACAGATGAGGAACATCAGAAAGAACTAGGGTAAAGAACTAGAATAATTTGTTGGAAACTTGAGGAAAGAAAAGCTGAAATGTAGCCTTACCATCTTTACCCTTTAAAGATAAAGGTCAGTGGTTGGGTGCATGTACAAAACTTTGTAAGACTCACTGACCTTATTACTAGGACTTTTCAAACCCAGATCACATAGGACTGACTATTCTACCCTATCTATGTAGTATCCAAATAAAGTGGCATCTTGGCCAGCTTATCCCAACAATTAATAGGAAGGTCTCTTTGGTTCACTTCCTTTAGCATCATCTTTGTTACAATTGCAGTGCACTGACTCCAGGAGTCCTTTGCAGAGTGCAAAAATCAATACTAACTCAGCCAACTAGGTCAGCGTTAGGACTTCGCTGCAATACGATTTTGGACCCCAACATAAAAGGTAAAGAAGATGCTCATAAAAACAGAATTCCCCTGAAAGAGACAAAGGGGCAGAGCTATGCAAGCAACAAAGAATGACTGAAATTGCATGAAATGGGATATAAGCAGCACCAAGCCATCTTGGCTACAGAAAGTCTACAGTGGTATCTTCCTGCTCCCAATATGCAACATTGCAAGCATCATCCCAGAGCAGCTGGTATAAAAAACAGAGGAACTGGGCATCTTTGGGTTTAAACAAAAAAAAAAAAAGCTAAAATGTTGCTACTAAAAGAAGTCAAACCTGAAATAAAAGGGCCAGCGTAATATGGCTTACTAAACCCCAATTTTGCATACTGTTCAAAAATTTTTAAAAAACTGTTTTCAAACTCTCAGTCACAACCAAATAACTAAATTAAGTCTGTTTGTAACTGAAGAATTATGAAAATATTTGTCTTTTGTTCAAATCAAGTAAAAAATCCTCAATACATTGTAATATTTTCTTCTGAAAACTAAATTGGAAGATCTACTCTCAGAAGATTTAAGTGTGTTACACACAATGGTTTATGAATTAAGATTTATTGATTTCCATTGTATTTACTTTAAATATGATTGAAGCTGACTGCAGAAAAGGGATGCTGAAATTTTTAAGTTAAAAGTAAACTAATGGTGAAAGAACATCACCTCTGGCTTCCGTCAATGCCTCGTTATATCATATTTTATTAATAAAGTTCCAGGACTGTCACATCCAGGGATGTCAGAGGCCTCTCCCAGCAGTGTCCTTTGTTTTGTGTCAGCCTCCTGTGCCAGAGGTGAGTGTGCTTTCAAAAATACTGCCATTTGCCCAATACTGTGTCTTTGATTGCATCAACATATTGAGTAGGTACCCAGTAGACCCAGTAGTAAGATGCTTCTGTAGGGCCCAGTTGAAATGCCTGCAAAATTAAAAGGACAACAGGTAGCATTTACAGATTGGAAACAAACAGAACAGGTGGTGTCAGACAATCTGGATGGACAATTGATACTCAGAGCAGAATCTGCAGCACAACGCATAGAAAAAACTCTAAACCAGTTAACTCAGTGCACAGGGCTGAGACGCCAACCAAGGGCTGAGGCAGATGGCTGCGTTGTAGCAGTTGAAGTTTCAGCAAGTATTCTGTATTTAAATGTTAAATACCATTGTCTATTTATTTTGACTGATGTAAACAGGAGGGAGAACTACGAAGTGGCAACAGTCTCTATCCTTGTGGTTTGAGCAATAGTTTATGCCCTAATCTGAAGAGGCTGCTCTTCCATCTGAGTGATTACAAATGGAATGTTTGGAAAAGGCATGGAACAGCTTCCTCTTGCAGATAATAATTTTTTCTCAGGGCACTTCCCCCTTTCCTCCCACAAAGAAAGAAGTGGAATTTCTGTCTAAGAAACTTATCTCAACATTGCGAAGTTTAGTTACAGTGATATTCTTTAAAAGACAGGCCTGACTGGAAAAAAAGGAACTCTTGGACTTTAAAAAGCCCCATAGCAGAATCAACATTACCCTTGCCTGATATGTATCACTTTCCTAAACACAATACCAACCTTTCAGAGATTCAATACATTAAAATGGAGGGTGGGAAAATTCTTTACCTCCACTGAGGCAGGTAGAGAAGATGAATGGAATAGGAATTAATGCAGAACCAGATATGGGGAAGTAACACCAACAGTAACCTACCAAGAGCTAACCTCTTTTCTGACAAAGGATCACCACCACAAAGTGTTTATTTTGAGAAAATGATCAGATGGAAGTTCACTCTAGGACGACTAACTTTCTCCTACTGTAACTGTCAGTTAAATTTTTACTGAGCTAAAGATTGTTCTGGCAGAGTTCTTTAGTGGAAAGTAATGCTGAAGATGTGGAATTCATATTGGCCCCAATGTTAGGGACATAAGTGTTGTTACAAAGGAAGAAACTGAAAAGACAAATGTTAAATATGCATAAAATCAGATAGGATTATGGCCAGGTTTTCAGAAGAGTTCAGCACCCAATCTGCACCCGACAAGTTGAGCTCTTCTGAAAGTCTGTCCCCAAGTATAATGATACACCATTTTAGGAAATACTCCAAATTTAAACATCTCTGACAGTGGCTGTGCTGTCATTTCAAGCCATAGGATTTTAAATGGCTTTAAAGCTTGGGTAGAAACAGTTCAGTATCCCAAAGTCATGGCAAGCATTCAGCTCATATTGCTCAGAATATTTACTCTGTAATAGACAATACTGAAGGGTCAGCCTTTTAGAAGCATTTAAAACAAGGCTGTCAGCCTTGGCCTTATTCTAACTTAAACTTCTTGTTCAATGTATTAGCGTCAAGTTATTAGTCCATTATTACTTACCATCATGTGATAATCCTCATGTCCTTCAATAGGTTCACTCACCACATTTTTAATGGACCCCATGGGTATTTTTTCTGTTCTCTCTACATTGAAATGGATAAAAATAACGTTGGATATGTCAGCAGTGCTTTGCTACAGTGCTTCATATTGACTTCAAACACCATTTCTCACACTCCTGCTGGGGGAGGGACAGGGGGTAGCAGCATGCAAACAATTCCAAGTAATACCAGTCCCTGCCACCTAAGCTCTGATGACTCACTGTGCCAGGTAGCCCCTCTAAATACCAGACAACCTAATCTTCTTCACCAACCAATATAGGATCCTGATCCTGCAAACACTTATGCATGTGCTTAGCTTTACTACTGTGATCAGTCCCATTAAAATTGATAGGACTCAAAACTGTAAAGTGAAGCACTTACATATATGTATGTGGGATCAGGGTCTAAAAGTGTGTAAAACAATTAACTCTTTTCATCCTTCCAATTTCTGCAGAATTGAGCTATGAAAAAAGTGTACAACTCTCTATCAAGATCTAGTCCTGTCTCCAGCACAAGACTGCATTTAGTGGTTATTATAAAGGTATTAAAAAAATAGGAAGGGAAATATGAGAGTATAGAAGGGAGAGAAAGTACAAGAGATATTGAAAAAATGACTATGATAACATTACAAAATAATGTATTTCGTAGTCAGCTGTGACCAAGAGGAATTACTAAAGCATAGGACTCACGATGGATGTCTTTCATTTCTTATCTATGACTTATGTCGTCACTTCTTCCTTTAGACTTTTAACTAAAATCTTTCCTTTTAACTCCTACTTCCATCACCCATGTCAGTCTGACACTCTAAGTTCATCTTCTTGAGAACAAGAGACAGACAAAAACAAGCTCTAATTATAGAAGATAAGCCAAGCAATGCACACCTTAAATGAGGAGCACCCTTTGAAGTGCAATGCAGAAAGCAGCAACTGCTTGGAAAAGACACATAAGGAAATGCAGCTGCACAGAGGCACTTTGTTGTTACACCATAGAGAAGATAAAAATGTAAAAATGTAAACCAATATTCTCCATTTTAAAGCAATAACTACCCTAACCCTATGGCTGTCACAGATCAATTCCAATCAAATTGATGGAAGGATGATCATTTACTGAGCAAATTACTTCGCACTTATTCTGCATCCTCCAACCATAAACTGATTATTTCTCAAAACATCTCTAAAATGGACAGGTCAGCGTTACTTTACAGATAAGGAAAGTGAGGCACAGCCAGGGGAAGTTGCTTGCCCTAGGATCAAAAGGTGCTTTAAAAATATTAATCCTCAAAATCTGTAGCAGAGGGAAAGGTAAGCAATTATTCAAACACTAATTAGCCAATAGAACACACCTATCAATAATGAAATGGAGAGCAACTCTGACTTGACTGCACCAACACTCAACACCATGCTGTAAAAGGACTAGTTCTCCATCAGTCATTTAGCCCAACACAAATGAAGTCGCCGTACTGGGTGTTGCCACAGGATTGGCGCCAAAAATTCATAGATTTTAAGTCCATAAGGGACCATTATGGCAATCTAGTCTAACCTCCTGGACATCACAGGCCCACAGAACCCAGCCAGTGATTTCTGCTGGGCTTTGGAAGAAGACCTACGCTGTATGGGAGCTAATGTTTGCAAAGCTCAATATAAGTGTTTATTATTATTATTTTGCAGCAGGAAATTGTTATCCAAGCTAACATAACAGCCCAGTTAAGCTCTATTACTCAGACAACAAGTCCCCCCCATTCCTCTCCCCATTTTTGCAGCATCATCCCATTCTGGCCAAAGAGCAAGGCATGGGTTCCTTTAGTTATCTGGAAGCAAGGGGTTATTTGAGAGTGATGTCCTCCGCACACTGTGCTATCTCCACAGCACTTTCAGCTCCTGCTAGCCTGTCTTCAAGATTGTAAATTGAATTCCCTGCAGCTGCACATGCTGTCATCATTAAACTAGATTGCAATTGCACAGCCCTGAAACAAGTCACCCAACTCATTTCAGTTCCTAGAACAGATAATGAAAGCAGTGCCAGTATTCCTAGCAGTATTCCAGCTCTAAGAGAGACCCTCTGTGGCTTTAGACAAGTCACTTAGCCTCCCTGTGCTGTGGGGATTAAATTGCTTATGCAGTGCTCTGAAGATAAGAAATGTTATGAATGCTAAGTATTATAATCCACAATTGAGAGTTATGGCTAAGAATAAGATTATGTCACAGAGGTTGTGGATCTCCCAGGTGCCAGCCTTGGAGTGCCAAGCTGCTGCGGGTGGCCCTGGAGCTCCGAGCCCCCGTGGGTGCTGCCCCCCCCGGCGACTTTTACTAAAAATAACCATGACAAAATCTTTGCCATAAATAAGGTTTCGTAACACAAATAAATTCAAGCTTTTCAAGTACAAATATGTAAAATATTTTGTAATATTCAGCCGCCTGAAGAAAGCCTATCTGTGAAAGAAACAGGGTGAACATTTGATTTTGAATGATTAATATACAAAGAGCTGGAGCTATTCCTTTAATAAAGTTTATTCTGGACTGAAACTGATCTTTATGATGGGACTGCCAACAATGCCATGTACCTGATCTGTGATTGCTAGCAGCAAATATCTCCAACAGACGGAGATGTGATGCTAGATGAGGAAGGCTCTGAGTTACAACAGAGAATTCTTTCCCAGGTGTCTGGCTGGTGGGCCTTGTGCACATGCTCAGGGACTAACTAATCGCCATATTTGGGGTCAGGAAGGAATTTTCCCCCAGGTCAAATTGGCAGAGACCCTGGGGTTTTTTCTCCTTCCTCTGCAGCATGGGGGACGGATCACTTGCAGATTTGAACAAGTGTAAATGGTGGCTTCTCCACAACTTGAAGTCTTTAAATCATGATATGAAGACTTTCGTAACTCAGCCAGAAGTGATGGGTCTATTACAGCAGTGGGCGGGCGAGGTTCTGTGACCGGCATCGTGCAGGAGGTCAGACTAGATAATCATGATAGACTTTAAGGTCAGAAGGGACTACAAGTCTAGTCTGTACATACTCCAGGTATTGACTAGCTGTGTAATAGTCTTAGTCACTTACCTTTAGTGCCTATCCACAGCTGATCTTGCTCTAGTTTAAAGGTCAGCCTCACTTTCCCCCCTGTTTTGTTGTACATGCCGGATAAGGGCACTGTTGGCAGGCGTTCCTAAAAATACACAATACGAAGAGTGAAAATGCAAGACTTAAAATGCACAAGAAAAAGCTGTAGAGTACAAGGGATATCTATGTTATTCTACTAAGATAGCAGGAGGAAACAAATCTGGAAAAAGTCTCAGGGAGCATGAACAATGGGCTGGTAGTGTATTTCCTGATCAGGACAGTGGTCCAAGTGGTTATTTAACTTACCTGAACACCCTTAACAGAAGGCATCACGTCTTCAGGTTTTCCTTTATCCAATACTTTTCTGTGTTGCTATAACGAAAACCAGAAGTTAGACTACTGAAATGTGACACAAAGCTTTTAATTTACTCCTCACCACTTCCTGAAATACCGTGCAATAGGTCTATGTAACATTTTTTTTAAATATGGTAAAAGTCATTTATCATACAGAAACTGGTTAGTTTTAAAAGTTAACCAAAGCGTTTTTTTTTATGACTGTCTAAAGAATACTGTGAGAATCAAAACCCAAAGAAGATGCAAAAAAGGAAAAAGTCTTCTATTGTGTGCAGAAGCCAGGCATCAGTTTAATATCACAGAGGAGTTATCCCTTAGCAAGACAATTGTAATAATCAGGTGTTATGTTCAATGATTGTCAGAAATACAATCCCTAGATTTACTAAAGGAACACAGCAACAAAACCAGAATAGATTAGAGCACTAGTAATAAGGAAAAACATGCTTGCAACTGACAAGTTTGCTGAGTACCTTTGAACAATGATGACATTTACAGTAAATGCGAACTATGATAGATTATAAAAAGACAAAAGGATATTTCATAAAAGAGTTGCAGACCAACAGGGGACCTTAACTTTTAATGGAATTTGTTGCTGATGAAAGATATGCGGCTGAAAACAACTAGAATTAAAAGCCCTTTACTTAGCCCTACCACAGATGCAGCACAGCCATGAGAGCATGCTTTCTCACACTGTAGCTGAACTTTCTTTGGGGGGGAGAACACCTTTAGATGTGAGAGGAGTTCAGTGTTCTTTGTGCTGATGAAGCTGCCAAAAAAGTGACCACTAGGTACCAACTATGAAGATGGTTTTGGAGACACAGAAACTAGACCGCTAGAAATGGGACTAAGATCATTAAGTTGTTTCACATTGGTGGCTGTTCAGTCACCAATTTTTGCTCACCTGACCTAAAAGAGGAGACTAAAAATGGAATATGAAGCCTGTCTCTTGTGAATCCTTGCTACTAACATTTGTCTTACTGAGTTGCTGAGCTCCATCAGCCAGCAGTGCAGCACTGAACTTGCGAATCCATGGCTTCCACTGGACTAGACACCAATATTTCCGGTTAGAACTCATCTATGGTGGCCCCTTCTTGTAATACTGATTGTAAGTAAGTAATAGTCTACTTCATAGTGGAATGGAACCCAAGGATTACAACATAATGTTACACAAGAACTGTACTAGCCCCGCTTTCCTTGTTTTATGCCAACAGTTATTGAGACATCACTTACCTTTTGTCTACAAAGTGGCTCTTTTTTATTTTCTTCAGCTTTCACCTCTTGTTGACCAGCTTCTTTGGGAGTATTTACTGCTAGCACATCATTGATAGTGGAACCAACCACCATTATTTTTGCACCATTTGTTACTTTGATTTCCCGTAACGTTTTCTCCTCTGGTAGAAGTCCCTTAAACATGACTTTCTGCATAGTGGGTGGAAGGCCTATCAGGCAAGAATTAAAGAGCATTTTAAACCCCCACGAGTATATTTTTGGTCAGAAGAGAAACAAGCTTATGTGGCAAGTAGTTACGTCTGCATGCTCAACATTTTACCTGTGAGTGAGTGGATTTTCTCTTTCAGATCAGCCCCTGTGCTGTCAAGCAAGAACTTCACATCGTATTTATTTTTGTTCCAAATGATTTTTAATTCTACTAGATCCTTCCCAGTCTCGGAATCGCCGCCGTTGCTGACCGAGGCCTGTGAAATGGCTGAATCCTCTTGCAGCGGGTCCACTTCCAGGGCTTTTCCAGCAGCAGACGCATGGCTTTCCCCAGCATCTCCACAGCTAAGCTGCAGGTTCTGAGCTTCTGTTTCCATACCGGGCTCATCAGCGTCTGAGGAAACAAACAGACCCGGGCAAGCCCCGGGAGAGGCAGGTCGGGCGATTAACGCTGCGGGGGTCCCCCGCCGGCGGCTCCGCTCGCCCCCGTCCCCGTGCTCCTCCGGGCGGGAGGCCCCGGCACCAAGGCAGCCGCTTCGCTCCGCAGCCGGGCCCCGGGACACGCCACCCCCCGGCTGCCGCGAGACTCGGGCACCCCCCCCACGGCGCGGGGCAGCTGCCAGGGCTCGCCCCGAGCCCGGGTCTCGGCACCCGGCTGCCGGGCCGCGCCCTGCCGCCCGGGGCCCTGTCCTCCCAGGGCAGCTCCGGGGCAGCCCTCCGACCCCGGCGCCAGGCCCCGTCCCCGCACGGTCCCTGCCCCGGCGGCCACCCGCTCTCACCGTCAGGGGAGGCAGAGGCCGCGGCCATGATGATTGTGTACAATCCGCCCGCGGGGGGTGCTGGGAAACGCCGCGCGCCGGGATTGGCCCCCACGGCGCCCCGTACCCCGCCCCCGCCGGCCCCGGATTGGCCCCTACTGGCCCCCGTAGCCCGCCTCCCCCACCAGAGGAGGCGAGGCTGGAGCCCTCCCGCGGCGCTCGCTGCCCCCCAGCCCGGTCCCGCCACGTCCCCTCGCCCGGCTGGGCCCGCTCCCCTCGGCCTGGTGCGGCGCCCCGAGACGAGCCGGGCGCCTGACAGGCCCCGCGCCAATCCCGGCTCGCCGCCCCGGGCCCCCCGCTGCCCGCCGGTCCCCGGCCCCGCGCGGGGCTGCCCGTGGAGCGGGGACCCCCTGCCGGGAACGGGCGCGCGGCGAAGCGACGCGGCCCGTTCGCACGTGGGAACCCCCCGGGTGTCGCTGGCGCCGCGGGGAAGGTGCCACTTGTCCCGCGACGCCCCGGAGAGGACCCAGGAGGAGTTGTTGTTGTTGTTCGGGGTGTGGGGATAGGCTTGGCCAATGCGGAGTGACTTGTATCTCCCCCCCCGTTTAGACACAGCGAAGCGCCCGGCAACCGTGCCCGGACCGGAGGCGTGAGATAAAGGGGACGCGGCTCCTTTAAGGGACGCCCCGCCCTGTGGTGTGGGGGCGAAGTTGATTGGCTGGCTGTGCAAAGCCGGATGCAGGTCGGCGCGCCCACGTGCGCGTGGAGCTCCGTGCCGGAACGGGCGCTTCGATGGCGCCTGCGCTGCGCGGGGCTGGGCCCCTGCTGCGGGGGGCTCCTCGCTGGCGGCCCCCGCGCGGCGCCGGGGTGTCGTCTCGGGCGGGGGGCGTGCCCTGCGGAGCTGGGGTGCGGGTGCGGTTCGCGCCCAGCCCCACAGGTAAAGGGTCCCCGCGCAGGGCCGCGGTAGCAGCTGGGGTGGGAGTTCCTGTCCTCGCCTACATCTGGAGTTACCCACGCTGGGGTAAAGAACAGGGGGACTTGGGGCACCTTAGAGACGAACCAGTTTATTAGAGCGTGAGCTGCAGCTCACTTCATCGGCTGCATCTGCTGTAGCCCACGAAAGCTCATGCTCTAATAAATCGGTTCGTCTCTAAGGTGCCACAAGTCCTCCTGTTCTTTTTGCGGATACAGACTGACACGGCTGCTACTCTGAAACCATACTGGGATGGCACGCTACTGGCCGGGGGGGTTCTGCCCTACTGGAAGGGACACCTGGGGGGCGGGGGTGTAATTTGCATGAGAATTGTAAATGTGTCCTTGAAACACCCATTGAGACTTTAAAAAAGTGCCTGAAAACGAAACCAAAACTACCGAAATGTAGCTCATATCCGAGAGGATAAACTTGGTGTGAGTAAAAAATGAGCCTAATTTGTTGTGATTCAGGAGTGGGGATGTAAATAGTAAGGTGAAACTCCTTTAGAATCTAAATGTCAACTTAAAATATAAAAATCACTCATCTAGTACAGGGCCAGAAATAATAAAAAAAATAAAAGTAGCTGTTTAATAACCCTTCCCCACCTGCTTTTTGTATTTTTTTCATAATTTGCACTTTCGGACAAACTTTCATTTAAAAGTTTTCAAAGCATGTCACAATGCCCCTGTGAGAGAGATGTGTATTATATCACTCTTCTGAGTTTAAAGGCTCAGGGTCACATGCAAAGGCTCTGTATACATACTAAAGTTGCGTCAGTTGAGCTAGAATAAATGTCTTAAATCGATTTGGATAAACTCATGCAAATGGCTCTATGGGCTCTTTTAAATCTGTTTACACCTGGGTTGTTTCAATATAGTTTTAAGCTGGTTCCCTCTCAATTTAAGTTATAATACATATAAGCAACAGAAAATTGATTTAAGAGTATCCACACAGAGATTTGCAGTGGTTTAAGTAAATAGATATGTTTTAAAAAATTAAATTGATACAAGTTTTGTATTTAAACAAGGCCTGTGCCTGTGACAGATCTGAGAATGGAACTCCAACTACCAGCTGGCACTTCTGTGTCACAGGAATAGGTGCCTTAAAAATAATGGACACAATCTGACAAACTTGGGCCCCTCAGCCTGTACAGAGCCCCATGGACTTCAGTGTGTCAATGGGGAGTGGTTTGTAATAATGGAACCTAAAATGGCTAGTTCTGTATGCTCAGTACTAGCACTCTCTCCCAGTGAAAATATACTGGTCTGTTTTTAGTCCTTTTTGTTTTCAGGTTCTCTTTTGTAGCTTGCTACAAGGGTTTGTTTAATGTGGGTTGCAGGGGAAACCCTCTCAACTGAAACTGAACATTCATAAAAACACTTCTGTTATAGGTGATACCTGACATTTACATCCTTTCATCTGTGAAGGCTCCCAAAACGTTTTAAATACCTCTTTTAAAAAAGTACGTTTTACACCAAACTGTGACATTGTCCCTTAATAGATCTTTCTTATCACACTTTGAAATTAGTTGCGTTAGTGATCAGTTAAACTGCATATGGGTGTGTTGTATGCCAAGTCAGGAGCAGATCTTGCAGTGTTCTGCTCCAGCCGTACAGGTCTCCCAGATAAATAAGATAAAGGGCAATTTCCTCTGCTGCAGTGAGAAGCACTGATTAATGGCCTCAGCTCCGAGAGGGTGGGATCATTACAAACTGTCAAATGCTTGGGCCGAGTTGGCAATCTGTGCAGGCTCTTGTGATCACACAGTCCATCCTGCCTTTACTAGGCCATTGCTGTTGACCCTCAGATTGCATATTTACTCTTTGAAGACTTGTCTAGTAGGACATTGAACAGCTGCTGCTAATTTTCAATATTAGATCCCCTAACCAGTACTGAAACCTGTGTAAGTGAGAGTGCAGACCACACAAAACTCTTCAGTGTTTTGGAGAGGAAGACAGAAGCTAATCATGCCATCTGAAAGAGTTTTGAGAATGGCTTTCTCCAGTGGATACTGTCATTTAAATCATATTCAGCACCAGCTCAAGGAAGCCATTTCTGAAAACCAGTCATCAGTGCTTCGGTTTCCTAGTGTAGACAGAGCTTTAATGGTCTGCATAGCCGTTTGGTGTTTCTCTGTGCTGTTCAGGTGTAATAATGTGTGAAATGCCATCATAATAGTTTACAGCTCCTGTTGAAAAACTTCTTTTGTTGATTGTATCTAATTTGACCTGACTTACTCTGCTTTTGCTCTTATAACCCAGGCTTTCTGCACTTGGGCGGCCTTCGCACTGCTTTGTACAATTACATTTTTGCTAGAAAAAACCAAGGGGCTTTTATCTTGAGACTGGAAGATACGGATCAAAGTCGCATTGTGGCTGGGGCTGCGGAAGGAATAGAGGATATGCTGGATTGGGCAGGTAACTTCCAAGTCTATACACTTCACTTCTTAACTACTGAATCAATCTACACCATGAAGAGTTTTACTATTAAAAAGAACCTCACTAAAATTCAAAATCCCATCAGCACTCTTCCTTGCTATTCAATATATTGAGTGGTTATCACAAAGGGCTAGGAGCCAGAAGGGTCCTATTGTAGTAAGACTTTAGCTAATGATTAGGTGAGTGTCCTTTGGTTATCCTGTGCAGAAGGACCGTGGATGTTTACCTGGAAAGAGATGCATCCCTACCAAAGAGGTATGTGGGAGGTTGGCAAAAAGACCAGGAGTTGGAACTGAGAGAACTCAGCATGAGTTAATAAATTGTGTGCGTGCATGTAATTTGCAAAAAAGGGTTCTGTGACATGTCTTATAAGATTCAGAGATGGTTGTTCATCTGTGTACACACCAGTCTCCAGGCTGCATCCTTTGCCTCTTTTTGTGCTTGGATGAGTGTTAAAGATATTGCACTGATGGTGAACGTTTGAGAAGACGGTGTTACTGTTGATTCTGTTTCGCATGTTTAGAATTCCGAGTACTCTGGTAATTGAATCACTTTACAGTAGAGAAAATAATGGGTCCTAAAATCTCAGCTGCGTTTCTGTGAAGATAGCGTAACTTACCAGAGGAAGGTGAGTGCGGGCAGCCACACTTACATACTTCACACTCGGCTACTTGAAATATATTGGACCTGCTCAAGTATTTGCCAGTTTGTCATGGTCTGACCTACCAGAGGCTGGAAACCTGAAAGAGACTATAAACCACGGGTGGCCAAACTTACTGACCTTCCGAGCCGAGTCTGACAATCTTCAGCAGCTCAAGAGCCAGGGTGGGTCTGCCGGGGCTCAGGGCTTCTGCCCTGCGGGAGGCACTGGCCAGGGCTCAGGGCTTCAGTCCCGCTCCTGCTGAAGCCCTGAGCCCCAGAAGGCGTGCTTCGCAGGAGTGAATTCCCAAGATCCCCTTCCCCACTGGGCAGAAGCCCCTACTCCACCACCTTCCTGCAAGACAGAGGTCCCAAGCTCTCTCATCCACCCCAAGTCTGGTAGGTGGAGAATGGGGTGGGACTCCGCGATCCGCATTTTAACTAAAAGAGCTGCATGTGGCTTGCGAGCCACAGTTTGGCCACCGCTGCTATAAACGCTAACACTATTGATGGCTCTGGAAGATTCCTCTAGAGTTCACCAGGTAGAGTCCCGGGCTGCGAGTGAGCAGTGTGCTCTGTGGACACGCTGCAAACTCCTGCCTTCTGATCCCTGTTGAATGCTCTATCATCAGACTTTACCTTGGACTGAGAGCTTGTTAAATCCCATAAATCTGGCATTCCAGGTATCCCACCTGATGAAAGCCCTCGCAAAGGAGGCCCAGTCGGGCCCTACCAGCAGTCTCTCAGACTTGAGCTGTATAAGAAAGCCAGCGAGTTTCTTCTGGAGAATGGTGCTGCCTACCGCTGCTTTTGCACCCCTCAGCGTCTGGAACTGCTGAAGAAGGATGCGCTACGGAATCGTCAGACACCACGGTAGGGGGGCTTCCTGTGGAGTGTGTGCATGCAGAACCAGTGAAGAAGTCTCTGGCATTGGGATCCAAGACACCAGCTGCCCAGCTACAGGGGCACGGAAGGCATTAACAGCTCAGAATAATCAGAGCTCTTACTTGTCACTTTGGCTTTAGCTCCAAATGTATCTTGTTGTTGAAGGGAAAGTCCCAGTCTCTAGCCTAAATGACCATGTTTAACATTTATATAGCACCTACTGTCTCTAAAGAGCATTACACACATTAACTGATCAAGCTTCTCAATCCCCCACCCTCCCAGTGAGGTGTGTAAGTAGATAAACATTATCCCCACCTTACAGAACGAGGGGCTGAAGCATAGAGGTGAGACTTGACCCAGCCCTGAGTGAATTGTTGCCAGAGCTGAGATTAGAACTCAGGATCCAGACTAGAATAGAAAAAGCTGACCTTTTGCCAGTGGTACTGAACCAAGACCATTGCTCTCCTGTCCCAAAAGGTATGACAACAGGTGCCGACACTTGAGCTCAGAGCGAGTGGCTGAGAAGTTGTCGCAGCGCTCTGACTACGTGGTCCGCTTCCGTTTGAAGGAAGGTGTGGAGCCCTTTCATGATCTGGTCTATGGATGGAGCAAGCATGAAGTGGCTACTGTGGAAGGTGACCCGGTGATCTTAAAAGGGGATGGCTTCCCCACATACCACCTGGCAAATGTGGTGGATGACCATCACATGGGAATTAGCCACGTTCTCCGTGGAACTGAGTGGCTTACTTCAACATCCAAGCACCTTCTGATCTACAGAGCCTGTGGCTGGGACCCTCCTCGGTTTGGCCACCTTCCGTTGCTGTTGAACAAAGATGGCAGTAAACTCTCCAAAAGGCAGGGAGACATTTTTCTAGAACATTTTGTTCAAGATGGCTGCTTGCCGGAAGCTCTGCTGGACATCGTCACCAACTGCGGCTCTGGATTTGCAGGTACTTGGGGACAGACCTGACTCACTGGGAGCTGCCCCAAGGTCTGGTTACTTGACACGTTTGCTGCTTGTGGAAAGATTTGGTGTATTAATGTTTCAGCACTCTCTGAGCTCTCTTTGGAGGGGGTCAAAAAGGAAGGTCTCAGAAGGGGTCTCCACAACCAAAATGCTGCCAGCTCCTCTAAAGTCCCCCCAAGAGTGACGAGGGTCAGGATACCACTGGGGAGCTGTTTAAAATTCAGTCCAGTTCCTAGTGGGCAGAGGTCCAGATCTTAACGGCCACCTGGTGACAGTCTCAGCAGAGAGGGAATGGGTTATGGAGGTGGTCCCTCCAAAGCATGGGTGGGGTGAATTGGGGAAAGCTTGCCCTTCTGCTCCCCACACTAGAGGATTTCAGTCCCCAAGACTGTCCGTTCAGCACCAGGTTCATTGTAAAATGAAAAGAGCTGGAGGTGGGGTGTCAGGAGAGCAGCAGCTGCTCTGGGGACTGTTGGGGACACTTCTGCTCTCTGATTAGTAGTTAAAACACTTCATTAAAGATTTTCCCCTGCCTGTTTAACCTGAAAGTCCATGGGAAGCTGGGCCAGTCACTCCCTTTCAGATTCTCATTTTGCAGGAGTCACAAACAGTCTCATGTCTCAGCAAGACAGCACTTCCTATGTGTGGCTTAGGAACCCCACTGCAAATTAACCCCTTCCCAGGGGATGAAAGTTTCTGCCTCTGAACACTTTTGCTGCTGGGTTGAGCAACGTGAGGATGATTTCTCTTTAAGAACTGAATCAGAACAGCAAAAAGCCAGAGGGAAAAGTCCCTGGTTCCAACCAGTCACAGGGCCTCTCCAGGCTGTCTGGTGCATGGGGGATGCAGTATTGTTCTATGAAGCTTTGCAGTAATGCTCTGAATCAGTGTTCCCCGCCCCCTACCCCCCTACCTTCGTAACAATTCAGTGCTGCTGTTAAATGGCCTGGGTACCCTGCACTGGCGCTGCCAGGCCGACTGCTGCATGGGCAGGTGTTAGAGATACAGGGGAAATTATTAGCTAGGTAACGGCACTTCTACTCAAATACTTCATTCAGTGTCACCCGTTTAAAACAGCAGGAACTCCCTGGGCACTGCCTGTAGCTGGGACTTGGTAGAAAAGTTGGCGGAGTCTGTTCTCAGGACGAGACTGGCATCGTGCAAAATCTTGCCATGAGGGCTCTGCCTTTCTCTTAAGAAAGTTCCCTGCTCTGTGTTGGCACTGAGCAGGTGTGGAGAGACCCTCCAGTGTCACTGTTTCCTTGGTTACGATGAGCAGCAGTGATACTAGCTCTCCATGGGAGTGAATGCATGATGCCATTGTTGGGTTATTTTGCAGGCAATCAGATGGGCAGGACGCTGGAGGAGCTGATCTTGGAGTTTGATGTGGGCAGAATTACCACCCACTCAGCCCTGCTGGATCTTGACAAACTCCTAGAATTCAACAGGTATGACAATTGGGTGTAGCACCTTATTCATCTCCAACCAACTCTAAAAATTGCCCTCCATGGACTTTGCTTCACCTAATGACTCTGTCCACCTGCTCCCCTGGCCTGCTGTTCCAGTCATGACCTCTTCTCTGTATTCTCCACTGTTGGGGTTCCTTTCTCCCTTGAGCCCCACTCCATCTACTGTAAAGCAAATAGTTTTTCAGCAGCTCCATATAAGCGTCCTGCCCATTGCACCCAGTGGAAGGTTCAGCGCAGTGGCTCCCTTCCTCTTTAACCTGATGGCGCAAGGCTCTGAAATCCGCCATTCTGCAAATCGATACCAAATGGGGGGAATTGAGCCAACCTCCTAAATCACACTAGCATTCATGTGCCAGGAGCTTGTATACTATGGTGGTGGTCATGGTAGGAAAGCCTAGCTAGATGGGCCATGTTGCGAGGAGAATGCAAGGACTTAAGTCTGGGTGAGAAATTACTTTTTAAAAATCATCATTATTAATGGTGTACCTCTGTGAAGTGCCCCACCTTCTCCCAGAGCCATGTATTGAGGATTGTTGAATATTTACACTCACTGTAATGTTGATTTTTCTAAATGATTCTATGGGTTTATTTTGTAAACACTGTATAATGACGTTCATAAGTCTGAGTCTAAGCCAAAGAGGTCTGTAGCCATTGGGATGGTTCTGTCTTCTGTGCAGGATTCACCTGATCCAGCAGATTGGAGATGAGAGGCTACGACGAAAGCTAGTGACGGAGCTGCAGACGAAGGTGGAGCAGGTCTATGGTGATCGGCTTGTGGACAGAGAGGTTCTAGAGAAGGATTATGTGGAGCGAGTCCTCCTACTGAGAAAAGTATGACCAGCATTAAAGCTATGGTGCCCTTTGGGAGAGGAGTAGAGAGTTGGGAGGGCAGAAGCTCTGCAGGTGACCCAGCTGGGTTCTGGGCAATGCTAGAACTTGAGCTCTAAAGCTCCAAGGCCTCACAAACAGTGAGAGGTCCTATCCTGCCAGGCACCTGCATCCCTGCTTAATACCAAAATATGGAGCTGTGGAGTCAGTCCAAGTTGCAGGTATGACACTCCAAGCATCTCCACTATCTTTGCAGACCTGCGTGTCTATCCAAAATGACCTTGCTGGGTAGTGAGCAGCCATTTCTATCACCAAACCCCCATCACAGATGGTGGTCTCAGCAGAGAGACCAAGGACTGAATGGGCCTTCTCTTGCCCCAGGAGATTGGTTATCTTCAGGGCTCGTTGGCTAGGCAGTTGGGGAAGCTTGCCTACCTTCTGCCTGTTCTGGGGCTAAATGGAGAGAGCATGTCTCCAGCTATGTCAGTGTGGGACTTTGTGGTTAAATCAAGAGGGTTCCTTAATCCAGAGCCCTGATCTAAAAGGAGGTGGCAAAGCAAGGCTTGAGGTGGGAGCAGAGGAGATGATGGCCCTGCCTATTGCTACATGAGCAAGGCCGCATGATTCCTACACTCCAGCCCCATGAGATCACTGCAGGTTTGGGGGTCACTGCACACTCTTGCTTTAGAAAGGCAGGAAATACTGTGGCTCTTGAAAATGTGGTTTCACTATGGCAGCAAATATAAAATTACTCATGTGACTTCCTGCTTCTGCCCTCAGTGAATCAGCGAGTTAATGTCGGGGGGAGTCATTTGCAGAGTCCTGCTCTGACTCAGCCTGCTTGCTCGACCGCTGGCCTGTTACGGAGGCTCGTTGTCCCTGACTCATTGTTGCCCAGCACTTGCATCGTCATTTATGCCAGTGGCAAGTGGGTGTAAAAAGCTACACAAGCCAAGTGTCAGCATTCCGCCCTCTGAACTGGTGAGAGTGCAGAGCAGTGGTGAATGACCCCTTTGTCACCCTGACATCTAGCTGGAAATAGATTTCATCTTTTCTCTCCCTGAGCTGCCCGATCTTGACAGACCTTTCCATCCCGCAGGGTCACATAAGCCGCCTGAAGAACTTGGTGGCGCCTGAGTATTCTTACTTATGGGTCAGGCCCTCAGTGTCCCGAGAGCAGCTGCAAACCATTTCAGCAGAAGTAGATGAGATAGGAAAGCTAGTCATAGGGTAAGTGTCTCTTCCCTGCTCTCTTCTCCCCCGCCTGCCCCCTCCAGCTGGTCTTGCTGCTCAGTCTGCGCTGGCATCAGACACAAACTCTTGAAAACATGCTGTAGTTAGTGTGCATCAAGAGGCTAAACACATTCACATTCAGTCCTCACCCTCCCTATCCTCTCTCGGCCGCACTCGATGCTCACCTCCAGTCAGCCCATGAAACCAGCCTCTATCACCCACTTGTTACATTTTCAAACAAGCACCTTTGTGCTTTCTCCCACGCTGCCCCAGGTGCATGGGGGGCACTCTCTGTAAACATCCACAAAGCTACCTCCACGCCACCTTCCAGTCTCCTTAAAACTCTCCTCTGCCAAGATGCCAACAAACCCTGTTAGGCAGCTGGTGTTCAGAGACCACTGCCTCTCATGCTGACTGGTAGGGTCTCATTGTTTACTCGTCCCCCCGCAGCAGTCTGTCTGTCTGTCCGTCCTTGTCTTGTATGGAGGGTTTATGTATATGAACAGTTAGCACCCAGCAAGCTGGGGTGTAAGTCTGCCTCCCAGTAGCCTGCGCACGCTAGCTGTCCATGTGGACCCTGCTTCTGCGCTCTAAAAGTTCCCTAGTGCACTCTGATTTACTCCAGTTTCACAGTGGGGTGTATCAAAGCGTGTTGCAATTACCTGTGGTGCAATTCACCAACTGTAGTCTCTAACTTTCAAGAATCCAGGAAGGTTTGGCTCAAACTTTCACGTGCAGGAGGATGTTCAAAACAATTCTGATTATTAATAAAATGACCAGGGTGTTTGTCTGGAATTAATCTGGGATCTTGTGGCCTGCAGAATGCAAGAGACCAGTGTGATAAACTGTAAACTTCTACACGAATTCTCAGCTAATCTGAACAATTGTCACCTCTGGAGTTCCTGGAGGGGACCTCTGCTGTTTCCATGTCTGCATTTCCACCTAGTGCGCCACAGTCCTCTGTTCAGAAACAGTGCTGCGATGGAGGACAGTCCATACCGCTTCTGCTGTGCACTATCTCCTTTACTTTATGCCTCTGGCCTTCACACAGCTCTGCCAGTGCATTTCAGCCCTAACCTGTACCACCCTCTCTTCCACTCCTAAATCTCCTTCTCCCAGCTCTGCTAAGCCACCATAATATGGACCTGCACAGTCATCTGCAATTCGGATCCTAGACTCCCCAGACCTCAGTTCCAAGCTTCAGCAAACCCTGCTACTCTGGACCAAGGGCCTCTTCTGAGCCGAGACTAGCAGTTGTGCTGAAAGCTAAATTTTGACCGGTTTCAGAGTAGCAGGATCATAACTGATGCAGTGATTTTGACCGTAACTGATGCAGTGATGTCTGCAGACCCTTGACAGACAGCTGGAAACAGGAGCTCTGAGAGGTGCAAGCTGCCTGTTCATTGTAGTGGGACAGTAACTGAACCTTAACAGTGGCAATGCAAAAGTCAGGAGAAACATCCAGCTAACATGCAGAGCACACTGGGCCTGCTCTTATAGTTGGGGTAACATTAGTAACAGGTCTTGTCCCTGACTCCTCTAGAGATCATGTCCGTGTTAAAAAATGTCTGATCAGGCATGTGGTTTTCCAGATCTCTGGCATCATTTTATAACCCCTTGCCTCTCTGAGTTAACTGTTTTCCTGGTGCTGCTGAGGTAGTGCTTAGCTTCCTAAAAGCAATAGTTTGCTTATATGCAAAAGGGTCATTTTTGGCAGCTCCTACTGTCAGCGGGAATTCCTCACTTCCACATGTCACTAGACTGAGAGGGCTTCTTCTCTCCCAAAGGCTGATGGAAGGGCAGACTGCTGCCCTGACTACAGAAGGGTTGAATGAAGACCTGAGAGGCCTACAGGAGCAGACGAGAGGGACCAAATACAGCAGCATGATGAAACTCCTCCGCTTGGCCCTCAGTGGACAGCAGGTAAAAGCCATTTGAAGTTGAGACCTTCCCATCCAGTAATAACAGCCTGCTCTCTGCTCACAAGACAGGCTTTTGGGTGCTAAATCTTGTGTGTGTTTTCCTCAGTTACTGTAATAAGTGAATGTGCTAATGTGAAAAAGCTCCTTGGCAGAGAGGGATGCTAAGAGAGGCAAGAAGTACCAAGCCATCCCCCCAGAGCTGCAAACCTGTGGTTGGAAAGGCAGCTGGCTTGTTTGTAAGGGGCATTGTCAGCTTTTGGGTGTGTCATGGTTCATAATGTAACCAATAATAAATTCCTCGTTTGGTCCAAAATGATTGTTAAAAAGCAGGGCGAGTTCTCTCATGGCATAACTCCTCTGAGTTTGATGGTGCTACCCCAGCAGAGCAGTTGGCCTGATGTTGGGGACTTTTCTTCCAAGATGACAGAACCAGAGTCTTATATTAGAAATTTCAGGATATTTTAATCGCAGGTGACTAACAACTCATCATTCAGTCATCTCCAGTATAGAGTGATACAGACTTGTACCCACTGGATGTTACCAAGGGAAAAACATAAAAAACTCCAAGTTCTGATAGTGTTGTGATGAGCGCAGTGTGGGAATGTGAGTAGAACAACAGAGTGTTTGCTTTCACTTGTGCAGTGTCTTTTGTGTGTGTTTTCAGCACGGACCAAGCGTGGCTGAGATGATGGTTTCCTTGGGACCTAGAGAAGTGTGTGAACGGATAAAGAAGGTGCTTTCCAACTAGCAAGAAGCTTCCTAGAGGGAATGGCTCCAGCAGACAGCACGCCCCTTCCGAGCCCTATGTGTTCTTCAGTACCGCAGCCTAAATTCTGTGGTCACACTATTTCACAGGAACTGGGCCTTATACCATGCTGAATTTGTGAGAGTGCCATCATTACACTTGAAGATCTCTGTGTGTCTTCATGAGGCATAACCTAGTTCATATAAGGGGTGCAACTGAATTCTGATTCAGATCTGCTTCATTGTCTTCATCTTGTGGGACCAGGCTGACATTCAGATTGGGATATGGAGTCCTTCATCTTAACTGTATGTTCAAGTCCAGCCTAGCTTGGCAGTGACTGAAAGTGGTTACTTCTGATGGCTGTTTGATTTCCCATAAGCCACAGCATGGTGATCTCTTTTTGAAGCTGTGTCCACATGATCCAGAAACCATCACAACTGATGCTAATTAGCCCCCAGTTGGCAATCTGAGCAGAGAGGTCACATGTAAATGGGCAATGTAGATTTGATCCCCTCAGCCATACAAAGTGCCCTTCCAGGTCTGGCTTGATGCATGTTGGTGGGGACTGTTGTGTGAGAGAAGTGTACACTTTTCACTGTCTCTGTTCTGTGGGTGACGCAAGGACTTTTCTTTCCAGCACTGTAACCCACATTTTTCATGAATACTTAATTCTACTTTTTAAAAAAGTCCCTGATATTTTTGTTTTTGAACTGGACCCGGGAAAAGATAACAAACAGCAGTTTCTGTGCTAGAGTATTACAGTGCACATCGTCATGTCCAGTTAGCAATTTGGTTTTTAAAGCCCCTTTTTTGGATAAAAGCACTTTCATTCTGACATGAAATTGGGGATGCTGGATCCTTTCCTTGCAGGTCATCCTACCTGCCTCCCCCCCCCCCCCCCCCATTAACGCAGCAGAGAAAACATGTACATTCGTACAGCTGTGTCAAAATGTGACGTGAGTGTGTAACTCTTTCCTATCATAAAAATCTGTAACTGTTTTACTGTGGCCTTCTTTCAGCAGTGTCTTTCAGTGCATCTAAGGTGGGGAAGTGTCCAGGTCTTTCAAGAACTGTACATTGGGAACATTAAGTTACTGTGTGCTCCCCCTCAATGTCCAAATGTTGCATTTTAAACATACGCGAGTCTACTCCTTGTGGATAAATAATGATGGGCCCCATTTTGTTCTGAAGTCAACACAAGTGTAAGTGTGACAAATTGAATATAGGTTTCAGAGTAGCAGCCGTGTTAGTCTGTATCCGTAAAAAGAAAAGGAGGACTTGTGGCACCTTAGAGACGAACAAATTTATTAGAGCATAAGCTTTCGTGAGCTACAGCTCACTTCATCGGATGCAACTTCATGAGCTGTAGCTCACGAACGCTTATGCTCTAATAAATTTCAGTCTCTAAGGTGCCACAAGTACTCCTTTTCTTTTTAAATTGAATATAGTTACTCTGAAAAGCCTGGAACTAAGTTGAGTGTATCTCACAGATTTAATACTTGCTCCTTAGAGCAGGGATGGCCACTCAAACATGTTCCAAAAATATGCTGAGATCTGAGCTGTATGTTCAGGGTTAAGCCTGGGGAGAAGTGCACTTTTAGTCCATCAGGAAAGGGGGCTCATGGAGCCGAGAGGGTTGGGAATGGTCCATGTTCAAAGTGTGGGGCTCTCGGCTGGGGGAGGCGTGCTGTGTGGGCTGTCACTGACAGATGTTGTGGTTTGCCAATCATTAGAGTGGGGGGTGTTGTGAATTTCCTTGTGCTCTCCCTGCTGTAATGCGGGGGTGACTGAAGTGCGGACCTGAGCTGATGTGCGGCTGGAGCCTTCCTTGTGGAGCCCGCGGAGCCTGCAGGTCCCAGCCCAGGCCGGCTAGGAGCGGCCCGTGGACCGAGGTCACGCCCTGCCCTGGGGGCTGTGCTTAGCAGACTGCCCCGTCGGCCGAAGCCCACGGGCGACGGAGGCTCCTGCAGTGTGTACGCGGCGCTGGCTGGCAGGTCGCTAGCAGGGGCTCTGCGGGGCTGGCCCGGCTGGGGCCCCCGCACTGCCGCGGGCCGGTGCCGGTCTCTGCCCCGCAGCAGGGCCCGGGACCGCCCACGGGCCGCGCCCTTGCCCCCGCAGCGTGCCGGCGCGCTGGGTCGCGGGCTTGTGCCCCCCAGAGGCGGCTGCAGGTGGGGCGCGGACCCCGCGGCTCTGGGCGGGGCCGGGCCCGTCGGGCGCCGCCTCCCTGCGCGGCGGCTGCGTCGGCGGCGGCGGCCGGGGCCGGGCGAGTCTCCATGGCCGGGGCGGTGCTGGGGGCGCTGGAGCTCTGGCTCCGTGAGTGGCGGGCTGGGCCCCGGGGCGGGCGGGCGGCCTGGGTGCCCCCGGTGGGGGGGGTCCGGTCAGACGGCCTGGGTGCCCCGCGGGGTGGGGGGGTGTCGGACAGACGGCCTGGGTGCCCCCGATGTGTGGGGGAGGGGGGGGTCGGACAGACGGCCTGGGTGCCCCCGATGTGTGGGGGAGGGGGGGGTCGGACAGACGGCCTGGGTGCCCCCGGTGGGGGGGGGGGTCCGGTCAGACGGCCTGGGTGCCCCGCGGGGTGGGGGGGGGGTGTCGGACAGACGGCCTGGGTGCCCCCGGTGTGTGGGGGAGGGGGGGGGTCGGACAGACGGCCTGGGTGCCCCCGGTGTGTGGGGGAGGGGGGGGTCGGACAGACGGCCTGGGTGCCCCCGGTGTGTGGGGGAGGGGGGGGTCGGACAGACGGCCTGGGTGCCCCCGGGGGGGGGGGGGGGGGGGGGGGGTCGGACAGACGGCCTGGGTGCCCCCGGTGTGTGGGGGAGGGGGGGGGGTCGGACAGACGGCCTGGGTGCCCCCGGTGTGTGGGGGAGGGGGGGGGGTCGGACAGACGGCCTGGGTGCCCCCGGTGTGTGGGGGAGGGGGGGGGGGTCGGACAGACGGCCTGGGTGCCCCCGGTGTGTGGGGGAGGGGGGGGGGTCGGACAGACGGCCTGGGTGCCCCCGGTGTGTGGGGGAGGGGGGGGGTCGGACAGACGGCCTGGGTGCCCCCGGTGTGTGGGGGAGGGGGGGGGGGTCGGACAGACGGCCTGGGTGCCCCCGGTGTGTGGGGGAGGGGGGGGTCGGACAGACGGCCTGGGTGCCCCCGGTGTGTGGGGGAGGGGGGGGGGGCGGACAGACGGCCTGGGTGCCCCCGGTGTGTGGGGGAGGGGGGGGGTCGGACAGACGGCCTGGGTGCCCCCGGTGTGTGGGGGAGGGGGGGGTCGGACAGACGGCCTGGGTGCCCCATGGGGTGGGGGGGGTGTCAGACAGACGGCCTGGGTGCCCCCGGTGGGGGACGGGGGGGTCGGACAGACGGCCTGGGTGCCCTGCAGGGGGGGCGGTCAGGGCGGACAGACGGCCTGGGTGCCCCCGGTGGGGGGGGGTGTCGGACAGACAGACTGGGTGCCCCCGGGGAGTGGGCGGGGTGGGTCGGACAGACGGACTGGGTGCCCTGGGGAGTGGGCGGGTCGGACAGACGGACGATGGGTGTCCCAGGGTTGCAGGTTCCGTACGGAATTGGTTGCTTGCCTGGTTTTCCATTGCCCCCTAAGTCCCTTGCTGCAGGCCCGGAGCAGGAGGCAGGGAGGCCTGGGTAAAATGGGCTTGGCAAAGGGGGTTCACAGCCGCTGCCCTGCAGCGGGTAGAGCTCCAAGTACGTCTCGTCTCACCGAGAAGGGGCTGGGCAGAGCTGTCTCCTGAGGAGCAGGCGCTGACGGTCCCTCCTGGGTAAACCCCTCTGGCTTCACTGGAGTTATGGTGGGATAAAGTTAGCCTAGTTCGCACCCCCTTTGCTCATCCCCATAGCAGGAGGCAAAAAGCAGCGTTCTCTCTTGTGTGTCGGTCTGGGAGAGCGGGCACAGTCTCGGGCTTGTCTACATTACCGCTTACGTCCATGTAACTTACGTCGCGCAGGGGTGGGAAAAAGACACCCCCTGAGCAACGCAAGTTACAGCGACCTAAGCGCCGTCCACACTGGCACTATGTTGCTGGGAGACACGCGCCGCTGACATAGCTTCCACCTCTGTCGGCTCACACCAGTGCAGCTCCTCCGAGGCAGCGCGGCCGTGTAGCCTAGCTCTCAGCTAGGCGCCGAGTGCAGTGCTCCCTGGAAGGGTCACCATTTCCAAACCAGTAACTGCTCAGGCAAAGACCATCTGAGCAGGCTGCCCAGAGCAGAATGAGGAAGTAGCACCTCATCCTGGTGACAGGGGAACAGCTCAGTAATGGGAAAAGAGTTCTCAGACTTTCCACCCTAGGGCCAGGAATTAAATACTAGGACAGGGAAAGAAGGGGGAGAAATAGTGAGCTGATGATGTATCAATTTTGGGCTTTTTGGATAGTTTAGAATGAGGTGGAAACTGCTGCACAGCCCACGACACAGCGGACAGTCAAACAGCAGCTACCTGAATATTTGATTTTAAAATTCCATTTAGTTGTTTGTGGGGCTAGTTTTCAAAGCTGTCTAAGTTTTCCTGTAATGCCTATCACAGACCTTGGAGGTGAAAGGCCAGCATTTTAAACTACTTCTAGAGCGAGACCTATGGGTATAAGTTTTGTTCAAGCAATTCCTGATCAAAGTGTAGTCACAGTGGTGTTATCCAAAGGCTGTGGTATTCGGCATATATTGCCTGTCTCACTTACTAAGTGTCAGGTTGTGAAATGCAGCCTTGTGCTAAGGCATTTAGCGACAATGGCCATTCTGCAAATGCCTGGCTCCCTGTGACTGCTGCTGAAATGAAGGGGCAACGTGTTTGCTCGATCATCTTAAGCCATTTCGTTTTCACATACATCCCCCGGAAACCTGAGGCAACCCCACAGTTATTGTAAATCTGAGTCACCCATGAGCCCTGCAAAGTGTAGCTGTGAACAGTCTGCACTGGAAACAATTGTGAGGAGACGTAACAAATGAAAAGGTCTCACACTGGTTGTTTATGTAGGCTGAGCTGTATGCCTATCTTGGCCCCAGGGGGTGGTCAGACCGGAGTGGGGGGAAAGGGCTCGCCGGAGGGGGCTGCCTGGTTAGGGTGACCGGATGTCCTGATTTTATAGGGACAGTCCCAATTTTTGGGTCTTTTTCTTGTATAGGTTTCAGAGTAACAGCCGTGTTAGTCTGTATTCGTAAAAAGAAAAGGAGTACTTGTGGCACCTTAGAGACTAACCAGTTTATTTGAGCATGAGCTTTCGTGAGCTACAGCTCACTTCATCGGATGCATAGCATATCGTGGAAACTGCAGAAGACATTATATACACACAGAGACCATGAAACAAAACTTCCTCCCACCCCACTCCCCCTCTGGCATAGATAAGCTGTTGCCAGAGGGGGAGTGGGGTGGGAGGAAGTTTTGTTTCATGGTCTCTGTGTGTATATAATGTCTTCTGCAGTTTCCACGATATGCTATGCATCCGATGAAGTGAGCTGTAGCTCACGAAAGCTCATGCTCAAATAAACTGGTTAGTCTCTAAGGTGCCACAAGTACTCCTTTTCTTTTTTCTTATATAGGTTCCTATTACCCCTACCCCTTGTCCCGATTTTTCACACTTGCTGTCTGGTCACCGTATGCCTAGTGGAGGGATTCAAGAGGCTTTCAGCAGCCTGCTCTCCACTAGAATCAGGCTGATAGAATACCTGTGTTTTGCTGCAGGCCGAGGAGTCTGGTGCCCTAGCCCTAAACCTGACCCTGAGGTCACTGCTTCACGCCCGGATCCAGACAAAATCAAAACAGTTTGATTAGTGGAAATCAGGCTTTTCTGGCTTTCAGATTTTCACCAGAATTTATAGGGTTCTGACCATTGATACTTTGAGTATTCTCTGAAATGTTTTAATACATCAGATGTGGTTTTCAAAAGTTGCTGCATTACAGACAGAGAAGGGCCATCGAGTTGAGTGTACAGTCCGGCTTTTCTGGGCCAAATGCAAAGGATGGCATCATGATTAGCCAGGGAATGTTCCTCAGCGTAGGGACCTATCCTCTGTCTTTGGTTCACATCTGTTGCAGTGAAGGGGAGGGATAGCTTAGTGGTTTGAGCATTGGCCTGCTAAACCCAGGGTTGTGAGGTCAATCCTTGAGGGTGCCATTTAGGGATCTGGGGAAAAAATTGGGGATTGGCCCTGCTTTGAGCAGGGGATGGGACTAGATGACCTGATCTTCTATGATTTTGGAACTTTAATTAAAGCAAACTTCATCTCCCAGAAATGTGGTACTGCTGGAATCCAGCTGCTGTCACATTCCCCTAAACAATGGGGGCCAAATTGATCACTGGTTTAAGTAGGTGCGACCTGGTTGACATCTGTGGGGTGGCACCCACTCACGCCAGAAGGAAATCAGGCAGCGAGAAAAAGGAGAACAGTCTGGATGAGCTTGGAAGGTGGCCTAGACTGCCCTGAGGGCACATAGCTGAATGTAGTGTAACTGTCCATAGATGGGCCCTAGGTAGGGGGCAGAAGCCTGTCCAACACCTCTGGGAGTTTAATAGCCCCCGCTACTTTCTGCAAAGGGTAATATCACGACTTTAACATCTGCCTCATAGTTAATGATTTTCTGAGACTTGTATGTGTTAGTCCCAGTGATGCTGTGAGTCCAGCCCTGTATTAACCAGCAGCTCTGCCTGTTTGATAACAGTCCTGGAGCAGCTGGTGCAGTGGGAGTGAATATGGAGCCTGGAGGAATTGCAATGGGGAAGAATGTATTTTGAACTGTCTCATCAGTCAGTCACTTGTATACATCTCACACTGAGATGATCTTTTGTTCTCTTCCCTGTAAGATAAAGCCACGGACCCAAGCATCTCTGAAGAAAACTGGGAATGTATCCAGCGGTTCTGTGACCAGGTGAATGCTGACCCGGAAGGGTAAGCTGGACAGAAGGGCTCTTTGTATTCTCTCTGCACTGTGCATCTGGCTCTGAGCTTTTCTGATCTCAGAGGGGAAAGGAGAATCTGTAAATTGCAGTTTTGTAAAACGTTAGGAGGAATGGCAGGGAGTGGCTAATTTCTGTGACTCCTGGAGATGCCTGTGCAAGAAGTGGGTAGATAAAGAGTGGCCAGATTATTGCGACATTGTGGTAACATGGCAGATCTAGAGGAAAGGACTTTTTGTTTAGCACGAGCCTGCACCTTCTCCCCCTCACGGTCTCAGAGGTGGTCAGATCCCATCCCTGTGCCATGAGTGGGAGGCTGATTTCTTCTGGGCTGTGTTTCAGAGAAGACCTGAGCGTCCGTAGCTATTGGTGTGGCTTTAGCTGCTGTTCTCTGGGAGGTGAGGTCTCCACCCGGGCTTTCCCCACCCCTGCAGCTCATGGGATTGTCTCCAATATATGCAGCAAAGCATACACACTGATAAAGTGAAAGCAGGGCTGTCCTTACCTATAAAAAGGATGCAGCTGCGTAGGGCACCAGGAAATTGGGGGCAAATTTCCTGGTGCCCTGCGCAGCTGCGTGCTGCTCCAGCCCCTGCTCTGGCTCTTCACCAGGGCCTCTGCCCCGCCCCCACTCCCCTGAGCTCTGCAGTGGGGCTGGGCCCACAGGCCCCCCCCCCCGCAGAGGCTGTGTAGGGCCCCAGAATAGCTAGGGACGGCCCTGGGTAAAAGGGCTAGCACATCTGTTGAGCAGATGCTCACAATTTCTGTCTGTAGAACTTGCACTTGTTGTCTAATGAACGTTCCTGCTGTGGGAGACTTTGAGCCAAAGGGCCAGCCATGATGAACAGCAAAGTGGAGCACTTCTGCTAAATGCTGAGTGACCCAGTTGGTGTGATGCTTCTGCAAAGAATACACCGCTCCCTCTCTCCCTCCCCCCTTTTCCATTCCAGGGGACAGCTCCTAGAGCAGCAGTAATCAGCACTTGCGGGACACTTCTGGCTTCCTGGCCTGCATTAATCTCTTCCTTACTTCTTGGGTGTATAATCCCAGCATTGTGCCAAGGGGAGGGTTGCTGTGATGCGGTTATAGAATCCTAGAATATCAGGGTTGGAAGGGACCTCAGGAGGTCACCTAGTCCAACCCCTGATTTGTGTGTCTGTGAACGTGGTAACTGCCCTTTTCTTTGCATGAAAAGTCGCGGTGTTTGCTTTTCCTGAGACTTCCTGCCTGGTCTGACTTGCTGCTTCTTCTCCCTAGCCCGTCCATTGCACCCAGACTGCTAGCGCATAAGATACAGTCGCCTCAGGAGATGGAAGCTCTTCATGCCTTAACAGTGAGTGCTTTCATCAGCACACAGACATGGGCTGGGATAAGCTGGAAATGTATCTCTTGTGGTAGATTTTTGTGTCTGCCTCTTTTTAAAAAAATTAGTGTCTCTCGCTTTTAACCCTTCACTGCGTTCAAATTTGTAACGCTGTTCCTGTCACTCATCTTGGTCACCGGGATTCCTTGTGCATTCACAGCCGTAAGGTTCCCATCACCCATCCCAGTGATTCCCTATGCCTCGATAATCCCCTTCATATTTAATGACAGGTTTCAGAGTAACAGCCGTGTTAGTCTGTATTCGCAAAAAGAAAAGGAGTACTTGTGGCACCTTAGAGACTAACCAATTTATTTGAGCATAAGCTTTAGTGAGCTACAGCTCACGAAAGCTTATGCTCAGATAAATTGGTTAGTCTCTAAGGTGCCACAAGTACTCCTTTTCTTTTTTCATATCTAATATAATTTCCCAAATTACTATCTGATCTGTCCCAGGTCCTCCCACCCCTCGTTCCTGACTTACAGCACCCCTTGCTATTCCAGTCCTAGGCCCCTCTTGAGCGGAGATTTCTGGTTCTGCTAGAATGTCTTTTGCTTTTCCTCATGTGAACAAATGTCTGACAGGGACTAGACTGAGGCTCTGCCCTCCTTTCCTACCGGTGGCCAAGCACAGATTTGGAGCCTGGCTCCTGGAAGTTAGAAGCCATCACACATCAGCTCCCTTTGCCACTCAGTCCCTGAAGCTTACAGCCTGAATGTTGTGTGTGGTGATTATGACAGGGAATGTCTTAGCCATTGTCAATGTCTGTATTTATACCTATGAAGCTCTGCCAGTTCGCTCTTGCTCATTTGTTTTAAACGGGTGAAAATGAATGATGGATGTGGGTAAAAATGAGACGTGTTGCCTAATTAGCAGTTTCACCTAGGGTACTATCCGTTATCTGTGTCCGTGCCGCTAACAGGTTCTTAGATCTTTGTCTTGATGGAAGAGGTTTTAAAATTGCCTGGAAAGTTTGTTTTATGTCTCATGCTTTCCCACCTCGTCCCAGGTGCTGGAGACATGTGTGAATAACTGTGGCGAAAGGTTTCACAATGAAGTGGCAAAATTCAGATTTCTGAATGAACTGATTAAAGTGCTGTCCCCAAAGGTAAGTGCCCAGCCACCCCGATCTAGCAAGCAGATGAGAAAATGCAAACTTCATACCAATTCCACACAGGAACTGAGTGTGACTGTTTTGCTGTGGTTCCCTGGGACAATGAATGGCAGGGACAGGCTATGAATTTCCCAGCAACAAGGATAATAATTGAAACGTCTCTCTAGAATTCAAAGGGGGAAGGGAGATGGGTACAGAGTAGGGGTGAAAGCATTGAACAACTTGGCAGACTTCACCAGAAGGCCAGTGTGAGGAAGGTGTTTGGTGTGCTAGGGCCCAGGTCCTGTGTTGGTAAATACAGAAGGTTTTATTCCTAGTTGCCTCTTTCTGGGGGACATTTCCTCCTTTTTACTGCTCTGAACTCCACCACAATGTGGCAGTGACCCTAGAAGAGCCAATCTGCTCTTGTCATTCCCCAGCTTGCGCCTTGCTGGGTTGGACCCTTTGCCCGGCACAGTAAGAGGGAGGACTCCGTATGGGACGCAGTGGGAGGAGTGGCCCATGGGCCACATTTTGGCCTTGTATCATAGGCCCTTCCCCCACCTTCCTGCTCTCGCTTCAAATTCCAGCCTTTGGAACTGTTCTTCTTAGGCTTTTGTCTTCAGTGCCTACACACGGCACAAGCCCATGAGAGCCCCACAGGTACCTCTCCCTGGGAACATCCCAAAAGCCCAGATAGGGAACTGTGAACTCTCAGGAGGCACCTGGGACTCTGCCCTGACTTGCTTCAAGTGAGAGATTGGGGGGACCTAATTTGAGTTCTGCAGTATGCTATCTCTGCTGCTCATCTCTCTTTTTGGGGTGTGCGCTACACCCTGCTCCCACTCAGCTTCCTGGGGTTCGTCTCCACGTCTCCTTGGAAAAGTAACCGATAGGAATAGGAATTTTAGCTTGAAATGCTAAACAAGCTCAATATGCAGAGAGAATAACCTCTCCAGTGCACTGACACCTCATGCAATAGTGGGAAATAGAGAGCAATTTACATCACTTACCGTGCATGATTGCCACATTTCTGTCCGTCCTTTGGATCAACTAGTAAAACTGGGACCTTTTTCTCAGTCTAATGATTTATTTAATAATTACAGGGACACAGCCAGGTTAAATATCATGGGCTTGGTTTGCTCTGCATTACTCCAACTCTGTGGCAGAGGATGACCTCCATTGGTTTCATGGGAATGTTTAAATCTAATGAAGCTGTTTTCATTGTAGTTAAAAACCAAATAGGTTAAAGCAAATGCTTCTGTTGAGTTTGGATTTAGGAAAGCCTGCTTTTAGTGGTGCTATCCCAGTTCACAGCTGGGGTAAAGTCATGAAGAATCAAGCCTTGTATTTTAAACACCAGGTGTCTGTTTCTGGGTTCATAGTAATGTCCAAGATTATTAAAACTAAAAGAATTTTAAAACTCACGTTTACCTTTCACCATTCATCCTGGTTTGTTTTGAATTTTATTCAGCAAGATGTTCAGATACTATGGTGATCGGGACCTACAAGTGTCTAGAAAGATAAAACTTGAGCACTGAAAACATACTATGTAGTTTCACTTTTGTATATGGTCAGTTTTCAGTTTGTTTCGCTCTGGTTCTGGCTAGGTTGTAATGGAGAAGGGGGATGTTTAAATCCAAGCAGGAAACTATTTTCAGTGTAATTAAAAACAAATTAGAAAGAATACCTTATATTGATCCTGGATTTAGTAAAACCTGACCAAAGCAGCACTGAATGGGCCATTATTTTTGTAGTGACAGATTATTTATATGAAATTCTACACATTTAATAATGTAGCACTTACAATTCCACATACAATTATAGTGCTATATATGTATCTTCTGTAAGGTGTACAGTTGACAGCACTCTGAATAATGCATTGAGAACTCATTTTCACCCCAGTCTTTCAGCATGAACGTTCTGGGCAGAATCCCTGACTCCTAACTGACAGTAACTTGCTGGTTGTAATCACTTTTTTTTTTCCCCAGTATCTTGGAACCTGGTCTGCAGAAAAGGTCAAATCGAGAGTCATAGAAATAATGTTCAGTTGGACCGTTTGGTTTCCTCAGGAAGTTAAAATCCGGGACGCTTATCAGATGCTGAAGAAACAAGGTTTAGTTCTGTTATTTCAGTTTCCTTTTGTCACATCAAAGTCATGTGGATTCAAACCACGAATAGCTGAGTAGTTGTTTTAGAGCTCATCCCATGTGATTTGACTTTTCCAAAAATGATTATTTGTACAAGATGAAGGTTTAAAGGTCAGATTTACAGAGGGATTTAGGCACCTAAAGATGCCAATAAACAACAAGTGGGATCAATAAAAGCACCTCAGGAAGTTAAATCCTATTAGATGCCTACCTGCAAACTTATAATAATAATAATTAATAAATCTGTAGCTCTTACATAGTGACTTTTCATCAGTTGATCTTAAAGCACCTCAAAGTCTTTTAATGTATTTATCTTCACAACACCTCTGGGAGACAGTGCAGGGCTGTTATGCCCATTGTACAGATGGGAAACTGAGGCACAGAGAGGCTCAATGACTTGCCCAAGGGCACACAGGAAGTCTGTGGCAGAGCAGGAAATCAAAGTGAAGTTCTCATCTCCCAGATATAGCCTAGTGCCATATCCGTGCCCATCCTTCCTCCGTGTCTGAATACCATCCTAAATAAATAGCTTCCTAAAGACCATTGTGCCTACACAGGTCTGTAAATCTGGCCCTGACTCCTGCTACAAGAAGCTTCTGCTTTAGTTGTAAATATTTGGCTACCGGTTGGCCCTGTGCTCTGGTAACAAACATCTTTTGTATGCTTGACAGGCACATTAAAATGCTGTCCTGTTGTGAAGTCATTTGTGTGGTTTTGTCATGTGCTAGATACCCTTGCTCTCTTTCAGTGAACGGCACACTACAACGCTGTCAGAGGAAAGCATGTATATTAATGAGATGAGGAGGGTGTGGAAATGCCCAGGGATTGGATGGCTGGAATAGGAGAACCCACCACTGTTAGCTATTTGGTCGGGGTAGAGAGAAGTAGGTTAGTATAGAACGTGCTGCAAGATTAGGTGGGGGTAAAAAAAGTGCTACCTTATTGGATGGATGGGAAGCATAGGACAGACAAGGTGTCTGTCCACAGAGCTTCAGTGGGGAGACCAGAGGAAGTGCACCCAGCCCTGAGAATAAGAATAACCCAGACCTGCCAGTGGCAACCAAAGCGTCTTTCAGATGGGGACGTGCGCAGCCAGGAGCTTGGGTTTGTCTGTCCCAGTGCAGGGCTGGCACTGATGGATATGGCAGCTGCCCAGACGGGCTGGTTATACCAAGCTGGCATGGACCACTTTGTCGAATCCCGACTTGTTCGGAGGCCAGGGCTAGTGTTTGATGGGGAAGGTTTAGATTTGTTAGGAAGCCAGCCCCCTGGGCAGGGCCTGGAGGTACCAGACTGGGTGCCCCGCTGAGGTCAGGTGGGCAGTAAATCAGACAGTTGGCTGGACAGCACAGATCTTCACAAAACCAGTCAGCAGCCTTGTGTGTGACTGGCTGCAGTGTCTCCTGCACGCAGCAGTGGATTCCGCTGTGGTAAGAGGAGGCCCTGAAACGTAAGCGCTTGTATCAGAGGCCCGATGTGAGGCCTAAGGCCTGAACTAAAGGAATGGTCAAGACTTTGCTAACGTAAAGCAAAGTTAAGCTGTGAGCCAGAGGCAGGCCCTGCTCACAGGAGCTGGCAAGAAGAAGGCTCATGTTGCAAAAATACACCTATCTAACAGGTACTAAGCACTAGTAATATAAACACATGCCAGGATGGTACCAGAACATTCCGGTACTAGCACATTCCACATAGATAACAAGGAACAGGCGGACCCATCCTAAAGACAGGGCAGGAGGGTAATATGATGGGTAGAGTTGTTTTGTTCAAACCAACATGTACAAGGTGAGAGGCGGCACCCTAATACGTAGAGGGGTTGTACCTCTGTACATCAGGAGTGATGTGTAACTTGTTTGTACCTGTGTATAGAAGTGTACCTCTGAGGGGTTGTCTTTGTGTGGCCTGTGGGCAGTGGAGAATCCTGCCACTTACTGACCTGGTCCATTGTCAGGGACACATATTCGTAGTATGTCCTGTAGCGTCTGCAGGAAACTAGTACAGTGCTTCATTTGACAATAAACCTGGCCAGGTACCTTCGTACCTTATCGGAGCCTGTGGTCATTGGGCGTTCTCTTGGGGTCTGCTGTGTCAGCGATCTGCAGAGCCGGGGCAGCACACAGAAGATACATATGCACGCAGCCCACTGTTATCAACATTGAACAGAGCAGACCACCACTCTGGAGACATCTGAAGACATCAGCCTGTCACGCATGCAGAGGCAGTGTGTCTAGGAAGGAGCGAAGGAGAATTTCACAGAAACTCTGAGGCTGCCTCTGCTGTGTGTTCATGTTAGTGAGCTGCCTGTGTTTTATGGCTCTGGGCACTGGCAGATGACCCTGCAGGGCTAAGCAGCCTCAGAAAGGATTTCTGACCTGCCTAACTATGAACTAATGGAGAACAGAGCCCTTTCTGGGAGATGGTGCTACAGATTCCCCTCTAGGGAAACTGCCAGGCTTTTATTCCTCATCTTCCTGTCCTGAAAACCTCCCCCACCCTTTTGCTTGATCTCAGACAGCCAGTTGAGTCGTGTATTTCTCATCTTAGCATGTACCTGCTTTTGGGGTACATGCTAAGCCCACTGGTTGCTTCTTCCCCTCATTCCTTAAAATTGTGTTGGGGGCACTCAATTGCCAGCAGACGTGGTAGAGGTCAGCAGGGTTCGGTACCTGGCTGAGCATTGTGCAAAGCTGCATGGGGGCTGGTAGAATCTCTCTCTCTATTACTCATTTCAGGAGTCATAAAACAAGACCCCAAACTCCTAGAAGACAAAATTTTACCACCTCCTTCTCCGAGACCTAAGAATTCTATTTTTGATGTTGATGAAGAGAAATCCAAGGTAAATCTCATGTTTTCAAATCTGTGTCCTCCTCTGGCTAGGTTGTATTGTCAGGAGAGTGTGTATGGTCGTATTTTGGGCCTTTATGGTTCCAGGGAGAAGATCTCCTTAGAATAATGCTAATACTTATCACATTCCATGCTGCATAAAGGCTAGCTAATAAGTAACCCTATCGCCCCCTAGTCAGACAGGTGAGTGTCATTATCTCTGTTTGGAGATGGGGAAACAGAGGCACCGAGGATTATGTAACTTGCCCTATGCCACAGAGAGAGTCTGTTTCAGAACCAGGATTCATTTTTCTAACATCTGGCTTGTATTTGTCACCTATTTTCCTTCCGCACTGTTGACTACAGTTTCCTTCTGTCCTCTTGCTGACATATGCAGGCAGCATTACAAGCTCAGTGAGGCTGGCAGCCTGTGCGGCAGCAGTGTGACCCTGATCAGATTGTGAGACTTGAGTCCACATGTCCATAGGGCTATAGCCCAGCTATGGCAGTAGGGCCCTGGACACATCTGCATTTATTGGGTGAGTGGCTGCATTATGGTGCCTGGGGCTGTTGCTCACGCTGTCTGTCTTCTAATGGTCTCCACTCAACAGCTCTTAGCAAGACTTCTAAAGAGCAACCACCCTGAGGACCTGCAGGCAGCCAACAGGCTGATCAAAAGCATGATTAAAGAGGTAGGCATCATGAGAAGCTCACAGCTCTGGGTGTCAAAGAAGCTGCTGCTGGCAGGTGGGGGGAGAGGTGGAGGGGAGCGGGGCAGGGGAGGCAGTTTCACAGTTTGGTTTCAACAGTGACCCTCTGAAGCACGGAGTGCATAATGTCTGCCACTGCTCAGAGCGAGGCGGAGCTTGGCTGGACTTGCCGTTGGCAGCTCATGGGTTTGCAACTTGTTTAGCTGTAACGGAGATGAGAGTGTGGAGACTCTGCAGCATAAGCTGGTGCAGCTGGGGTGAAATTCGCCCCATGCAGGGGGCCAGCGCAAGGCCCACGCATTCTGGGGAGTCTGGCTCAGTCCTTGGCACTTCAGGGAGGCGCGAGCCTTGTGCTGCACTCCGACAGGGTGAATTTCACTCCAGCTTCTAGCACTGAGGTGCGTTGTGTGTCCTTTCTAGCATTGTTTTCTGTTTTATGGAATACAAGTAGAAATTACTGGCCAGGCAGTGGGATATTGCAGAAGTCCAAGCTATCAGCGTAATGTGTGATGAGACTATTGGCTAAATCAGGGATTTCATTCTCTTCGCCCTTTGTTTTATTTTGTCTCAAAGGAACAAGAAAAATCTGCCAAAGTGTCCAAAAGACTGAATGCAATTGATGAGGTTCACAGCAGCGTTAAGCGTCTGGGTGAAATGCTGACCAGCTACAAGAGGCAGGAGTTACCCAAATCTGACCTACAGATTCTGCAGGTGAATGACACCTCCTGCGTTGAGGCTCATTGATTTGGTATCACTGATGGTGTCTAGCAGTGATGGGATGTGAAAACTGGGGGCAGAGCTGCCTATTAATCTGTATGTGTGAGTGTTGTGACTGGTGAGGGGGGGACCCCCCCACTCAGGGGGTGGATCTCCCCTCCCCCCCAACCTGGCAGCAGCTGCGGGGTCCCAGGCCATCCCTCTCCAGCAGCAGCGTCCCCTGGAAAACACCCTCCCTACCCCCCACCCTGAGCAGCAGCATCCGTGGGAGTGCCTGCCCCGCCCCAGCTCCTAAGATTTAGTGAGGGGTATTTTTAGTAAAAGTCTCAAACAGGTCACAGGCCGTGGCTTTTTGGTTATTGCCTGTGACCTGTCCATGACTTTTACTAAAAATACCTGTGACTAAATCCAGGTTTCAGAGTAATAGCCGTGTTAGTCTGTATTCGCAAAAAGAAAAGGAGGACCTGTGGCACCTTAGAGACTAACCAATTTATTTGAGCATAAGCTTTCGTGAGCTACAGCTCACTTCATCGGATGCATACTGTAGGCATCCGATGAAGTGAGCTGTAGCTCACGAAAGCTTATGCTCAAATAAATTGGTTAGTCTCTAAGGTGCCACAGGTCCTCCTTTTCTTTTTGTGACTAAATCATGGCCTTACTTATTCCACATTTGAAAGGGAAAGTAACGCCAGTGACAAAGCCAGCGTCTGGAACTGAGCAGAAAGCGTGGCTGCATTTTACCAGGGCTGCCTGTATAGCTAACTTCCTTTCCTCTCTGGGTTTTGTGGCCCCAGAGGCCGGGCCAGGGTTCTGAGGACCTGTGATCTGACAAGCAAATAGCCTGACTCTCTTGTTCTCTTCTCCAGAGCCTGTTTGAACGCTGTGAGAAGCTCAGGCCGCTGCTCTTCCGCCTTGCCAGCGAGACTACTGAAGATGACGAGGCTTTGGGTATCTAACAAAATATGCTGTCGCTGCTCTTTCCTCACCTCCCTCGCTCCCCGTCCTACTGTCTGAACTCTGGGTTTTAGTGCAAGCAGGGTCTGCGGGACTCTCCTGCTGTTACTGGAGTGGCCCACCCGTTCCTAACCAGCAGCATCCCTGCTGTTACGCTTCAGAGCCCACCAGCTTTGGAAATGTACCTCCTTCCTCACCTGCTGCACCAGCCCCTGCTGTTCAGCCCCCTGAGCCTGGGAGCAAACATATCAAAGGCTGTGATTTGGGTGAAGTGTAAACTAATCCCCCCAGCAACTAGATCAAGAGCCCCAAACTCCCAGGGCTTTTGAGGACAGGATCTAACCAAGAGCCATCTCTGTCCTGGGGGGTTCCATTTAATGTCTCTCATCTTCGTTTTGGGTCGTGGTGATGGCACCACTGGAGTCAGGAGGAGAGTAGGCCCTTTGCTCCATCCATCAGGACTCTACCTTCCCACCTAAGGATAGCTGACCCCCTGCCCCCATGTCTCAGACGCAGGCACTGTATCCCTGTGTCAGACGCACCCAGCACTTCAGTCAGGCTCAGATCTAAGCAAACCAGATAGTAACAAAGAAAGTTGCAGTTTAAGGGAACATGCAACAAAATACAATGTCTAGAGCCCACTAAATCCCCATTTCAGATAAATAAGTCAAAGCCATTTTCTTATTGTCCACTTTGCTGTCCCAGTCCCTAGGCCTGAGATAACACTACTTTGCATCTCTCTAGCACTTTCCTCTGAGGTAACGGACTGAATGTCACTTCATGCTCTTCCTGGGATATTGGTATCCCTGTTTTACAAGTGACAGGCCTAAACATAAGAATGTCCACATTGGGTCAGACCAAAGGTCCATCCAGCCCAGTATCCTGTGTTCTGACAGTGGCCAATGCCAGGTGCCCCAGAGGGAATGAACAGAACAGTAATCATCAAGTGATGTATCCCCTGTCACCCATTCCCAGCTTCTGGCAAACAGAGGCTAGGGACACCATCCCTGCCCATCCTGGCTAATAGCCATTGATGGACCTATCCTTCATGAACTTAGCTCATTCTTTTTTGAACCTTGTTATAGTCTTGGCCTTCACAACATCCTCTGGCAAGGAGTTTCACAGATTGACTGTGCGTTGTCCCTTTTGTTTGTTTTAAACAGTGGCAAAGCTGAGAATCCCAGCTCCAGGCTGCAGCCTCTAGGCAGGGCTCCCGGGGCATGTGTGTGACATCACAGCATCTCAGCTAGATACACATGGGTCAGTCTGAGAAGGAAGCTGGTATTCAGTGGACCTATCCTCAACCCCTGCAACAAAAGCCGAGTGGCCAGCTGGGCTTGGCCCGGTGTGTGGCGGGTTCCCAGACACAGACTGGCTCTGTTGTGACCAGCACGGAATGTGGCCCTCCATTGCCCTCCTGTTGGAGTATAACTAATTTGTTTCTCTTCCTCTTTCTCCAGCAGAGATTCTCCAGGCCAATGACAAACTCACCCAGGCGCTCGACTTGTACAGGCAGGTTGGAGTGGGCTGTGACCAGGGCAGGAGGAGTTCGGTGACCATCTCCACGGATGCCTCAGGTAGAAAGGGTCCCGCACAGCCGCAAAGGAACCTGCTTCCTTGCTGGTTTACGGTGTCTGAATGGGGCTTGGAAGGAAGGCGGGGTGGGGCCTGGAGACCAAACGTGGGGAGGGCCCTGAAATGCCCAGAACAGCACATGGGATTCCCACTGCCAGGCCTTTCAGTGAGTTCGCTGGGGGCCAGGGAGGGTACTGGAGTGTGGCTGTATTAGGCCTCCCCCTTGCCTCAGGCTAAGCAGGTATGTGGGTAGGTGGCTACTCGAGCTCTTTGTGTATTTACAAGGAGACCTGCAAAGGAAAACAACAATGGGTTTGTGCCTCCTTGTGCTTCTTTCTGCTGTATCCAAGTGGCCTGAAGCGTTATGTGTGTTACAGTAGAAATTCCAGGTTGGCAGACTCCATGGTGGCTGGAGACATAGTCAGATGGTGACATCACCATTGCCCAGAGAGTAAAGACTGTGCCCTTGAGAGGGGAAAGGGTCGCTAGTTAGACTCGAACAGAGTTTGGTTTGCTAATATCTTTAACGTCAAAGACTAACCCAGGAGAAAGGCAGTGTTTGTTAAAGAGCTGTCCTTCTGTTAAGGTGAGAGTACACAAGTAACCTGCTCTGAGTCCTCCAGCAAAACAAGGGGAACTCGACCTGATAGTCCCGATATTTCTAAGGTATAAAACAATCAGGAAACCCTTTTAGGTTTCTTTCTACGCCAGAAAGAAGCAGAAAAGGGCCCAATCCCAATTCTTACAAAATCTTTTGCAGGACGCCACCCTTAAACAGCTACGCCCGACTGGGGAAACGATCCCTGACTCTGTAGAGAAGTGGCACCATGTGGCCCCCCGTTCTCTCTGACTTGTTATGGTGCTGCACAGGTCACTTATGTCCGTTCTCGACAATGAGGCGGGCTGCACGTAGCGGGAGCGGTGTTAAGACAGCTGGTTAACGGCACTCAGGAATGTTACTGGCTCACGCCTGGCTCTTGTGAACAGTTTGAAATAGGTTTGCTCCATCGACCCTGGTCAGCCCAGTCCCTTGTGAAAGCATGCTAACCTGAGCCGTGTTTTAACCATGTTCAGATCCTGCTTTCAGATACGGTTCAAAGCCCAGTATTGATGGAGCGTAAGAGCTGAAAGAGGCCTTGTGCTCCTAGGAAAATCCTGGTCCAGTTAAGATTTTCTAGGGTTTTTCCAGCCGTAGGACTTTCAATAAATGTGTTTAAAAAAATGTTCAGGAAAGCCCTCCCCTCTCACTGTGGATCAGCTCACAGGGGTTCTCAAACGGCAGGTTGTGATCCCTCAGGGGGTCACAAGGTGGTTACATGGGGGTCGTGAGTGGTCAGCTCCATGGGACTGACAGCCCCAAGCCCCCATTAAATTAAATTAACGCCCTTGTTTTTGATTTATAAGGGGGGAATCACACTCAGAGGCTTGCTGTGTGAAAGGGGTCGCTAAACCAAAAAGTCCGAACACCACTGAGCTAGGGGCTGGGTCAGAGCGGCCGGGGCGTAGCACACGAGATGGCAGCTCTTTAATGCTCTCTCTCACTCCCAAAGCACCTCGGTCCCCGCTGGGCAGTACGAGGAGTTACACGCTGATCGACTTCTCCGAGCTGGGTTCCACGTTTGAGTCTCTCTCGGAGCAGAGCGTGAACGCGACAGCTGCCGCTCAGCACAGCAGCACCTCCGCCTGCCTGCTCGACGAGGAACTAATGTCATTAGGTCTGTCCTCGGGGCACAGGGATGGGGCTGTCCTTGATCCTTAGGGATGTCTGTGTATATTGCAGATTCGGTAGCTTTCTTTTTAACCCACCCAGAGCCCCCTGAGCCAGGGCAAATGCTGGGAGTTTTCAGGGAGTCCAATCACAGTCCAGCTCTGCTATTAGACCTCATAGGTACTTGGCAAATGGGAGTGCCCTACCTGTTCTGATTGGTCTGTACTTTGGTTCTCTACCATAGGTCTCAATGATTCCCCTGTTGGACAGAGACCGTCACCTGATTTCAGCTCAGTCCAGGTGAGTGGTCCCCTGGTAGCGTAGTCCTCCATATACCATTTACAGTTTTCTGCTGACCTAGCCTGCCCCAACATGCATTAGCTGCAGGTACCATTGCTCCCCCACATGCACATTTTTGGGGGGCTTAGAATTACAAATAATAATGGCTGCCCCCCATTCCCCCAATGAGAGGTTGGCAATAATGTGCTGATCAATATTCGTGGAAGTCCAGCCACTGGGAGAGTTGATTGGTGAGTGCACCACTGACCCCTATTGGAAAGAATCAGATCTGCAAGTGCTCTGATCTTCCTGCAAGGGTTGGAGAGATTAGAAGATGCTCTGAGCCCTAATACTGTAGGCAGCTATGGGAGATTCTCCTTCAGCTTAGGTAGTAAAGGCCTCTGTTTCTGTAGCAGAAGGCTGTGCCATGTGGTCCCTGTGCCTTGTAACACAGGAGGTCGAGGGACGCTCCTGGGGTTTGTAGGTATCTGCGGATGCAGAGCCACCAGGATGCAGGCTGGGGAGGCAGTAGCACTCATTTTTGTCCCAGCCCTAGTCTGAGAGTGGCAGTGTTGTTGGGGTGGGACTTGCCACTAGGTTGTCTATAATCGTCCCATTTCAGCCTGTGTTTAAAAACAGGTTGTTTCAGCAGGATGTGTGTGGCTTCTGCTGGTGTTCTGTAGCTGCTTGGTGAATCAGAACCTCTTTATTTGGCAGAGTGCTGGGCACAATGGATATAATCAAACCGGAAATGCCGATACCCATCAAACCATGGTGCTGGGGGATAGCTGGCAGGGTGGCTCACCAGAGAGGAGTGCGCTTCAGGATTTGGCAGGGCAGCTGTCTCCATCTCCTGTGACCAGGCCATTTCCAATGTAAGCAGACTGTACAGCACACTGGTTTGGAAAAGGGGAGTCCTCTGCTCTGGCACTGAAGTACGGAAAACCCCTTATCATCTGTTAAACTGCAACCTGCCGGCAGAGGGCAAACTGCTCGGTGGCTCACTGTATCTTCTTATCGTTGGTTACAACAGTCATTTCTAGCTTTGCTGAATGGCAAGCTAGGGTCTTCAGATACAGCCAGCACCACGTTTTCAAGGAGTTCTAACTTGAAGGACAATCCCAAGAGTTGGTAGCAAGCAATTAAAAAGATGGGGACGGTTCAACTTAGAAAAGAGACAACTCGGGGGAGATGATTGAAGTCTGTAAAATCATGAGGGGTGTGGAGAGCGTGAATGAGGAAGTGTCATTTACCCCTTCACACAACACAGGAACCAGGGTCACCCAATGAAATCAATGCGCAGCCGGTTTAGAACAAACAAAAGGAAGTGCTTCTTCACACAGCGCACCGTCAACCCGTGGCGAGTAGCCAAGATGGTCAGGGATGTAACTTTGTGCTCTGGGTGTCCCTAAACCTCCAGCTGCCAGAAGCTGGGACTGGATGACTGGGGATGGATCACTCAAAATTGCCCTGTTCTGTTCATTCCCTTTGAAGCATTGGGCACTGGCTGCTGTTGGAAGACAGAATACTGGACTAGATGGACCAGTGGTTGGTCGGTCGGTCCCACACACGCATGCACACACACACAATTTATAAATTGGGCCTTTTTCTAACACTGTAACTCAAATAACACTTAGAGCAGCTTTCTTCAAATTTTGCCAACATGTTCTCCAAGGCCTTTGGAGAAAAGGTCACAGTTGTTGGGCTAAATTAATCTTCCATCGATTTTAAGCCCCAAAGGGCCCATTGTAATGATCTAGCCTGACCCCTGGCCAAGGGATTTCACACAGTGATTCCTGCCTCAACTCCTTACTTTGTAGCTGAGCGGGAGCGTACTTTAATCTTGCTCCAGCATTACAGGGAGACTGAGAGCAGGGTTTGTATTAGAGCCTGGCTGCAGCAGTCACGGAGAGCCAGCACCTTGTAACTAAATCTACTCACTGCATCGGAGACAAAAGTTCAGCCTCATGAACACAGAAGCAGCAGCATCTTCAGTGTAACATAGTGCCTGCCTCCAAACTTGATAACTCCCTTAAGTCTTCGGGCAGTAGGTTCTTTGTACCCTAAAGGGGGTGGATGATTCTGAGGGCAGGGCAGATGCTGGAGAGGACGGGATGAGATCCCATATGTGATCTCTTCAGTTAATGTCAGTTATCTGAATGTTTTTCCTTCCAGGAACTTACCACCAGTGCAACTGTCCCCGGCAGGCCTTCCGAGCAGCTTAGCTGCAGACGCTTTGTTCTCTGACCCAGCCTATGAGTTGAAACCTGCTGCTCCTTCGCAGCCAGCTGCCCACGATGCTGCTTTGGCAAACCTTTTTGTCCCACTCACTTCAATTACACCGAGTAAGTGCACTGATCTCTGTGTCCCAGCTCTGCTCAGTGCAGCTTCTTTATGGCATTGAAGGCTGGGATTGCTCATGGGGCGGGGAAGCTGGACAGATTTTAGGGTAACTCTGCCTAGTACTTATTATGTCTGAACTCCAGGAGCCTGGCCGTGGAGATGTACTTAGGCCTCCCTACCCATGGCCAGGTTGCCTCCCACTCTCATGATACAGATATGTGAACTGTACAGCGGGCTTCGAAACCTACAGGTGGTATCATTCACCGCATAGCTCTGAGCAGCTCTGCCGGGCCTGGGCACCAGCTATGCCAGAGTCTGCCTTAACTGGTCATCGGCAGGTTATCTCTCTTCCCTAAGCAGAACTGTGCTCCTTTCCCTCTGCCTTTTCCCTGTGTCACTGGGCCCAGCAAAGCAAGGTACGGCTGAAGCATGTCAATGTCATGTTAAAGTCTCAGCCTGTTACTGCTCCTTGAGCTATAAAGATAGACTCAAAGACTTCATTACCTCCTTGTCTGCCTTCCCTCTTTTACGTGAAGGACTTCAGCAGACTTTGGAGGGCCTGGACAGAGATGTCCCAGCTGGATGGTAAAATTGGAGCTGCTGCTCTCCCAGCCCTAACTTTAGGCAGGCTCAGGTTCCCTGTGCTCTGTCACAAAGGAGCAGGACAGGTGCACACAGACACCTTTGGGCTTTGCACTGACCTCTGATGTTACTGAGGAAGACGACAGTTTGTGAGAGCGTTTCCCTTTCTTTGTTCCTCATTCTGTCTCTCTCCTGTTCTCTCTCAGAAGGAAGGGGTGGTTCCCGTTCCCAGGTGGCCTTTGCATTCTCTCCTGACTCTCTTTTGTCTCTGACAGGCCATATCCCTCCAGTTACAGTGTATGATCAAGATGGTTTCAAGGTCATGATCCATTTCTCCAGAGACTTAGCCCCTGGGCGACCAGATGTACTGGTGATGGTGCTCTCCATGCTGAGCACATCCACTCAGCCAATTAAGGACATTGTGTTCCAGGCTGCGGTCCCAAAGGTGAGAATGTGGGAGTGGGACCTGGGAAAATTATCCTGAATAAAAGCATTGCCGTTTCTGGCTCAGGGGTTTCCTCGAATACTTGAAATAACAAAGTAACCAAGCTGCTCGTTTCTAGTAATGTATTCACTGGCTGCTTAATGTACAGCCCTGCCCCTGCTTCGCAGGAGACCTGGCCTGAGGACTAGCCTGGGTGCATTACTTAACTGGAGGATAATAAGTTTGCGAGGAAGCCACATGTCCTGTCTTTGTACCTGTGCTCAATTAAAAGCCTTTCATTAAAATCCTACTGAAGGGCCATGCATTTGCTTACAGCCTCTGCGTGCCCCCCTCACTGGACTAGGCTTTGGGGAAAGCCCAGGCATGTTATACACCTGTGTGAACAGAGCAGTGTAACAGAGAATCCAGGGGTTTGACACACTGGGTCTGTGCTCAGTTACACCCGGTTTATGCATGTACCAAACCCCAACTACCTTTGTCCCCTGGCTCTCTCTGCACCGTGGTGCCCTCCCAGTATCACCGGGATGTCCCTGTCCTTGACTCCTGTAGCTTTTTGCTCCCACGTACAGCCAGCCCCTTGCACTGACCGCTCCCTCCAGAGACCATGAGCAAGCCTCTGTCCTGAGCCTGTGTGCCAGCATCAGGCACCGAACCAGGGCTCCCCTGCCCCCTGGGCTTTATGGCGATAGTAGCAGCTTTCCTTCCTCCGGACACGGAAGGTGGTTTGTATTGTAAGGATCCATTGCATGCTCCTCTCAGCACTTACTCTTCGCTCGTGGTACACTAGTCTTGTGGATGACAAGACGTGGCTGGCATATACCCAGGACTGGCTCTGGGGCTCGGAGTGCTCCCAGCCCATCTCCAGTGGCCATTAGAACATGTGTCTTGTGATCTCTCTCTCATGGCAGGTTATGAGAGTAAAGTTGCAGCCGGCGACTGGTTCTGAGCTTCCTGCCTTCAGCCCTTTGCTCCCTCCAGCTGTGATATCCCAAGTTCTGCTGCTCGCCAACCCACACAAAGTACGTGGCAGTGACCCTGCTAAGTGCTCGCCTTTGACGTGTGTATGGGGAGCTGGTGCTAGGAGAGGCAGGGCCGTCTGGGTTCGCCAGCAAGGCAGCAGCATTGGGGAGCTCTCCTGGCAGGGCAGAGCTCTGAACCCTGTGGGAAATCCGCGAGAGCTGAAGCTGCAGTAAGAGTGGAGCTTTCGGTCGGGCGGGGGGGGATGAGCCAGGTGAGAGAGGAGAGACTCCAGCTGTTGGGCGTGGTGATCTCCAGGTGTGCGTGGCCTTTGCGGGCTGCAGCTTTAACCCCTTCACCGCCTTACCCCGCCGCAGCCTGTATGCAGTGGTGGGACCTGGAGGGCTCTCTGGTGCTGACGTGCCATGGGAACACTGATGGCTCTTCCTTTTGGAACATGAGGCACCCTAGATGTGTTCTTCAAGCTGGCCAGGCCCTGGAGGGTGACTCTGCGGTTAATAGTTATGGGGTAGACGGTGGTTTCCTCAGAGAGGGAATGTGACCAGGCACAGCTGTCTGGGAACTCCCTTGGGTGGCCTGTGGGACAGCTCCCCCGCTTCCTCCCCCGGTAGCGTTACAACTGCTGTGTCCATTGCCCTCCCCTTGCAGGACCCATCAGCCCCTCGGCATTGGCAGAGATGGGGTGGAGGGGAGCAGGCCACGTAACCTGCCTGTGTAACGTTCCTCTCGCCCCTGTCCAGGACCCCATCCGATTACGGTACAAGCTCATGTTCACGCAGGGCGAGCGGCCCTTCAGCGAAGTGGGGGAGGTGACTGGCTTCCCGGAGGCCGAGCTGTGGGGCCGGAGCTGAACTGCTGCTTTGATGGAACGTGGACATTGCTGCATCGCCTTAGCACCGCTCTGTGGGGAGTCGCCTGTGAGGGGCAGCGAGAGCCTCTCCCCTGTGTGTGTGGCTGGGGGAGGCGCCCAGCACCCAGAAAGCCAGGGTGGGCTCCAGGCTGGCTGCTCTCCCCGGGGCCCAGTCTCCCACTCCTGCTCGGGTTTTCCTTGTGGGCACCTGGTAGGAGGCAGTGCAAACCAGCTGCTCCTGCTCTTTGCCTTACTGCAGCGTTCATCCCTCCAGTGGCTGGATGCTCCTTTCCTACCAGCATTTCTGCTTTCTCCTGCTTGTTGAGCCATTTCACCCTCTGGCCTCTTTGAAAACAATTCCCTGATTCAGGCCCGATTTGCTCCCAGGGCGGAGCAGCTCTTGATGCTGGTGTCCGCAGTATCTGGGGATCAATGCTCTGACCTCGCAGTGATGGGCGTGGTGTGAACCACTGGGTATAGAACGGAACGACTGTGGCTTGAAACGGGGCCGGACCCATAAGCCAAACCTCTTGGGTGTTACCACAGCCTCAGCACTCCAAGGCGCTGGGTCCTCGCCCCTTCCCTGGGACCCTTGGTGCCTTCTCAGCCTCACCGTGATTCCTGAGGCAGCCTCCATGCTGGGGAGCATCCTGCGGGGAGCTCTCATGGGCAGGGCCCCCTGCAGCATGTGGGTTTGTCTATGCAAAGCTTACGTTTCCTTCCTGGTCACTCAAAACTTAAGGGGGGAAATGTATAAAGAATTTCACTGCTGCACAAGTGGAAATGTGGATCAAGTCCTAAGGCACCTGAGCTGCTCCACGGGGAGAGCGTGTCTGGAGAAATCACTTTGTACATCCATGTCTAGACAAACCTCTGCTTAGGCCAGCTCTCCCCTTGTTCCCCCTGTGCTGGGAAGCAGAGGAGAAAGGACCCCCTGTGCTGTTATTAGTGGAACGTGCCCAGCCAGCCAGCAAACCCAGCGTCCTGAGCGTCAGGTTTTATATGATGCTGGACTTGCGCATTTTTAAATCAAAGTATTTTTGACTCCTGGTTGTCATTGTTGCTGATGGTGCCTGAAATGCCAGAGCGTGATGCATCCCCAGCTCGGTGGAGTCTGGCCACGCAGGGCGCTCGCTGTCTGAGCTTTTTATTCCTGTACAGAGCACTGGGTTCCCAGGCACAACCCGAATAAACAGCGTTTGCTTTGACTGGGGCTGCTTGCTGGTGGTTCCTGAGTGTGCATGCAAGGTCCCTCCGCCGCTCAGGAGAATGGCTGAGTGAGGGGGATGAGGGGCACTTGGGCTTTAGCCTCCCCATTTTATTCAAACCTGTTCAGTGGCACTTTACAACGAGAAGTGAAGGCAAGGCTCCTGCTGCAAGGATCGTCTGGTGTAGCTAGGAATGGGCGGAGGAGAGAGAGCTGGAAGCAGACAGCAGATGTCTGGTTCATGACAGGATCTGTGTCTGTGCAGTGGTTGTCAGGTACGGAGCTTGTTAGCCATCCCCAGGGGCTGGAAGAGGGACAGACTCTCCCCTGCTCTGTGTGGCATATCCTTCCTGTCCTCTGTCTTGCCATCTCCCTCGTGGCCCTGTGCCTCTTTCACACCCTTGCTCTTCACCAAAGTAGCCTGGGATCTGTCTGAGGTCTCACACCCAGACCATCTCTGGGGTATCCAAGCTCCTCCCTCTGTGCCACTCCCCTGCCCCACCTTGCAAGGCCCCCCCTTTTCAGAGGTCAGTGAGCTGTAGCTCATGAAAGCTTATGCTTAAATAAATTGGTTAGTCTCTAAGGTGCCACAAGTCCTCCTTTTCTTTTTGCGAATACAGACTAACACGGCTGCTACTCTGAAACCAGTGTCAATATTGTCACTGAAGCGCCCATCAAACCTCCGTGGAAGGTGCGGTTGTCCCAGAGCACTGGGTCAGGCCCTGCCCGGCCAACCTCTGGCCTGGCCAACAGCTTCAGGCTTCAGCCACCACCTGTAGGGGTCTAGAAGAGGTTCCTCCCCCTCTTTTGGGTTGGTTGTGGGGTTTTGTTATCACCTTCCTCTGATGGCCCTAGCTGGAGATGGGAGGTTGGACAGGGAGGGCCAGGGCTCCGAGCTGGCTCTGTGCATGCTCTCTCTCAGGTGCTGGGCTGGCTGGTTCTTGCTCCCGTGCTCAGGGTCTAACAGATCACCATGTGTAGGGGCAGGAAGGAATTGGTTGGGGGGTTTTGCTTTCCTGTGCAGCGTTGGGGTGTGGATCACTTGCCAGGATTATCTGGGTCTATCTCAATCACTTCCCTGCCATTTGCAGGGACCCGGTGCCCAGGGGTACCTGGGTCCCTCCTGCTCTCTGCCTGTGGCACAGCATAGTCTCATTCCCTGTGGGCTGTCATAGCTTGGTGTGACTTTGGTTATTGGGTTGCGGGTGGTGGGCGCTGCTGGTGGCCTGGGCTATGCAGGAGCTCTGACTGGATGATCTGGTTCCTTCTGGCCTGAAACGCTGTGCTCCTCCCCTGACTTACTAGCATGTTTTTCCACCTGACTCTTCCTCTGTCCCCAAATTCTTTAAGGCACAAACACTTCACAACTCAACCCCCCCCCCCGCCAACCCTTTATTAACCACATTAGAGAGCAGCCGCCTAGTGCCTGTGACACTTTCCAATCTCCAGCTTAGCAAACGCCTGTCCCCGCCGTAACTGCCCACCCCGGCCAAAGAACATGCTGTCAGCTGTTCAGATTTCCCTTAGTACACATGGGGGTGAATCTCTCGCTGTTTGTGCCTCTCCCGTCCTCTCTGCCTTGTAATTAAACAGTTGGGATTCTTGTGGCTGCTGTTTGCCTTTCGTTTCCAGCCTGTAGATGTTACTGCTCTTTACAGAGCAAATAACTCTGGGCAGGCGCCCAGCTAGGAGGAGAGGTCCCAGAACTTGGCACTTGTGCCAGTTACTGGGCAAGGACTTGCAGGTGCAGTTTTTTCTTTCGGCGCTATGATGCGGGGAGGGGAAGCTGAGTCCCTGGAATTCAGAGCAGAACTGTGCCTCCTGCCTGTCCCTGTGCGGCTGGGCAGCCAGGCTTCAGGAATCGCTCTCATTGTCGCCGTTGAAGAGCAGTGAACGGGCATCTTTATGAAAACCCGACACCCGCTTCTAAGGTCACCCTGACTGGAACTGTCTTTACACACGGCTTTGAGAGCTGGCATCAGTTGCACTCCTTGGCAGCACGTGGCTCCAGAAGACAGAAGACGATGCAAAAAGGGGGGATGTCCTGTCCGTGTGTTTGTAGTTGTTTATATTATGGTGGCACCTGGGAACCTCAATCAAGGATCAGGGCCCTGCTGAGCCAGGTGTTGCACAGAGAAGTAACAGCTAAGGCAGTCCTGCCTCAGCATCCTCATAGTCTTGGGCATCAGGTGGATGAAAAAGACAATAAAGTGGGGTGGTTTGGAAGAATAAAATGACCAGAGGTAGGAGAAGACCAGACGTCCTGGCTAGTCTCTTGGCTGGCCATTGGCAGGCAGGAGGGAATGGCAGGGATCACGGCACGGGTAGGTTTTAAGGTGGGGTTCTGTAGAGGGTAAAGGAGAATGGAAATTATCACGGTGAATATCCTCTCGATGCGAGTTTTGTACCAATACATTCCATGGCCAACTCCAGCAAAACAGAAGGCAATTGCTGATCAGTGTCATCACTGGGTTCACACAGAACTGGACTAAACCAAGAGTGGCAGAGAAATCGTTACAGCCCTTGGAAGAAACGGAGATTGAACTCTGCCAGCTGGATGGGTGTTGCCCTGTGCATGCTGGTCAGAAGGTACGTTGGGCTGGTCCGCAGCTCAAGATTAAACAGTTTCATAGTGAGAAATGTGCTACCTAATGCCCTTAAAGGAGCTATTGTCACAGGCTAGTCCAGGGACTCCCACAGTGCTGAAAATGTGGGAAGGGATAACACCCACCACCGCCCCGCCCTCAGCTCTTGAGCTGCTGCAGGGACCCCTGAAATAGGATCCACTGCAGGTTATTTCAATAAGGCATAAATAGAGCCCCTGGCTGGGATTCAGGAGACCAAGGGCCTGTTCCCAGCTGTGCAATTCATGTGCAATTCTGCCTCTCACTCCCCCACAGCAGGCTTGTGCCTCTCAAGCGCCCAGGAATGAGGGAGAGCAGCTCAGAGCTGGGTGGGGCTGCTGCCTGTGGGCTTAGGAACCATCATAAAGTTAATGTATAGCGAGGGCAGGAGGACGCGCCTGGCCACTGGGTAGGAAGGGCTAAGTCCATCTCTCTCTCTCTCACACACACACACAATTTAAAATTGGGTCTTTTTCTAACAACATAACTCAAATAACACTTGGAGCAGCTTTCTTCAAATTTTACCAACATGTTCTCCAAGGCCGTTGGAGAAAATGTAACAATTGTCGGGCTAAATTAATCTTCCAAAGGGCCCATTGTAATGATCTAGCCTGACCCCAGACTTGCCATTTATCCAGCTACGTTTTAAGTGTGAATGTACAGCACAGACCCTTCCTACTCCACTGTCCAATAGACAAGTGCGAGAAAGGTATTTCCTCCACTCAGGGCCAGATTAACTCTTCTGCGGGCCTGGGGCTATTAGATTTTGTGGGGCCCCTGTATCCAAGTCTTCTTCCTAATTTAAAACAAAATGATCACAGTTATGGCATCTATTAACACTATACTAAACTTGCCTCTTAATTAACATAAAGCCATTCTGTGGTTACATTTGAGTTTTAAAACATGTAGAATATAGTTAAGTTAATTCAAAATAGCCTACTACTTACTTGAGAACAACTGTTATATTAGTTTCTTTCTGGGAGGGAGTTTGGGTGCAGGAGGGGGCTCCAGGCTGGGATTCAGGAGACCAAGAACCCCCTCCCCACCCTGCCTGCCAGGGGCCGCAGAGACGTGCCAGCAGCTGGCCCCTTCTGGGGGCGGCGTGGGGCCACAGCATGCAGGCAGCCTGCCTGAGCCCCGCTGCACCAGGGCCACCAGAGCCCGAGGACGTGGCCTGCCACCCCTAAAGCCCTGGCATTAATCCAGATTGGCCTCCAGTTACCAGGGCTTAGGAAAACAAGCGATGAGGGACAATAGGGCCTGCCCAGGCCAGAGGAAAGAGATGGCATGGTGCTGTGGAGCCACCAGATTGGGAATGGGCCAGGGGGACCATCCCCCAGACATGCTGCAGCCCTCGCCTGGACGGGCTGGGGGGGACCAACCCCCAGACACGCTGCAGCCCTCGCCTGGATGGGCCAGGGGGACCAACCCCCAGACCTCACGGGCCTGCCTCTTTCTTTCATTTTAGCAACCCTGCTCTGGTAGCTTGTCAGGCCAATACATTCAGTTGAATTAAACTGAATGGAATCCTCCCCATTTCATCGCCTGAGGCATATCGGAAGCACCAGGCTGAGCTTGCTGCGTGCTGGGTTTAGGAGCCCGGCGTTTACTGCTCTTATGTCACCTGAAGGAGCAGCAATGCTTAACAGAGCGGCCACTCCCGCCCTGCAGCCGCTCTGTCGTGCACACAGCTCGCAGCCCTACCTGTGCTCTACAACAGGTGAACTATATTGACCATAAAACCCTGGCCCCAAACAGCTTGTACCGCGCAGCCAGGTGCAGGACACTGAAGCACAGAGTCAGCAGCCAGAGTGGGGTGGACGAGGATCCTGGGATTTTCGTCCAAAAGTGAGAGAGACGCTAACCCCCACCTTCCCTCGCCCCAAGTCAGCAGCGGCCTGACGCCAGCTGGGAGGCCTGACGTGAGTACCAGTGTCTCATGGCACTGAATGGTGCAATGCTCAGGCTTTCTAGAGGATGGCTAGAAGGTACTCAAGGCTCATGGGCACCAACAACAGTGCTGGCGTCCGACCTCCAGGAACATGCAGACAGGTTTGGGGTAGGCGGGTGGGCTAGCTGGAGCTCTGGGATGCAGTGAGACTTGCGGGGAGGGGGGGTGCTGGGGCCCTGGGATGCAGTGAGAGGGGTGGGGGGTGGCTGGAGATCTGTGACACAGTGAGAGGTTTTGGGCGGGTGTGTAGGGTGGCCAGGGCTCTGTGATGCAGTGCGGTTTGGGGCGGGGGGGGGGGGGGGGCGGGGGATCTGTGACACAGTGAGAGGGGTGGGGGTGGAGGTGTATGGCGGGGTGTCAGGGGCTCTGAGACAGAGTGAGAGGTTCGGGGGAAGGAGGCATGACCGGGGATCTGGGATCACAGTGAGAGATTTGGGGGCCAGGGCTCTGGGATCACAGTGAGAGGTTTTGGGCGGGTGTGTGGGGTGGCCAGGGCTCTGTGATGCAGTGCGGTTTGGGGCTGGGGATCTGTGACACAGTGAGAGGGGTGGGGTGGAGGTGTATGGGGGGGTGTCAGGGGCTCTGAGACAGAGTGAGAGGTTCGGGGGAAGGAGGCATGACCGGGGATCTGGGATCACAGTGAGAGGTTTGGGGGCCAGGGCTCTGGGATCACAGTGAGAGGTTTGGGGGGCAGGCTCTGGGATCACAGTGAGAGGTTTGGGGGGGCAGGGCTCTGGGATCACAGTGACAGGTTTGGGGGGGCAGGGCTCTGGGATCACAGTGACAGGTTTGGTGGAGCCCTGAGTTATTTTCTGTGTGTTCTTCCCCATGTTTAGTCTCCTAGCTCCATCCACAATTCCCCACTCCCCAGTTAGACATACAATAAACAAGCCATTTTCACAGGAAGCAGGTCCCTTTGCAGCTGGCAGGCCCCCAGAGGATTCTCCCGAGCTGGGATGCATTTAGGAGGTGCCTGACATCATGGGATCCAACCTTTGTGAGTTGCCCAGGTCAAGGTCCACGCACTCACCTTGTTTGGGAACTGCCTCACCCATTGTGCGTGCTACCGGTGTAAATCCCAGCAAACAAAGGAGGTTCCAATGTCCCACCAGTATGTCCCACTCACCCACCCAAGCCCAGGGAGGGGAGCTCCGTTCTCAAGGAAGAGTCCTCTTGGGGATGTTGCGAAATCACGTTTACACTAAAATGTCAGTAATGTTCCATGTGTCCTGTAGCTCATCTGTCCAGTGGAACTGAAGCTCGAGGGCCAGGAGTTTCAAAGCACCTGTTAGGTGCCCAGCTCCCTCTGAGTTTCAGGGGGAGTTGGGAACCTTGTTCCTTTTGTCTCTCTGGAAAATCCCATCCTGGCTGCCCGGGATGCTCCTGCTCTGAATTGTTTCCTGTCTCTTTAGCAGGCAGTGCAATGCCCTTGAAGCAATATTTCACTGGCGTGCTGCACCGTCTCCAGAAGGGGCCAGGATACACATACAAAGAGCTGCTGGTCTGGTACTGTGATAACACCAACACGCATGGACCCAAGCGCATCATCCGAGAGGGGCCGAAGAAAAGAGTGTTCTGGTTCTTCCTGGTGCTGCTCTCGGTGTCGCTGCTTATTCTGCACTGGGGGATAGTTGTGCAGGGATATTTCTCCTATGGCGTCACTCTATCGCTCTCGGTGGGATTTAAAGCCATGGCATTCCCAGCGGTCACAGTCTGCAATGCCAGCCCCTTCAAGTGAGCTCCTTAGGGCCTCTGCACTCGACAAGTCCGGGGGCGTGGCTGCTGCCCCTTTGGGACTCTGCCACCGGGCCCAGTTATAACAAATATGTTTGCGTTTTGTCCATGCAGCAGATTTTGTCACAGTGCAACCGTGTGTCCATAGGTGCTGGAGCTCGGGGTGCTGAGGGGGCAGTCGCACCCCCTGGTGTGAAGTGGTTTCCATCATATCCAGGGTTTGCACCCCCACTGTACAAAGTGTTCCAGCCCCCTCGTTGGGTCACCCATGTTGATGCAAAGGGGCTGCCTAGTTTTGTTTGTATGAGAAAATCTTGGGAAAATCTGCGCAAATCTATCCTCCCAGTAACTCAGCAGGGAACATAGTGCCCAGCAGCCCCACACACAGAGCAGCTGCGGGCCGTGCCTGACGGCAGTCCGCTATACAGGCATGCTCAGTGGGCACTGTTCACGCAGCAAAACCACTGGGGTATGAATCACGTACAGGAAGAAAACTACAGGCTCCCGTTTAGGCCACCGGTGGGGGTGAAACACTGCCAGCAGTAATGCTGTTCCTAAGCATGGGTTTGGGTACGCACGGCATGTTACGAGCCAGCCATGCCAGCTGCTGATAAATGCGGGTAAAGTTACGAGGGAGATTGGCCCTTCTTACGCTGACAAAGCTGGCTGTTCAAACCTATGTTGGGTGCCTGGCACCTGAGGCTTGCCATGGCCCACTAGGCATGCCCTCTTTCCCCAGGAAAGTTCTCTGGATCAGGGCAGAGAAAGAAGTGGGGTAGTGCCAGGGGTGCTGACCGATTTTGGTGCATCTCTTCCTTCCACAGCAGCTCCTATGTATTGAGCAGGATCCCAGAAAATCACCTGAAAGACAGTGGCCATCGTGTAGAGTAACTGAGAGCACATTCGTCAGTAGAACACAGCTGGCTTCGTTCTCTGAATCCTGGCACCTTGTGAAGTTATTTGCACCAGCACAAAGATCATGTAAACTGCTGATTAAACCAGAGTGGGACCATTTTATGCCCACTGTGCAATGGTGAAAATGACTGCCCAGGTACAGGGCTCCTGGCTAATTTTATATCAGGTTCTTGCTCCAGAGTCTGGCTGCCAGGATACACATTCTAGCCTAGATCACACTTTGAACATGGACTGCATTCATTTTTCAGTAACTCTTTATGAAGCTACCTAAGGCCCGTGTTCCCTATAGACACTCAATCTACTGCAAGCCACTGCCACCTTCCCAGCACCTGCTAACTACTCTTTGTCCTTCAGATACTCCAAGGTGAGGCATCTATTGAAAGAGTTGGATGCGCTCACCGAGGCAGCCCTGGAAAGGATCCTGCAGTCCAAGCATGGGGACGCAATCTCAGCTCCCCCACTAAACTCCAGTGAGACTGTTTCTCAGAGGTTAGACCTGAAGCTCTGGAACCAAATCCCCTTGGTTCTGATTGACGAGAGTGACCCAGACCATCCGGTCATTATCGATCTCTTTGAGACCGACCAAAGCGGCTCAGGAACCCGACCCAACAGTTCCTCTCCCGCCCTGTCCAACGTGACGTCAGAAGCAAAGAAACACAAAGTGGCAGTGAAGCTGGTAAGTGTAGGTTTGTGGCTCCATGCAGACGTGCTCTGCACTTCGCTCGAGGACACAAATGGGAGTTACACAAACATTTGGGGAGGAGAGTTAAGCCGTGGGAGTAAGGCAGATAGGGCTGTATCCATTGACATAGCCTCTGCTAGAACGTAAAGCACAAATGGGGCCTCTGGATTTTGTTTCTCCACCAGGTTTCTCTCTTGAAAAGCTGCATCGTGTGGTCCATGCTGGCTCATAAAGGGGCCCTGGCACAGCTCTGTGCATCATTTCCAGTCATTTTCTCTCAGTTTAGAGCTGACTGGAACTGAACACTGACCCCATATCAAATGATTTCCCGCACAGCGACACACTGGGTGTATGGCTGGGGGCTGCTCCATCAGGCTGGTGCATCTCTGGAGGGTTGTTCCATAGGACTCGCCGGTAACACTGGTGTAGTGGGGGGCTGCTGGGTTTGAGATTTTCTAATCACACCAACACAGAAAGTTCATTTCACAGAAACACTTCCAATCCTTTTGGCCTGATCCTGCCCTGGGTGACACACCTGGGACTCTGGCTGCAGTCATGAGGGATTCTCAGTGCCCACACCAGGATCAGGCCCACATTGCAATTCCCGGAGAGGAGCCAGGCTGAGTTATTCCCTCCAGAACCCAGCTAGCTGCAATGAAGACGGAGCGTTTTCCCTGGTGTCAGCAGTCCCAGGACAGTGTCCTGTGTTTGTGTGGGGTAGTGCGGCCTGTATGCGTCTGTGCTGGGCCTGCTCCCCCAGCGAGGGCTATTGGGAGCACTCCGGCGAGAGGCGGTTCAGCTCCTGGCAGGGGGAGACCCTCGGAGTGCTCTGCAGGGATGCACGGTAACTGAACGAGGTGACGTGTACAGCAGGGGGGTTTCCAGGTGACATTCACCTGTGCTCAGAGGCCAGTGTCAGATGCCCCACTCCACTGAAGCCCTGTCCTGCGGCTGTACTGGGAGCCATGGGCGAAGCTGCACTTACAGGCATCCTTGCTCTGCAGAAAGTGTCTCTGTGTGCAGGCTGTCGTGGGCAGTGGTGAGGAGGGTGGGCTAGGACGGACCACAGGATTCAGGTTCATAGATGCCAAGCCAGAAGGGCCCACTGTGGTCATCTCATCTGCTCTCCTGTATAATTCAGACCAGAGAATGGCCCCACAATCATTCCTACAGCAAAGCTTCTAGAAAAACACCCACATTTGATTTAAAAATTGCCAGTGACAGAGAATCCACCACAACCCTCGGTAAATTGTTCCAGTAGTTAATTACCCTCTCTGTTAAAAATCTCCGCCTGATCTTGTGGCCCCAGTCCCTTCTGAGTACAGCAGCTACCCAGCCCTTAGGCTGCCAGAGCAGCTGTCGTGGAGCTTCAGAGCAGTCTTCGGCCCTGTGCTGCAGTACAGGTTTCCCTTCTCTACCCAGCCACACTTCGCCCACAACCAGCCCAGTGATGGGGTTTTACTGGCTGATGTGAATTGCTCCTTGAAGAAATTCCCCCCAGGGCGCCTTGGTCCAGGCAGACTGAGGCATGGCAGGATCCTGGGTGTGGGGCATACAGGAATAGGGAATGAACATTCCATAGGCATCTTGGGCCATCCCACAGGATGAACAGAGAATCCTGTCCTTGTTACAGAAGTCATTAGGGTGCTTCAAAATCCCAGTAGAAAGGGGATCATTCTCTATTAAATTCTTTAGGATTTTAGAGTCATGAGAACATAAGAACGGCCACACTGGGTCAGACCAAAGGTCCATCTAGCCCAGTATCTTGTCTTCCAACAGTGGCCAATGCCAGGTGCCCCGTGGGGGATGAACAGAACAGGGAATCATCAAGTGATCCATCCCCTGTCACCCATTCCCAGCTTCTGGCAAACAGGGGCTAGAGACACCATTCCTGCTCATCCTAGCTAATAGCCATTGATGGACACCTATTCTCCATGAACTTAGCTAGTTCTTTTTTGAACCCTGTTATGGTCTTGGCCTTCACAACATCCTCTGGTAAAGAGTTCCACAGGGTGTGTCTGCGTTGCGTGAAGAAATATTTCCTTTGTTTGTTTTAAACCTGCTACCTGTTAATTTCATTTGCTGACCCCTAGTTCTTGTGTTATGAGAAGTAAATAACACTTCCTTGTTTACTTTCTCCACACCAGTCATGATTTTATAGACCTCTATCATCTCCCGCCTTAGTTGTCTCTTTTCCAAGCTGAAAAGTCCCAGTCTTATTAATCTCTCCTCATATGGAAGCTGTTCTATACCCCTAATCATTTTTGTTACCCTTTTCTGAACCTTTTCCAATTCTAATATATCTTTTTTGAAATGGGGCGACCACATCTGCATGCAGTATTCAAGATGTGGGCGTACCATGGATTTATATAGAGGCATTATGATATTCTCTGTCTCATTATCTATCCCTTTCTTAATGATTCCCAACATTCTGTTAGCCTTTTTGTCTGCTGCTGCACATTGATGGGATGTTTTCAGAGAACTATCCACAATGATGCCAAGATCTTTCCTGAGTGCTAACAGCTAATTTACATCCCATCATTTTGCTTGTATAGTTGAGATTATGTTTTCCAATGTGCATTACTTTGCATTTATCAACACTGAATTTCATCTGCCATTTTGTTGCCCAGTTACGGAGTTTTGAGAGATCCTTTTGTAGCTCTTCGCAGTCAGCCTGGGACTTAACTATCTTGAGTAGTTTTGTATCATCTGCAAATTTTGCCACCTCACTGTTTACCCCTTTTTCCGGATCATTCATTTCTACAGGCCACTCCTGGCTTTATCTCTGTTCACCTCTATAGGAATAAGCAGGTAGGGAGAAGAGAAAAGAAGATGACCCTCTATGTGTTCACTGAAGGGAACAGATCATTCTCCCCACACCCTCACCATCAGGATGGCCTAGTCTCAGGTTGTCTGTTAGTTACACATTAATATCTAACTCCATGTGTCTTCAGTGCAGCCACAAGGACACCCCCCAGTGCATCTACAGGAACTTCACCAGCGCAGCCCAAGCAGTGACAGAATGGTACATTCTACAGTCCACTAGCATCCTCTCTAAAGTCCCGCTGCAAGAAAGGATCAGGATGGGCTACCAGCCAGAGGACATGATCCTAGCATGTATGTATGGGGCAGAGCCCTGCAGCTACAGGTACGTGGAACCCACTGAACTTCTACTTACTCTCAGTGTCACTTGAAACCATATTGGCACAAAGGGCTTCGCAGTGCCACATGGTCCCCACGCTATTGTGTAGGAGACATGCTGTGATCCTGCATTGTTGCCTGCCAGTTTTGTCCTCCCAATTGACTGCTAAAGAAAAGCATTTGTAGGGACCTATAATAGGGTCATGTGAATGTACTTTTTGGGGTTTTTTACTAAATAAAATAGGCAGGTAAGTATATAGCCAATGGGAACCTAAGAATTGGCAATTTGGATCAGACCCGAGGTCCATCTAGCCCAGTATCCTGCCTCTGACAGCGTACAGCACCAGATGCTTCAGACGAAGCTGTCAGAACCCCCCACTAGCAGATGTGGAATAATCTGCCCCCATGTTAGGACTTATCCTGCTATCTAATAGTCAGAGATTGGCTTACACCGTGAAGCAGGAGGACCAAGCATTAACTGCAGGATAGCAAAACATATGATCAATTAGCCTGCCACCCTTTAGCTCTCCCTGGAGGGTCACGGCTTGTACGTGATTCTTTCAGAAATTTCACCCAGATCTATCATCCTGACCATGGCAACTGCTACATCTTTAACTGGGGCATGGATGAGGAAGCCCTGATTTCTTCCAACCCTCGAGCAAAGTTTGGTAAGTACTAAAACTCCTCCTAAAAGAGACAGAACAAAGAAATTGGGAAGGCTGGGAAATGGTCCTTCTGCAGACAGCAAGTTCTACTGCACATCATACAGAGACTGTTGATTTATGTTCCTCTGTAGGGCTATGATTGAGTTCTTAGAGGTGCAGGATTAGAAAGGGGGGTAAACCCCAAAGAGGGACATGGATTACATATGCAATGGCAAAGGGTATAACACAGAATAATGGGATGACTTTAAGAAAAGTGCATCTCATCTGAATACCTGGGAAAACACCCACAGAATCAGGTGTTTCCTTTCCACACGTTGGCTGAGTGTAAGAGTCCTTTCCAAAGCATTAACAGGTGTAACAATGGTCAATCTAAGGATGAAGGGTCTGTTCTCCTCTCTCAGTGGAGAGGGATTTCCCTGCAGAGTAAGAGAGTTCATCTAAACATTGCATCTGAAGAAGTGGGTTTTTTACCCATTAAAGCTTATGCCCAAATAAATCTGTTAGTCTTTAAGGTGCCACCGGACTCCCTGTTGTTCCTCTAAACAGTCACGTTTATATATAAACCCTGCACTTCATGTTGTGGGTTTTTGAATATTGTGTTTGGTGCCCACAGGGCTGCAGTTAATTCTGGACATTGGCCAACAAGACTACATTCCCTACCTCACATCTACTGCTGGGGCCAGGCTTATGCTGCATAAGCAGAAGAGTTTCCCGTTTCCTAAAGACCAGGGCATCTATGCCATGTCTGGGACAGAAACCTCTATCAGCGTATTAGTGGTATGTGTGACATTTCATCAGAACAAATCATTGGAGAGTAAGACTCCCTGATGGGACAGCAGCCAAGTTTGTCTTGGCCAATCTGAATGAACTGAGTTACACACTTCATAGAATCCTAGAATCATAGAATATCAGGGTTGGAAGGGACCTCAGGAGGTCATCTAGTCCAACCCCCTGCTCAAAGCAGGACCAATCCCCAACTAAATCAGCCCAGCCAGGCTTTGTCAAGCCTGACCTTAAAAACCCCTAAGGAAGGAGATTCCACCACCTCCCTAGGTAACGCATTCCAGTGATTCACCACCCTCCTAGTGAAAAAGTTTTTCCTAATATCCAACCTAAACCTCCCCCACTGCAACTTGAGACGTTACTCCTTGTTCTGTCATCCGCTACCACTGAGAACAGTCTAGATCCATCCTCTTTGGAACCCCCTTTCAGGTAGTTGAAAGCAGCTACCAAATCACCCCTCATTCTTCTCTTCCGCAGACTAAACAATCCCAGTTCCCTCAGCCTCTCCTCATAAGTCATATGTTCCAGTCCCCTCATCATTTTTGTTGCCCTCTGCTGGACTCTTTCCAATTTTTCCACATCCTTCTTGTAGTGTGGGGCCCAAAACTGGACTCCAGATGAGGCCTCACCAATGTCGAATAGAGGGGAACGATCACGTCCCTCGATCTGCTGGCAATGCCCCTACTTATACAGCCCAAAATGCCATTGGCCTTCTTGGCAACAAGGGCACACTGTTGACTCATATCCAGCTTCTTGTCCACTGTAACCCCTAGGTCCTTTTCTGCAGAACTGCTGCCGAGCCATTCGGTCCCTAGTCTGTAGCGGTGCATGGGATTCTTCTGTCCTAAGTGCAGGACTCTGCACTTGTCCTTGTTGAACCTCATCAGATTTCTTTTGGCCCAATCCTCCAATTTGTCTAGGGCCCTCTGTATCCTATCCCTACCCTCCAGCATATCTACCTCTCCTCCCAGTTTAGTGTCATCTGCAAACTTGCTGAGGGTGCAGTCCACACCATCCTCTAGATCATTAATGAAGATATTGAACAAAACCGTCCCCAGGACTGACCCTTGGGGCACTCCGCTTGATACCAGCTGCCAACTAGACATGGAGCCATTGATCACTACCCATTGAGCCCGACGATCTAGCCAGCTTTCTGTCCACTTTATAGTCCATTCATCCAGCCCATACTTCTTTAACTTGCTGGCAAGAATACTGTGGGAGACCGTGTCAAAAGCTTTGCTAAAGTCAAGGAATAACACGTCCACTGCTTTCCCCTCATCCACAGAGCCAGTTATCTCGTCATAGAAGGCAATTAGATTAGTCAGGCATGACTTGCCCTTGGTGAATCCATGCTGACTGTTCCTGATCACTTTCCTCTCCTCTAAGTGCTTCAGAACTGATTCTTTGAGGACCTGCTCCATGATTTTTCCAGGGACTGAGGTGAGGCTGACTGGCCTGTAGTTCCCCGGATCATCCTCCCTCCCCTTTTTAAAGGTGGGCACTACATGAGCCTTTTTCCAGTCTTCCAGGACTTCCCCCGATTGCCATGAGTTTTCAAAGATAATGGCCAATGGCTCTGCAATCACATCCGCCAACTCCTTTAGCAGTCTCGGATGCAGCGCATCCGGCCCCATGGACTTGTGCTCGTCCAGCTTTTCTAAATAGTCCCGAACCACTTTTTTCTTCACAGAGGGCTGGTCACCTCCTCCCCATGCTGTGCTGCCCAGTGCAGCAGTCTGGGAGCTCACCTTGTTTGTGAAGACAGAGGCAGAAAAAGCATTGAGTACATTAGCTTTTTCCACATCCTCTGTCACTAGGTTAAAAGAAAAGGAGTACTAGTGGCACCTTAGAGACTAACCAGTTTATTTGAGCATAAGCTTTCGTGAGCTACAGCTCACTTCATTGGATGTCACTAGGTTGCCTCCCTCATTCAGTAAGGGGCCCACACTTTCCTTGACTTTCTTCTTGTTGATAACATACCTGAAGAAACCCTTCTGGTTACTCTTAACAACTCTTGCTAGCTGCAACTCCAGGTGTGATTTGGCCTTCCTGATTTCACTCCTGAATGCCTGAGCAATATTTTTATACTCTTCCCTGGTCATTTGTCCAATCTTCCACTTCTTGTAAGCTTCTTTTTTATGTTTAAGATCAGCAAGGATTTCACTGTTAAGCCAAGCTGGTCGCCTGCCATATTTACTATTCTTTCTACAAATCGGGATGGTTTGCCCCTGTAACCTCAATAAGGATTCTTTAAAATACAGCCAGCTCTCCTGGACTCTTTTCCCCGTCATGTTGTTCTCCCAGGGAATCCTGCCCATCAGTTCCCTGAGGGAGTCAAAGTCTGCTTTTCTGAAGTCCAGGGTCCGTATTCTGCTGCTCTCCTTTCTTCCTTGTGTCAGGATCCTGAACTCGACCATCTCATGGTCACTGCCTCCCAGGTTCCCATCCACTTTTGCTTCCCCATTTGTGAGCAGCAGGTCAAGAAGAGCTCTGCCCCTAGTTGGTTCCTCCAGCACTTGCACCAGGAAATTGTCCCCTACATTTTCCAAAAACTTCCTGAATTGTCTGTGCACCGTTGTATTGCTCTCTCAGCAGATATCAGGGTGATTGAAGTCTCCCATGAGAACCAGGGCCTGCGATCTAGTAACTTCTGTGAGTTGCCGGAAGAAAGCCTCGTCCACCTCATCCCCCCGGTCCGGTGGTCTATAGCAGACTCCCACCACGACATCACCCTTGTTGCTCACACTTCCAGACTTAATCCAGAGACACTCAGGTTTTTCTGCAGTTTCATACTTGAGCTCTGAGCAGTCATACTGCTCCCTTACATACAGTGCAACTCCCCCACCTTTTCTGCCCTGCCTGTCCTTCCTGAACCATTTATATCCACCCATGACAGTACTCTAGTCATGTGAGTTATCCCACCAAGTCTCTGTTATTCCAATCACATCATAATTCCTTGACTGTGCCAGGACTTCCAGTTCTCCCTGCTTGTTTCCCAGGCTTTTTGCATTTGTGTATAGGCACTTAAGATATCTCACTGATCGTCCCGCTTTCTCAGTATGAGGCAGGAGCCCTCCCCTCTCGCGCTCTCCTGCTTGTGCTTCCTCCCGGTATCCCACTTCCCCACTTACCTCAGGGCTTTGGTCTCCTTCCCCCGGTGAACCTAGTTTAAAGCCCTCCTCACTAGGTTAGCCAGCCTGCTTGCGAAGATGCTCTTCCCTCTCTTCGTTAGGTGGAGCCCGTCTCCGCCTAGCACTCCTCCTTCTTGGAACACCATCCCATGGTCAAAGAATCCAAAGCCTTCTCTCCGACACCACCTGCGTAGCCATTTGTTGACTTCCACCATTCGACGGTCCCTACCCCGGCCTTTTCCTTCCACAGGGAGGATGGACGAGAACACCACTTGCGCCTCAAACTCCTTTATCCTTCTTCCCAGAGCCACGTAGTCTGCAGTGATCTGCTCAAGGTCATTCCTGGCAGTATCATTGGTGCCCACGTGGAGAAGCAGGAAGGGGTAGCAATCCGAGGGCTTGATGAGTCTCGGCAGTCTCTCCGTCACATGGTGAATCTTAGCTCCTGGCAAGCAGCAGACTTCTAGGTTTTCCCGGTTGGGGCGGCAGATAGATGACTCAGACCCCTTGAGGAGGGAGTCCCCGACCACCACCACCTGCCTCCTTCTCTTGGGAGCGGTGGTCGTGGAACCGCCAACCCTAGGACAATGCATCTCATGCCTTCCAATCGGCGGAGTCTCCTTCTGTTCCCTTCCCTCAGACGTATCATCTGGTCCACTCTCCGCATTAGTACCTGTGGAGAGAACATGAAAACGGTTGCTTACCTGTATCTGCATTTCTGGTACATGGACGCTCCCCTTTCTTCTTCTGGAGGTCACATGCTGCCAAATTTCTTCATCATCCTCCTGTCCCTGCTGCACAGCCTGCTCTGAATCTTCAGAACATTGTGCCCGTAGAAGCATATCCTGACGTCTGTCCAGGAAATTTTCAGTTTCTCTTGTGCAACGCAGGGTCGATACCTGTTTCTCCAGACCTTGAACCTTCTCTTCCAATATGGAGACCAGCTTGCACTTTGTACAGACAAAGTTGCTTTTGTCCTGTGGAAGAAAGACAACATGGCACATGCTGTGCAGGTCACAACAGCTGAACACCCCCCATCCATATTACCTTCCTTCTACGAGCTTCCTCAGGAGCTGTAGGTTTCAGAGTAGCAGCCGTGTTAGTCTGTATTCGCAAAAAGAAAAGGAGGACTTGTGGCACCTTAGAGACTAACCAATTTATTTGAGCATAAGCTTTCCACTGAATGCATCAGATGAAGTGAGCTGTAGCTCATGAAAGCTTATGCTCAAATAAATCTGTTAGTCTCTAAGGTACCACTAGTACTCCTTTTCTTTTCAGGAGCTGTAGTAATTACTCAGAGAAACCGGCAAGATGAAAGCCTCAGTGGGTTCTCCCCAGGCAAGCTCCCAGGCAAACTCCCACTGTTAGCCTCTCCGCTGTTTGCTGTTCACTTTCCATCTTAGCTGAGCTAACTCTTCACAAGATTTGCTTTAATAAAATAACAGAACTTGCGTTGGCTGCATGCATGCGTGCTCATTTGGGTACACTTTCTGCGTGTACACTGGCCAATCTTGGCAGGAGTGCTTGCACACACTAAGACCTTTATGTGCTCTTAGGGAATATTAATAGAAAGCAAATTGTGCACTTGCAACATAAGCATTCACGTAGTGACTCTGATTTTAAGTTAAATTGCTTTATTAAATCCAAATAACTCCCTCTGCATGGGCAAGTGTTGCCTCTGCACTCCAGGTGCCACGGCTGCAGTGAGAAGGGATTCCATTTATATATAAACTAGAAGCCAAGTTACACGTGGATTCTTACTGCAACATACAAGTGTTGGATTTTTCAGGATGAATTGGTGCAGCTGGGTTACCCTTACAACAACTGCACGACAGATGGCTCTGATGTCCCTGTGAAAAATTTATATAACAAGTACAACACTTCCTATTCCATACAGGTAATTTAAAAAATCGAATGTTCTTTTTAAAAATCCTCCATTTGGATTCTCTTTCTGCACTCTTTCTGGACAGTCTGAATATTGGTGTGTGACAGACCAGGGGCTTAGCACTAATTATCATGTAATAAATACTTCTTCTTCGAGTGATTGCTCATGTGCATTCCCATAGGTGTGTGCGCACGTCATGTGCATGATCACTGGAAGCTTTTCCCTAGCGGTACCCGTCGGGTCGGCTGTGGAGACCCCTAGAGTGGCGCCTTCATGGTGGCGTATGTATGTCCCTGCCGACCCGCCGCCTGCTCTGTTCCTTCTTACCTGTTGGAACAGCTTAGTCTCTTGCTTTGCAAGTGCCTTATCTAGTGGTTCCCTTGTTTCTAGTGTACAGAGTTGTTAGTTAGTTGCTAATAGTTGTAGATTAGATTAGTTTAGCGTACTTCGGGGGGGTTTCCCCTGTTCTACTCTCCCCAGCACCGGGGCATGCCTCGGTCGCAGGGGTTTAAAGCGTGCGAGAGGTGTGCAAAACCTATGCCAACAAGTGATCTGCACGCCGCCTGTCTCAAGTGCCTCGAGGAGGGCCATCAGACAGATAAGTGCCCTATTTGTAGGAGCTTCAGACCCAGGATTTAGAGGGAGTGGGAATATCACCTGAAGCTCCTCTTGATGGAGTCGGCCCTTCAGCCACAGCCTGAGCCGATGCCGGCACCCTCGGTGCACAGCACACCGGCCTCAGTGTGGGATGTCCCGGCACCGAGGAAAGACTCCACCAGGGAGCACCGGTACCTCTCCCTGGCCCTCAAGGCCAGTGCCTCACGGCGGCACTGTTCACAGCCTCCAGTGCCGCATAAGAAAAAGAAACCAGACAGGGGTCGTTCCCCTGTCAGGAAGCTGAGGGGGTTTCCAGTGGGGTGCATCCTCTGGTGGGGGGCCAGACCGAGGGTGTCCAAGAACCGGCGCTGTTGACTCCGGCAAGAACGGACTCTCCTACCCGCGATGATTTGGAGGAAGAGCTTGATCTCCCCTCCACTCCAGGCACATATGAGGCGGCTCGAGACCTCATTGATATGATGGTGCAGTACCCGGCCTCGCAAACTCGGGCACCGACTGCGGCGTCATGCCTGGCACCGCGGGTGATTACAGCCCCGGTCATGACACCGATGGCCGCACCGGCACTGATGGCGGCACCGCCATTGACTCATCATCGGGGAAAGCCCATGATGTTGAGGCACCGATCACCGTCTCCCCGGCACCATCGGGCTCCGCTCCCCCGTGGTCCGGTACAGAATACTCGTCAGTGTCCGACACGGAATCGTCTGTGTCCCGATGCATCCACTACTGCTCCCGGTCCTGGCCCCGATCCCGGCACTGAAGGTCGGCGGAACAACCAGCACCAGTCGCCACTTGGCCACCCCTGTGGCAGGGCCCAATGCAATGGCCTTTTTGGACCCCCTGGGCCTACCACCAGGCTCCAGGTCAGGGATCTAGGCTGGGTGTCGGTGGTATCGGCCCCCCATGCCCCTCCATCAGCGATGTCGATGGCACGCTATACCCCTATGGCCCCTGAGGATCCCTTATGGGACAGGGCTGTTGAGCGGCCACGGACAAGCACAGCCCCTCCTCCACCGACATCCATGGCACCTGAACCTCCAGTCGCAGGGTGCTCCGAGGTAGCTGACCCAGCCTCCAGAGAACCCGAGGGGCAGGAAGACCCTGTCCCAGGAACCTCTTCCTCCTCTTTGCCGGATGAGGCAGTGGCGGGCACCTCCACCACTCTACCACCAATGGATACCAAAGGGCACCAGGACCTGCTTAGGAGGGTAGCAGTTAACCTCAACCTCCAGGCAGAGGAGGTTATGGAGGACTCAGATCCGATGGTGGATGTCCTCACCCCCGAGGGTCCTTCCAGAGTAGCTTTGCCCCTCATAAGGACAATTCAGAACACCACAAAGGTGCTCTGGCAAACCCTGGCCTCCAAACCACCAACGGCGAAAGGGGTCGAGAGACGCTACTTTGTGCCGCAAAAGGGCTATGGGCACCTGTTTACACACCCCCAACCGGGGACTCTGGTGGTTGACGAGGCAAACCACAAGGAGTGGCAGGCACGCCTAAGTCACGTGACGCCAAGAAGCTGGATCTCTTTGGCCATAAAGTTGGGTAGCGAATCAGCAGGCGGTGCTTAGCCGATACGCTTTCAAATCCTGGAGCTCGTTGGCTAAGTTCCAGGAGTTAATCCCGGCTGATTCTTGCAGGAAGTTCAGTGCGCTCCTTGAGGAGCGTAGAGTGGTCTCTAGGACCGACCTCCAGGCAGCCCTGGATGCAGCGGACTCTGCGGCTGGAACCATGGCCACCACCATCGCTATGAGGTGCAGTGCATGTCTTCAGGTTTCGGGGATCCCACCTGAGGTCCAAAATACAATTCAGGACCTCCCCTTTGACTATGAGGGCCTGTTTGCTCAAAATATGGACACGCGCCTGCATATCCTGAAGGACTCGCGGGCAACTCTGAACTCTCTGGGGCTACACACCCCAGCGCCTCAGAGAAAGGCCTTTAGACCTCAGCCTCCATCCCATTTCTACCCGGGGGCCCCTAGGTGGGATCCACCTACGAGGAGGGGCAGAAATAACAGGAGGCGCCCACAACAATCCTCCTCGGGCCAAGGCCAGGGTTCGACCAAACAGCCCCCCGGCCCCAAGCCCAACTTTTGAAGATGCGCACGAGGACAGCTCACCAGTCGCCTTCTTGGATCCTTCCCCCGCTTTGTGAATCGACTCTTCTGCTTCTACCGTGCTTGGTCTCAGATCGCGTCAGACCGCTGGGCCCTCAGCACGGTGGGGGCGGGATATTCAATCCAATTCTGTTCCCTCCCGCCCTCCCACGCCCCTTCCCCATCCCTCTTCAGGGACCTCTCTCACGAGCAACTCCTTGTGCAACAGGTACAATGGCTCCTAGCTCTAGGGGCAATAGAGGAGGTTCCTCAGGAATTCAGGGGCAAGGGGTTCTACTCCCACTATTTCCTCATCCCCAAGGCCAGGGGTGGGCTTCGGCCTATGCTGGACCTACGAGACCTCAACACATACATAAAAAAGGTGAAGTTCCGCATGGTCTCTCTGGCCGCCATCATTCCCGCCCTGGATCCGGGAGACTGGTACACTGCCCTCGACTTGAAGGACGTGTACTGTCACATTGCTATTATGCCATTGCTATACACCTATTGGAGTGCACATGAGCAACCACTCGAAGAAGAAAAAACCGTTACTTACCTCTCGTAACTGTTGTTCTTCGAGATGTGTTGCTCCCGTCCATTCCAAATCCCGCCTGCCGCCCCACTGTCGGCGTATCCAGCAAGAAGGAAGGCGGGTCGGCAGGGACATACATACCCCGCCATGAAGGCGCCACTCTAGGGTCTCCACAGCCGACCCGACGGGTTCCGCTAGGGCACGCGCACCCACCTATTGGAATGGACGTGAGCAACACATCTCGAAGAACAACAGTTACGAGAGGTAAGTAACCGTTTTTTTTTCTCAGACTAAGGAACCAAGTGACCCCTCTGTTCCTGAAAGCGGAGGACGATGGATCCCAGTGCAGGGTGTGGAAGTGGGGAGAGCTGACTGTGCTCCTTGCTCCTCCCTGACCTTAGAAGAGCCCCTTGAGGGGGCTCCGCAGCTGCTAGGTCTGTAGGTTGGAAGGGGGTCAGGTGATGCAGGCTGGGCTCTGACAGATTCTCTTCCCCATAAAAACAAATTGGTGGGCCAGAGCCCAGCACCTTGTTACAAACAAGCCAGGTGAAGTTGCCGATCTTCTGCTCTTCACCACGAACCACCCTAGGTTCCTGGGCCATCAAACAGTGAGAGGGGGAGCCCTGGGCAAGTAGATGGGAGATGCTAAGTTCTGATTCTTCTTGCCCCCACCCCCACATTGATTTCAGGGGAGAATCTGGCCCTGACTTCGCACTTAGTATCATGTCATTAATCCTGAGCCATGCAGATGCACCCAGGTAAGAACTCACTGGCCAGAACAAAACCAAACAAATGTGTTTTAAGAACCAGAGAGCTGGAGAAAAAACAGGGAGGGCCTCGGAAAGCAGAGAACCCCAAGGGACAAGTGATTCTGCAGAAATCCAGAGGCCAAAGCTCCGTCCGGGAACTTTGTCTGGTTTTGGTTATTGCCCTGCATGCTGTTACCCTCTCTCTGCTTCAGAGCTGAGCATCCCCCTTCGGCCTGGTCTACGCTTGGCTTTTTGTCTGACATCTTTCCCGTTGTTGCTAAGCCCAGGGCAGCTCTGCTGGGGGCAGCGGGTGGGAATGCTAGTGGAGAGAAAGTACTGGCTGTTGGTGGCATTTTTACCATTGTGACATGAACACCTGTTCTCAGCTGGGTGAGGTTACAGTGTAAAACACCGGCAACCAGTGTTGAAGGAATCGGCCCTTTGGGAGCCTGGTAGGAAGGCATCTGGGAGCGGTCTCTGCACTTTTGTTGCACTGATCAGCGTGAGAGCATGTCCCAGTTCTAAATGGCTCCTTGTCCCCTTTTTGCAGGCTTGTCTGCGCTCCTGTTTCCAAGCTCAGATGTTTGAAAATTGTGGGTGTGGTCACTATCTGTTTCCTTTACCTGAAGGGGTAAATTATTGCAACAGTGAAGATGATCCAGACTGGGGTAAGAACACGAACAGAGTGTGAAATAGCAAGGCCCCATAATACATACGGGAAGGGGTTGGAAACATAAGGGCTTTGTCAGGGGCACTTTAAGTAGCTAGGAGTTAAACGTTTTTGCAGCAGGGGCTCTGTTTGCTAACAAGGTGGACAGTGAGGAGGGAGGCAGAGCTCTCAGCTCTGGCCTAAGGCTAAGGAATCTCAGCTGCCATAGCAACTTAGCTGAATGAAGGCTTCTCACAGAGGAATGGCCAGCTGGTAACACCAACACCATGTGGGATGACAAGGTTTTCTACTCTGGGTTATGGAGTAAACAGAAACCACCAGCCTCAGCATTTCAGGTGTCCTAGCACGGAAAGGTCAGAACTTCTCCACAGGTTTGTACAGATCCCCAGATAAATTCCCCCCCTTCAGTACAAGGTGGCACAGACCTGATGCAATCCTCAGCACACTTATGTCTGCTCTGAATGTTTCTGAGTGCTGCAGTTCTCTTGCAACAGATGTTTTAGAAGTCACCCTGTATTCATTGGTGGGTGCATCACTGACAAGATTCTGCACAGCTCAAGCATCCGGCTGAATGTTTCCTGCAGAAGGGACTGCAGTAAGTGAGGTGTAGGACCATCGACAGCCCACCACACCTGTCAGTGTTGATGAAAGCCAGTCCACTAGGCCCTGCAAAAGGTGTTACATCGTCTAAGAGTTTGATTGTTTTTATCAATGGATTGTCAAAGCTTCAGAAGGTTATGGGGGAAGCAAATCTGCAGCAGTAAAGTTCACATCTGACCGGATTGTTTGCTTTTTGTTTTCACCAAACAGCATATTGCTATTCTTCACTGAGAGCAAGTATGGGACACAGGCAGTCTTGTATTGACTCTTGTAAGGACACATGCAAGTAAGTAAATAAACTCTCTCTGGCAGCTCTCAAGGTGGAGGGAATCCTGCGTTTTATCCCTCACTGAACACTGATCTTAAAATCTGAACAGACCTTTATGGGGGGTTGAAATTGAGCTAAAGTTCTGGTGATTTAAGAGCAGTGGAAAGCTCCATGAATTAATGTTCTCGTGTCTTCTTTCCAGCAACACTCAGTTCAAAATGACCATCTCTGTGGCAGGCTGGCCGTCTGAGGTGTCAGAGGTAAAATCAGTTCCTGTCTGTCTAGGGAAGATTCCCTGCTTATCACTATTGTATGCACTTTTGTTGTAGCCATGTTTGTCCCAAGATATTAGAGAGACAAGGGGTGGTGGTGAGGTAATATCTTTTATTGGACCAACTTCTGTTGGTGAGAGAGAGCAGCTTTTGAGTTTACATTTTCCAACAGAAGTTGGTCTGATAACATATTACCTCACCCAACTTGTTTCTGCTTCTCACTGGCATTTAAGTGCCTTACAGATGTTAAAAATAAACACTATAAAGGGCCATTCTCTCTCCAGCCCCTATTCAGTACAGGCTGTTGGTTTTTTGTGACCTGTACAGCCACAGTAACAGGGTTTCAATTTTGATCTGAAAGTGCTGGGTGATGATTCCAGTGTCTTCCAGTCTGAGATACTCAGTCATGGGACAGTACTGAGGAAGTTCTGTCTCCTGTGCACATAATTCTCACTCTGAAAGCTGACTCACTGTTCCTATGGAATATCACTCTCACAGGAGTCAGAAACTCGGAGTGGGACATGGTCCCTTGCATGATTTAGGCTATTCCACAGGGGCCCTTTGAGGAGAAGAACTGAAACACTGAACTTCTCTTTAAAAACCAAGTAAAGAGCACAGAGCAGAGAAGGTGGTATGCTCGTAGTGGTCTATGTGGCTCAGTAAGCAGGCTGCTGCATTTTTAACCAAATGAAGCATTTTTAAGCCTGGTAGCAGAGCTGGACGGAGGCCAACTTTTGGGACAACTTTTGAGATTTCATCATTTATTTTTGTTCCACATTGGAATGAACTCTGCTTCTGGTCTGATTCCATTTTCCCAAACTCTCCCTAAGTCACCTCACCACATTCTCTCATCATCAGTTGAGAACAGTGAAGCTAAAATATCAGGGCCTGTAACATGGACTGATAGAAAATTGGAACCTCTTCAAAATTACCCCTTTTACCATTTCAGCAGGAATTTTCCTGTTGATTTGCTTCTCTGGGCCCTGGTTCTATGGCCTGGAGGAAAGTCACCTGTCTGCAAGTGCTATTGACCGAATCACAAATTCCTTTATGTAGTGTAACATCAATCGTTATTTAGCATGGGCAGGTGCCAGAGATTCCAGCTTTCTGTGTACAATTTGTGGACCTTGTAGGTGGTATTTTACCTCCCCCAGAGCACACGTGGCTCAGAGAGAACATTTCCCATTTCAGTTATGAATCAATTTTATTTTACTAGGACTGGATTTTCCATATTTTGTCTTATGAAAGAAATCTGTCGACAAATGTGACTCTGGACAGGTGAGTAAAAGAATAGACCATTTTCTCTCTGATCCAAGGGAATCATAGAATCATAGAATCATAGAATATCAGGGTTGGAAGGGACCCCAGAAGGTCATCTAGTCCAACCCCCTGCTCGAAGCAGGACCAAGTCCCAGTTAAATCATCCCAGCCAGGGCTTTGTCAAGCCTGACCTTAAAAACCTCTAAGGAAGGAGATTCTACCACCTCCCTAGGTAACGCATTCCAGTGTTTCACCACCCTCTTAGTGAAAAAGTTTTTCCTAATATCCAATCTAAACCTCCCCCATTGCAACTTGAGACCATTACTCCTCGTTCTGTCATCTGCTACCATTGAGAACAGTCTAGAGCCATCCTCTTTGGAACCCCCTTTCAGGTAGTTGAAAGCAGCTATCAAATCCCCCCTCATTCTTCTCTTCTGCAGACTAAACAATCCCAGCTCCCTCAGCCTCTCCTCATAAGTCATGTGCTCTAGACCCCTAATCATTTTTGTTGCCCTTCGCTGGACTCTCTCCAATTTATCCACATCCTTCTTGTAGTGTGGGGCCCAAAACTGGACACAATACTCCAGATGAGGCCTCACCAGTGTCGAATAGAGGGGAACGATCACGTCCCTCGATCTGCTCGCTATGCCCCTACTTATACATCCCAAAATGCCATTGGCCTTCTTGGCAACAAGGGCACACTGCTGACTCATATCCAGCTTCTCGTCCACTGTCACCCCTAGGTCCTTTTCCGCAGAACTGCTGCCTAGCCATTCGGTCCCTAGTCTGTAGCGGTGCATTGGATTCTTCCATCCTAAGTGCAGGACCCTGCACTTATCCTTATTGAACCTCATCAGATTTCTTTTGGCCCAAACCTCCAATTTGTCTAGGTCCTTCTGTATCCTATCCCTCCCCTCCAGCGTATCTACCACTCCTCCCAGTTTAGTATCATCCGCAAATTTGCTGAGAGTGCAATCCACACCATCCTCCAGATCATTTATGAAGATATTGAACAAAACCGGCCCCAGGACCGACCCCTGGGGCACTCCACTTGACACCGGCTGCCAACTAGACATGGAGCCATTGATCACTACCCGTTGAGCCCGACAATCTAGCCAGCTTTCTACCCACCTTATAGTGCATTCATCCAGCCCATACTTCCTTAACTTGCTGACAAGAATACTGTGGGAGACCGTGTCAAAAGCTTTGCTAAAGTCAAGAAACAATACATCCACTGCTTTCCCTTCATCCACAGAACCAGTAATCTCATCATAAAAGGCGATTAGATTAGTCAGGCATGACCTTCCCTTGGTGAATCCATGCTGACTGTTCCTGATCACTTTCCTCTCATGTAAGTGCTTCAGGATTGATTCTTTGAGGACCTGCTCCATGATTTTTCCAGGGACTGAGGTGAGGCTGACTGGCCTGTAGTTCCCAGGATCCTCCTTCTTCCCTTTTTTAAAGATTGGCACTACATTAGCCTTTTTCCAGTCATCCGGGACTTCCCCCGTTCGCCACGAGTTTTCAAAGATAACGGCCAAGGGCTCTGCAATCACAGCAGCCAATTCCTTCAGCACTCTCGGATGCAACTGGTCCGGCCCCATGGACTTGTGCACGTCCAGCTTTTCTAAATAGTCCCTAACCACCTCTATCTCCACAGAGGGCTGGCCATCTCTTCCCCATTTTGTGATGCCCAGCGCAGCAGTCTGGGAGCTGACCTTGTTAGTGAAAACAGAGGCAAAAAAAGCATTGAGTACATTAGCTTTTTCCACATCCTCTGTCACTAGGTTGCCTCCCTCATTCAGTAAGGGGCCCACACTTTCCTTGGCTTTCTTCTTGTTGCCAACATACCTGAAGAAACCCTTCTTGTTACTCTTGACATCTCTTGCTAGCTGCAGCTCCAGGTGCGATTTGGCCCTCCTGATATCTTTCCTACATGCCCGAGCAATATTTTTATACTCTTCCCTGGTCATATGTCCAACCTTCCACTTCTTGTAAGCTTCTTTTTTATGTTTAAGATCCGCTAGGATTTCACCATTAAGCCAAGCTGGTCGCCTGCCATATTTACTATTCTTTCGACTCATCGGGATGGTTTGTCCCTGTAACCTCAACAGGGATTCCTTGAAATACAGCCAGCTCTCCTGGACTCCCTTCCCCTTCATGTTAGTCCCCCAGGGGATCCTGGCCATCTGTTCCCTGAGGGAGTCGAAGTCTGCTTTCCTGAAGTCCAGGGTCCGTATCCTGCTGCTTACCTTTCTTCCCTGCGTCAGGATCCTGAACTCAACCAACTCATGGTCACTGCCTCCCAGATTCCCATCCACTTTTGCTTCCCCCACTAATTCTACCCGGTTTGTGAACAGCCTGTTAATGTTAGATTAGCACAAAACCTGACCATCATCCCAAACGTGTGCCTGTGGGACAGAACAAATCTACTGATGCCGGGGTGCTTGTCCATCAAGCTAGTTGATCACAAAAGCAGCTTATACAGATACCACTTTCTTAAGTAAATGCACAGGGTGTACAGGGCTAGAAATTAGTTTTAACTGATCCTTGTGTCCTACAGAAATGGGATTGTCAAGCTAAATATTTACTTTGAAGAGTACAACTACAGAACCACCTCGGAATCTGTGGCTACAACCGTAAGTGCAGTATCAGGCTCCTGCTTCTAACACACGTGCCAGAGCATATTTCCATAGCCTTTTCCAGAAGCCAAATACCTGCAGACTCTGTCACTCAGTCTCTGAGCAGCGTCCATGCAGCTCCCCAGAGGTTAATCTGAAGTATTTAGACCTATCCCCATCACCTGGAGAATGTTAAATGTATCTGCAGTCTGGGACAGAACTCCTACTCCTTGTCAGCACCAGCCTTTACTGGCTGCCTCTCCCTTCCAGCCTCCAAAGCCGGCCACTGCTGCTTGTGGCTCAGTTGGAGGGTGGCTGGGTTGTTCAAGGAGGAGCACACCACCTCTCCTTACTCCAGGGGTTGGGGGGGGGGTGACATTCTGTGCTGCAGCGCTAAGAGGTGCAGCAGGGAACTCACAGGCAGGGGAGGCATTATGCCACGTTTGTACCCTCCCCAGCCTGGGCTATTTCAGGGCCTAGACTAGGCTCCTGTTATAACATAGAGTCCTGGGGGCCCTAAGTTATGGCAGCTGCCCTGTGGCCCACAGAACTTTCTGGAACCTCCACAGTGCTGCATCCCTGGGCTCCATCCCTGACTTGATCCTCAGAACCCCAGCCCTAGGGCTTGTGAGGGGGCACTCTAGAGGCAAATTTACAGCTGCCTTCTGCAGTTCCTGCAATGGGTTAACCCTGCCCCAATCAGATATGGGCCTTTATGCCATTCCAGCACTTCTTCGTAGTGTAAAGAGGTGTGGGTGGGGGGCGATCATCTCACTCGCTACCTTAACTGCACTCCTTGGCAGCAAAGTGAGGGGCTGAGCTAAATGTTGCCGGTGTTAGGCTCTGATTACTTATAGTCACCTGCTTAAATATTTTAAGAAATCCTCAGTGAACAGCTGCTCAATGGCATCTTGGGCTGACTGCAGACTGGGATCCTGCCCGGAACTCCCCTCACTTTCCTGATTTCCTGTTACAGCTCTTTCTGCTTGTGAGTCAATTGGAAGGCCTGTTCTCATTCTGGATGGGGGGCTCGGTGCTGTGCCTCATTGAATTTGGAGAAATCATCATTGACTTTCTGTGGGTCACCATAATTAATATCATCAGTTGGTGCAAAGGCCTGAAGCAGAAGCGAGCCCTGGCCCAGTACCCAGATACACCTCCGACAGTGTCAGAGCTGTCACAGGCTCATGTAAATTTTGGGTTCCAACGTGAAGAATCCCATTTTAACCCCAATAATGAAACTTATCCCAATGAAGAAATCCCACCAGAACCCGGCACTCCGCCCCCGCACTACGATTCACTGCGCATTCAGCCCCTGGATTTCACAGAATCAGACCACGATGGAGGGGGCCAGATCAACACTAAATGCAATTTATCACCTTTATCCAACTGTCCCAACGAAGAGCCTGGTCTTCCTGGGCTCTGCAATTCACTCTGAACAACACTTTGTTCTTAAAACTCCAAAATATAAACCCACTGAAGAAGCCAAGTCTTGCAAGGTGAACTCTTGGGGAAATTCTGCACCAAAAAATTAAATATTCTGCAACAAAAAAATATAAAATTCTGTGCACAATATTTTAAAATTCTTCAAAATTCAGCATATTTTGTCAAAATAACACAATATAATCACACGGGTTTCAATTATTTGTGGTCATTTATTTCAAAATAACTGTCAGCAAGTATGTAACAATTCAGACGACAAAAAAGAACCAGGAAATGTTTTCTGACAAATAGATTCCTTACTAGGCATATTAATACAGAACTCTGAGATTCATTTAAACGACACTACAGAACTGCATTTCCTGCACCCCTCAGAAGCAGTGCAAAGGTTTGGGGGAGTCAGGGGTAACAGAGGAGCTGAGGGAGAGGGAAGTGAATTGCTGGAAAGGAGCCCGGGTGTGAACTTGGAGGGTTGCTGGGTATGAGTGGGAAAAGTATGGAACAGGGTTTTTTGGGGGGTGGGGAGGGGTTGTTAGGGAGCTTCCCCCATGCAGAGCCTGGCTCCTAGCCTCTCCCCTTCAGTCAGGCACATCCGCCCCCTCCCATGTATTCCTGCACCCCCATGTGTGCCTCCACCCCCACTCAGACACCCACTCCCCCATCCCCATGTGTCTGTGCCCTCACCCAGCCACTCCCTGTCCCTACGTAGCTCTGCACCCCTCCCCCATCACTATGTGGCCCTATGCCTCCACTCTCATTTAGCCCCGTCCTCCGCCACTGGCCCTTATGAGTCCCTGTCTGACCCCTACCCAGCACTGCGTGCTGTCTGTCTCCCCATAGCACCTGTCTCTTGACCTGGCCTGACAGGCTCTTTCTCTTCCCTTGCTGGCCAGGAGCTGCTGCTGTGTTCTAGCGCCAGGCTGCCCTCTGGTGCGCAAAAGGCGGAACTACAGAAGTTAGTTTCTGCTCAGCGCTGCAGCTGTTCTTGTGCCGCAGCACTCTGGTGGGAAAATGGCAGAACTGCAGCAGCATTTTGGCAGAAACTCGTGATAATACGCACGGCTCGTTGATTATGCGCGCCTGCAGCAGTGCAGAATTCCCCCGGGGTAAAAGTGCAAGTGTCTGGCCCCAGCCCGGCTTGTCGGCACACGGGTAAATGAGCCCCCAGAGAGGCAAAGTGCTGGCAAATACGTTCAGCCTCCCCCCCATTTCCCAGCCAGTGGTCTCTGGCAGTGCGAATTACCTGGTGTCTTTGCGAGCCAGCATTGGGCGGATTAAGTCAAAGCCTTTGCCCACCACGGGCCGAGCGCGCAGCCCAGCGCGACAAGGGGGGCGAGGGACTCGCTTTGCTGGGACCAGGGTGGTCAAGGTCCTTCTCGCACAGAACCGGACACCCGGGTCCTGCCCCTCCCCTGAGGCCCCCCCGCATGCTGGGTGGGGAGGGGGCTCTGGGGGCAGGGGCGGGGGCTCCGGGAGGGGAGTTTGGGGGTGCAGGGGTCGGTTGCACTCTGGGCGGGGAGGGGGCGCTGGGGGCAGGGGCGGGGGCTCCGGGAGGGGAGTTTGGGGGTGCAGGGGTCGGTTGCACTCTGGGCGGGGAGGGGGCGCTGGGGGCAGGGGCTCCGGGAGGGGAGTTTGGGGGTGGGGGGCGGTTGCACTCTGGGCGGGGAGGGGGCGCTGGGGGCGGGGGCTCCGGGAGGGGAGTTTGGGGGTGGGGGGACGGTTGCACTCTGGGCGGGGAGGGGGTGCTGGGGGCAGGGGCGGGGGCTCCGGGAGGGGAGTTTGGGGGTGGGGGGCGGTTGCACTCTGGGCGGGGAGGGGGCGCTGGGGGCAGGGGCGGGGGCTCCGGGAGGGGAGTTTGGGGGTGGGGGGGCGGTTGCACTCTGGGCGGGGAGGGGGCGCTGGGGGCGGGGGCTCCGGGAGGGGAGTTTGGGGGTGGGGGGACGGTTGCACTCTGGGCGGGGAGGGGGCGCTGGGGGCGGGGCTCCGGGAGGGGAGTTTGGGGGTGGGGGGGCGGTTGCACTCTGGGCGGGGAGGGGGTGCTGGGGGCAGGGGCGGGGGCTCCGGGAGGGGAGTTTGGGGGTGGGGGGCGGTTGCACTCTGGGCGGGGAGGGGGCGCTGGGGGCGGGGCTCCGGGAGGGGAGTTTGGGGGTGGGGGGGGCGGTTGCACTCTGGGCGGGGAGGGGGCGCTGGGGGCGGGGGCTCCGGGAGGGGAGTTTGGGGGTGGGGGGGCGGTTGCACTCTGGGCGGGGAGGGGGCGCTGGGGGCGGGGCTCCGGGAGGGGAGTTTGGGGGTGGGGGGCGGTTGCACTCTGGGCGGGGAGGGGGCGCTGGGGGCGGGGCTCCGGGAGGGGAGTTTGGGGGTGGGGGGGCGGTTGCACTCTGGGCGGGGAGGGGGCGCTGGGGGCGGGGGCTCCGGGAGGGGAGTTTGGGGGTGGGGGGGCGGTTGCACTCTGGGCGGGGAGGGGGCGCTGGGGGCAGGGGCGGGGGCTCCGGGAGGGGAGTTTGGGGGTGGGGGGCGGTTGCACTCTGGGCGGGGAGGGGGCGCTGGGGGCGGGGGCTCCGGGAGGGGAGTTTGGGGGTGGGGGGGCGGTTGCACTCTGGGCGGGGAGGGGGCGCTGGGGGCAGGGGCGGGGGCTCCGGGAGGGGAGTTTGGGGGTGGGGGGGCGGTTGCACTCTGGGCGGGGAGGGGGCGCTGGGGGCAGGGGCGGGGGCTCTGGGAGGGGAGTTTGGGGGTGGGGGGCGGTTGCACTCTGGGCGGGGAGGGGGCGCTGGGGGCGGGGGCTCCGGGAGGGGAGTTTGGCGGGGGGGGGCGGTTGCCATGGCTCCCAGGAAGCAGCCACCAGGTCCCTGCAGCCCCGCACCCGGCGCCCGCTGGCTCCGCCCCTACAGCTCCCATTGGTCCTGGCCCCTGGCCAATGGGCGCGGCGGAACCCGGCCCCGGCCCCCGCTGGCCGCCAGCGCCGGTTGCTGAGCCGGGGGGCGGGCCCCAGCCCCAGCGCTGGGCCGCGACGGTGGCCGGGCGGGGCCGATCGCAGGGCCGCTGGGTACGGTGGCCGGCGGGGACCGGCACCTGGCGTTTCCCGGCAACCTCTGCGCCCTGGGTTGTTCATGACCCAACAAAGATGGCCGCCGCCGCCGCCTGGGGAGACGGTGAGTCTGGGGCGTCCCCTCCCGCAGAGCCGGCCTCCTGCTCCCTGGGGCCTTGCGTGGGCCGGGGGCGTCTGTCCCGGGTGGGGCCGCGCCGCCGTGACTCCAGCGCCCCCTCCCAGTTAGCCGGCCCAGGCGGGGCAGTGCGGGGCTCGGGCGGGGGGAGGGGGGGCGGCGAGAGCGGGCCCCCGTTGGGGGAGGGGGGGCGGCGAGAGCGGGCGGCCGGTGGGGCTCGGGCCGGGGGAGGGGGGCCGGCGAGACCAGGGGGTCGCGGGTCTCGGGCCGGGGCAGGGGGGCCGGCGAGACCAGGGGGTCGCGGGGCTCGGGCCGGGGGAGGGGAGGGCGGCGAGAGCAGGGGCCGTTGGGGGAGGGGGGCCGGTGAGACCAGGGGGTCGCGGGGCTCGGGCCGAGGCAGGGGGGCCGGCGAGACCAGGGGGTCGCGGGGCTCGGGCCGGGGGAGGAATGGGGGGCGGTGAGACCAGGGGGCCGCGGGGGGGGCAGCCTGTTGTGCGGCGCTGCCCCCGGGCAGAGCGGGGGCTGGCGAGAAGAGGGGGCCCCTGAGGTTGCGATCAGCCCCTCTGAGCGCTGCCCCCTCCCGCCCGCCCGCGGGTAGGAGCCCGGCTCTGAGCTTGGTGGCGGAGCGGCCCCGGCGCCCGGGATGGATTTCTCCAAGTTCCTGGCTGATGACTTCGAGGTGAAGCGCTGGGTGAACGGAGCCTTCCGGGCCGTGCAGCAGCAGGATGCCCCCGGCAAAGTGGACGCCCACGCAGCGACCTTGGTGATGAAGTTACAGCTCTTCATCCAGGAGGTCAACAATGCCGTGGAAGGTGCCGCCTTGTGTCTCCTTGCGCTTGGGAGCGGATGTTGTGACCGTGTGGGCAGGGGATGGTGCTCGCTGCCGCCAGGGCTGGTCCCAGTGTAGTGCAGCAAAGTGCTCTCCGTGGTACTGTGCTACTTGCGGTGTACGGAGCGTGCAAAAAACCAGAACATCACGCTGGGATGTCCGCTGTACGCTGCGCTGACATTGCTACATGTAGAATTGCACGTGTACTGTATCAGAGTAATAGCCGTGTTAGTCTGTATTCACAAAAAGAAAAGGAGGACTTGTGGCACCTTAGAGACCGTAGAGAAGTGAGCTGTAGCTCACGAAAGCTTATGCTCAAATAAACTGGTTAGTCTCTAAGGTGCCCCAAGTACTCCTTTTCTTTTTACGTGTACTGTAGTGCAAGTAACTGCTACCCGTAGGCATTTGCTACATCAGGTAGCAGCTTACTACAATAGTAGTTTCCTACAATCCATCACGTATCAGTAACTGCTACCAGTAGCACATTCCTACGCGGAGCAGTTTAATACAGTACACCGGCACCTGCTTTGCAAGCTTCCTCCTGGAGCGCTGCCAGCAGACACCCAGTGCTGAGTCGAACTGGTTGGCAATTTTCCCACCATTTTTCTCTCTCAAAAAACATTGATTCATGGAACCCCCAATTGCTTGTGAGATGGGGTCGGTTTTGACAAATCTCCCAATTTGAAAAATTGTAAATTATTTTTTGTAATTGTTGAAACATTCCATTTTGATATTTTTGAAACCAAAAAGTTTTGTTTTTAAATTTGAAACAACTTTTCATTTTAAAATGTTAATTTATACTAAAAAGAAGTTTTTCTTTAAAAAAAAAAAAAAAAAAAAAAAAGTCAATATTGAAATGAAATGTTTTGATTGACCTGACCCATTTTTGTGTGTGTTGGGTTTTTTTTAGATTATTAGTTTGAGGATTTTGACTTTTTGTGCTTGATTTGGAATAGGAAAAAAAATTGAAGTTTTGAAAACTCTTGCAGAATGAGAGAACCTTTTCCCGCTCACTTCTGTCCTGACCTGCAGCATCTTCTGGTATTCCAGCCCAATTATTCTCTCTTCTGCTTTCCTACCAATCCCCCCACCAGCATTGCTTTACATGCTTTGTCCTTCATATTATTTATATGTGATGATAGGCACTTGCCAAACTCTTGGAGGATTGTCCCTAATATGCAGCATGCCCTGCTATTCCAGATCTGGAAGATCTTATTAAATATACAGTAGAACCTCAGAGTTATGAACTAACCAGTCCACCACACACCTCATTTGGAACCAGAAGTATGCAATCAGGCAGCAACAGAGACACCGCCCCTCCCATCCCCCCTCCCCAAAAACCCCCAACCAAAAGCCAATACAGTACTGTGTTAAATGTAAACTAGTAAAAAACAAAAACAAAAAAGGAAAGCAGCTTTTTTCTTCTGCATAGGAAAGTTTGAAAGCTGTATTAAGTCAATGTTCAGTTGTAAACTTTTGAAAGAACAACCCTAACGCTTTGTTCCAAGTTCTGAACATTTCAGAGTTACGAAGAGCCTCCATTCCCGAGGTGTTTTGTAACTCTGAGGTTCTGCTGTAGCTTGAAGGCAGCAATGAAGACTTGTTGGACACCATGCTCCTTGCCAAGCTTCTTCTTCTGTGTGAGGGTTGAGTCCTTTGTCATTCCATTGCTATTTGTTTCTGCAGAAACAAGCCACCAGGCGCTCCAGAACATGCCCAGAGTCCTGCGGGATGTGGAAGCCTTGAAACAGGAGGCAACTTTCCTGAAGGAACAAATGGTCCTTGTTAAGGAGGACATTAAGAAATTTGAAGAGGACACAGCTCAGTCAATGCAGGTAACTTCTCTCATCACTAAATATTTGACTCTGATTTCCAGATTTGCTGTAGCTGCCAAAGTTACTGACGTTGAGTGAACTTGAAGACTGTCTGTTTCGGTTTGTGCAATTCCAGGGGGGCTCTGTTAGCTCTCTGCAGCAGCTTGAGCTCTGGTAGATGCTGACAGGTAAGGGAGCCTGATTTCCTGCTCTGATGTTGTGTCCTTTTAAAATTGCTACTGTGATCCTGTTACACTTCAGCAAGTTCTGAGGCTATGAGATCCTAGATGCAAGGAATCTCTATGCTTTTTTCAAGCAGAACAGTCACTGAAAACTCCTACAGCCTGGTAGCTTCTCTGAACTACAGTCTGATTGTACTAGGGTTCAGCAATTTGATACCCTGTGGGCTGCTTCAGATTTCTGGTACTTTTGTGAGGAAGTAAAAAGTTCTGGAGATGCTGACTTTCCTTATTGTGAATGAATGATCGCACTTATTGAATTGAAGAACTAATAGAAGTGTCTAGAGCAGGACGTAGCATGAGCAGGCACAATGCAAACTTCCCTACAGATTGTACCTTGGTTCTGGGCTGCAGCATCCCTGATATTAGAGTCCAAAGCCTCTTTTAAGCAGAGAATGATGCTGTATGGTGGTTTTGTGTGTGGACAGATGGAAGACTAGGTTGACATCCCGAAAAGCATTTTCCTTGTTAACTCAACCATGCATTGTGTGCTCAGAAGTGAAAAGCTTGTGCAGTACCCCCACCTCACCACCAAGGCATAGATGTTCGCAACCCAGAGTAGAGCTAGCTCTGATCAGACCTGTCAAGAGCTGATAACTCTCCTCATGTGAGTGATCCAACTTTCATGACAGGCAGCAAGATGCGAAAGCCTTGATTGTGTGAGCTTATTGGTGGTGGTGGTGTTGTGTTAATATCATGCTATAGAGTTGCTTTGCATTTTCCAGACAAAATGGACGCTGATTATATTGAATCCCGAATCCAAACCAGTTTATAGGTGTGCTTGTTTTCTTGTGAAATTTCAGGAGTGAGCTGCTCAAGCAGAGGGGTTGATGGTTTACCCACAGTACTGCAGATCTTTGGTGAACTGTTTTGCAAGTTGTTCCTGCAGCTTTGGCTGTCATCAGAGCCCAGCCCCCTTCCCCTCGGATCACATAGCCATATTATTGTTTAGAGTTGGGTGTTGACCCTGAATAAAAGCAACGTTCTTCATTATGTACTCAAATTTCTACTGATGATGCTCATCAGCTGGTTCAACTTTAAAATTGATTTAAATTTCTTCAGCTCTTTGGAGAGATTATCCACTTCTGTGTAAACCCCTAAAATTGATTTTAGCCAACTTCCTCCTGAAATTGTTATCACCCAGTTTCTTAAACGCAAATATAACAGAAATAACCCTCTCCTCCCCACCCCACCTTACTCCCCACCAAGTGAAGCAACTTGCACATTTGTCCCCAATTCTGATGGGCAGCAGTTTCATCTCTGTTTCAGGTTCTGGTGGAACTTGATCGAGTGAAATCCAGAATGCAGCTGGCTGCTGAGTCCCTCCAGGAAGCAGACAAGTGGAGCACACTGAGTGCAGATATTGAGGAAACTTTTAAAACACAAGTAGGTACCTGCTTGAAAAAGACAAAGGCATGAAAACTGTCAATTATAAAGAAACCAAATTTAAATAAGAGTCCTTTCAGATCACTTTTCAAAAGGAAATATGCCTCTGCTTCGCAGATGTCACTGTGGAGCTTAGGACTTGGCATTTTTGATATTGTGTTAACAAACCCCTAACTTCCTTTGGTGGCAGGATGTGTCTGTGATCTCTGCCAAGTTAACAAGTATGCAGAACAGCCTGGCGATGCTTGTGGACACTCCAGACTACTCTGAGAAATGTGTGCACCTAGAGGCTCTGAAGAACCGGCTAGAGGCCATGGCCAGCCCCCAGATTGTGGCCACCTTCAATGCTCAGTCCGTAGGTCAGTACGGCTCTGTTTCCCTTGTCTTCACCGTAGATGTATTTATATGTAGGTGCTGCCTTCATCAGGAGAGTGAGGCATGGTGCTCTGAATAGCATGCTTTCAGCCTCTTAGCTGTTGTTGGAGCCGCCTTTGCAGTGGACTGGCAGGTGGGGCAAGGTAGGGAGCAGGAGCACCATTCTGCCAAGCCTTGTACACCTCCCACCACCTCTCCTATTTAATATGTCCTTTCTTCATTTCTGTCTCTGTTCTTTTTTCTTTCTTGTCTTTTGCCCTCTGTTTCTGTTTGTCTTTTGGGGTTTGCTCACCAGAAAGCTAAATGCTGCCTGGGGTTGGGTGTGTATCCATTGGGTCTCTCTGGGGCTGGGTTATGTGCCCTTTCTTGGCAGAACCAAACAAAAAGATTTGGATGGGACAGCAGCCTGCAGCCCAGTACATGTTGGATGCTCCGATAGCCTGCAACCCTACTTTCCACCCCTGGATTTTTGGGTTTTTGGTCTGACCTTGCTCCCTTTCCCTACCATTACACAGTTTATTAGTATTTCAGTAGCACCTAGAGGCCTCCATAAGGATCATGCTGTTGTGCTGCACAAACACAGACTGAGACAGTCCATGCCCCAACGAGCTTATTTTCTAATTTAAGACAAGATGCAGTGAGTGAGACAAGCAGAGGGAGGAAGGAAAAGGTTGATATGAACGATTTATGTTTGTGTTCTCTTTCACACTCTTCCTCCTTTACTCCTCTCTTTGCCTTTCTCTTCTCATTTCCCTTCACTCTCTTTCTGGTTTTCCAGTCTATCACACTGACTCTGCTTCCTTAGGTTCTGCACCCATCTGTCTCAGTATGTGTGTCTATCTTGTTGCTGCTCTTGGGCTGTATGGCCCTTTTGCAGGCAGATGCAGGGGACCCAGTGATGTCTGAGAATGTTTTCTCCCACCTACAAGGAGAGAGCCTCATAGAAGTTGCATGATACTGTGATGAGTTCTTTAGGTATGCCATGTAGCTGTGGTAGGAAACTGACAGCAGGTGGCGCTTCTGTACTGGACATGGGTCCATTGCTTCTCTTAGTTATTCAAGATGTTCTGACTCACTTTGTGATAAATGCAGCCCTGAGTCTATTTTCTTTTTAATATTTCCTCCGGAGCAGCTGGCAAACACACTTTTTCTTTCTGTTGATAGTATTTCACATGTTCTGCTGAGTTCTTGCTTAGATCTGACCCTGTAGATAGGAACACAGGACAACAAATTTCAGAGTAGCAGCCGTGTTAGTCTGTATTCGCAAAAAGAAAAGGAGGACTTGTGGCACCTTAGAGACTAACAAATTCATTTGAGCATAAGCTTTCGTGAGCTACAGGTCACTTCATCGGATGCATCCTTCATTTCATCCGATGAAGTGAGCTGTAGCTCACGAAAGCTTATGCTCAAATGAATTTGTTAGTCTCTAAGGTGCCACAAGTCCTCCTTTTCTTTTTTTAGGACAACAAATGTGTCCCTGGGGTGGGGTGGTGGTGGTGGGAGGCACTGTTCTCTCCCTTGTACTGCTCTAGAGCAACCCTAGTTACTTGCTGTGTGTCAGATTTACAGGAAGCCACTTGGGCCCTGCCAGCAAACCAGAAACAAGTTCCTAAATACATCATTACTAACATCTCTGAACCCAGGTGTGTTTTGTAGACAAAGCCTTCCCCACTGCTCCAGTAATGCAAAGGGAGCAGGGAGACTTTCAGGTTGTGAGTAAGCGGTAGCTGGGTCATTTAGTCAAGGTGAAGAAACAACTAGTTGTGGTCCTGGCACCTGGGGGTGAGGAAGGCAAAACTGAGGAGTGCAGTTTGGATCTACTGACACGTTCTCTGGTCTGGAGGGCACTAGCTCTGTCTGAAAAAAGCATCATGTCTTTAGGGGACTCAGTACTATTACAGGGGGTCTGGAGTTAGAAATGTTTTCCCAAGGGAAGTTAAAAACATTTCCATCATCACTTTACCCACTCTGGAATTTCTGTGGCCATGGATTCAGAGGCAGCTGCCCTCCTAAGTGAAGGGAAAGGAACACAGGGAGGTCTTGTCACTTTCTTGACATATTGTGGTTCTACATCCCACACATACTGTATCCAGGCTCTTCTCCAAACTGAAGAGGATGGATTTTTCTGCTTAGTCCAGAAGACTTGTTTTGCTCAGGACAGTACCTCTGTCACACAAGTTAGGGGGGTGACCTGTTAACTAACGTTCTGTGTTGTTGTATTTAGACCAGGCAAAAGTGTTTGTGAAAGTCTTCACTGAAATTGATCGGATGCCCCAGCTCCTGGCTTATTACTACAAATGTCACAAGGTATCTAGTCTCTGTCATGGTCACATTTTAATTTGGGGGAGAGAAATGTGGAGTAGTTCCTTGGTTTAGCCTGTAGGGGGGGCTGCCACTCTGGTCATCTCACTTGTCCAATTTAAACTGAGGATGGCGCTTGTTCTCTTCCACGTTTCATCTGCGTGAATCTTTTCCTGGATGTGATTACTCCGCACATGGGGGTTTGGGGAATAACTCTCCACAGGAGTCTTCCTGTGCCTTCCTACAGCAGCTAGTAGGCCAAATGAAAAATGTAATTGTGCATCCCAAAGGGTTTCCCTCTGTGCCCTGAGAAGGTGTTTGGTTGTTGCTTTTTCCTTCCTTTATGATCTCTGGTTGTTATTAAACGTTATTATAACTTGCTGCTGCTGAATTATGGAAACTCTCTTCAGATGGGATTGGAATTCTGGATGGTTCATTGACCTTAACCTGATCCTCCAAAGCCCTATTAGCGGTGGGCCTTGTGAGGATTAGCTTCAGAGCTGGGGCCTGCCAAATATTTCAACTGTTATGGGGTGGTATTGGTTTCAGTCTCATTTATGAGCAAAATACCAAGGTTAATTAAATCTTTGTATAAGCCAAGAAGCCTTTAGCTTAACGTTTTAAAGTCTGAGTCCTCTTGGATGCTGAATGATTGCATGGCGGTACATTCAAATCTGAGGGGTGCTGCCTTTGTGTAGAAGCAGTTTCCCTAGGACATGTCTCTGAGTTAACAAGGCCCAATTCTGTAGCATGAGTGACTTTTATTACCCCTGCAGGTGCAGCTGGTGACAGTCTGGCAGGATCTTTGTCAAAGTGACTTAAGTTTAAATCGGCAGCTGACTGAACTATATGATACTCTGCTTGGAACATGGCACTCGCAACTCCAGTGGGTCATGCAGGTACTGCTACTGTCCGTTAACAACATCAGTGCAATGCATGGGAACACAGACTGCAAATTCCCATAAGGCTCAGAATAATTGATCAGCTCATGGTCTCATTTTGTGCCTCTTCACTAACGTCTTGGAGCTTGCTTTAGGGATCTAGCTCATCCGCTGCCACAGAAAGATTAAATGTTTGACTCAAGACCAGTGGCCGTATCGCTGCTGTTCAGACTGCTCTCTCTCTTTCATCTGTATCATACATGAAATCTCATTTGTCAGTGTTGCATTTTGTTCTGTTGTAAAACATTTGAAATACCTGAATTTCATTACCGCCTGACCTAGAGGAGGCCCTGGAGGGATTGCTTGACTGATTTGTGTGTGAATTCTTGGGGAACTTCTGCTGGAACCCCTCAGGACTGTGCAGTACCAAGAAAAGCATTTGAATTTGTAAATGCAGAGCTTACCATACTTATACCTGATCCCAAAAGGAGTTAACCTCTCTTCATTTAGCTTAACAAATTGTGTTGGACATTGTTGAGCCTGTCAGAGTTTTCACCCGTGAAGGGTAAGGGAGATTGTTATCTCCTGGGTATGAAGCTTGTAACAAGGGCTGAGTCCTTTTCTGCAAGGATACCCAGCTTTACCTTGAAATAATGGCTTTGGGTTTTTTTCCTGCATAACAATTAGTTGTGAATCACAGTTCAGATGCTGGCTTATTCACTAACATGTGCTCTAGGACCTGGTTATTGTGAGGGGCCTTGCCATGTGGACCAAAGCTCATGTCATCCAGGGCTTTTCTCCCTAGTCCTCCTGCACTGCTTGTGTTAGGAAAACCATTTTTTTCCCCCTGTTCTACTTGCTGTCCATGGTCTTACTGCTGCGAGTTGGATACTGGGGGTGTATGTTCTGGTACTGCAGTGCTGGGGGCCTAGAGAATAGCTGACCAGTCAGTCAAAAGTGGTGATGATAAAAGCTACTGCAAACCAAGATGAGGATGATGGATATGAATGTGAAGCTGGTGTTATGCTGATCTAAGGATAGCATTTGCCGGCTGGTTACATTCTCGCTGGGGCTAGAATGTAGTACTTCCCAACTCTCTCCTCAGTCCATCCTGACCCCCATTACCTAGCTGCTTATTCATGGGATTCTTTATCTCTTTCCTCATGTCTTTCAAAGGTACCTGTTTAAATTCTGTTTGAAGACACAGCAGGCTCTCGACCTTGTTGTTACTCTACTCCGTTGCCCACTATTTGCCTGTCCTCCTTTTGGATCCAGCCTCTGCTCAACCTCATAAATTCTCTGCTGCCTTAGATAAAGTGCGCTCCTCGGCTGGGCTCTTTAAGTGACAATGATTAACTCTGCTTTCATATCCTGAGTCAGCCTTTCCTGCATGCTCAGTCAGCAAGGTTCCAGAAATCTTACCTGGCCCTGCTTTTAGTCTGGTAACATTTGTGAGTTTCCAAATGCTGTGCTCCTATTCGTGTTAGTTGGGATTGCACATGCCCAGAGAGGATCCAGTGATCTGGCAGTTCCCTGAGTACAGTGTTCTCGATGTGCATACAGTTGCCTCTTAATGAACATAATTTAAATTTCATCTTTGGGGCAGTTTAGTCTCTTCTGCTTTATGCATTGCTTCTGGGGGCTTCTATATGGCTTCTGTTGACTAGGTCATTGTGCTGATTCCCTTGCTAAAGTGGTGGAGTGGGGGGCTCAGTTTACACAGAAGCAGTGGGCTGCTCCTGCTCACATGCTCCTGCTAACAGCTTCCTTGTTCGTGCAGGTTTTTAAGAACCCCCATGAAATTGTGACTGTGCTGCTGATCCAAACGCTCGGTGCCTTGGTGCCTTCAATCCCAGTCTGCCTCAGCACTGCAATGGAGAGGGCCAGCCAGGAAACCAGACTGAATAAGTTGCTGGAGCTGCATGACACCACAGCCCACTTTGCAAGAGGCTTGGAAGTAGCAATGCTGTCTAACTTAAGTAGGGACTGTTGTTTCAAATATTCCCAGACTTTATGGTGTATTTTGGTGTAACTCTGTACAGCCTTTGGGTTCTGTGGTTTGCGTTTTGTTTTTCATGGAAGCTGCTACAACAATGTAAGGGATCTGGATTTCATCCGCAGTGTTTGCTGTTTACATAATGTTTGTACTAAAATGTATGTTTAATTTATCCCAAATATATTGACACAGTCCTGGCTGTGTTTACTGAAGCAGAGCTATGTTGATGCTACCTTGTGAAGAGAATACTTAGCACTTTCCTTTTACAACATTTGGGTGGGTGAATTGCAACATCCCTGTAAGGTGGATCAGTTTTATTCCTGTCTCATAAATGGGGAAATGGAGTCAGAGGATACTTGACTTGTCTGAGATCACATGGCAATAAAAGCTCAGGAGTTCTTGATTTAGACCGCGCCTCTCTTAACAAGTTCTCCTGATCGTTTGCTTTCTCAAATGTTGCAAGGGAAAGTTTGCCAAAATGGTTTTCACTGGAATGTAAAAAAATTGTGGAAACCGTTCTGTTGGTCTTAGGTTTTATGAAAACCATGTTTTAACCAAATTAAATTGCTGGGTCAAATTTTTTTTATTTAAGTGTGCTTTTGTTTAGTGCCTAAAGTGTGCTGTTCAGAACAAAGTAAAGACCTCTCCCTGCCCTAAAGCATTTGCAGTTCAATTTTAGACAGAAATCCATGAGCAGTTGATGCGAACCATTGGAGGTAAGGGAGGGAGGAAGGTGAGTTGACAGTAATGAGACCATCTGATTATATAGGCTCAGCACAGTTTTAATTTATGAACCTTTATAGGTTTATCTTAATTTGTCACCGTGTCCCTTCAAAGAGAGCGTTCAGGAAAATCACATGTTAAGGTTGATGGGTTATCTTTAACGCTGCATTTCCTGCCTGTGTTTGCTTTGCATCATACCTCTCAGTTATTTAAACCCAGTTTTAGTAGATTACATTTAATGACTGTGCCATTCTAGGAAGCATGGCTATTGTCCTGTGCTTGTGTTCTGCTTTTCATTGGAAGTCCTTGTGCACTCTTAGCAAACACTTGCCACATACTGGTCTGGCTTAATTGGGGTAGGTAATAAATACCGTAGACCCTCTATAGAAGGAACTTGGAGAGAAGAGGCGGAAGTTTGTAAGATGAGAGAATAGGAAACCAGTTACTGAACAGTTGGGAATAAAAGTTGCATTCTTTATTTGCATATTACCCTGCAACAAGGTGGCGTGCTCTAAAAGCAACATGCAAAAGCAGAAGCATCCCAGGAATGCGGGAGCTGGGTGACTAAGCAGATTGTCAGTGGGGCGTTAGGTCAACTGGTTCACTTTCAGGCCAGGTTGGGAGTGACTGTGGCTGTGTAGTAGTCTACATGAAATGAGTTGGCATCATTTATTTTAGGTATGGATGAAGACTGTGTAGTTTCCTTTTAGAATCTTTGATGGGACATAAAATGAGACTATACTCTCTTTAGGCAGGCACAGTTCAGACAGATTCCTTACTTGATTGTGCAGGCTGGGGATGGGTGATAGATAGCTGGCTGGAAGACTTGTGGTCCCAGATTATTCTCTAGCAGCCAGGAATATTCTTAATAATTTCCTGCTGTGCTTGTTGAAATAGAATACCTGGGTATTAAGGAGCCAATAGTGATGATATTCCCATTTGTTTAAAAAGTCTGCAGCTCAGCTTTAAAGGTGCTAGGCAAAGTCCCAAGGTATATGCGCACATGGTAGTGGCTGTCAATAGGCACAACTCTTTGAAAGAGCCTAACATGCTGCTTTAAGGCCACCTTTTAGCAGTTCATTTACTTTTTTGTACACTCACTTCTGATTCCTTATAGATGAGCATAACCTGGTAAAAGTGATGGAACTGGTGGAAGTAGTGTATGGTCCATATAAGCCCTACCAGCTGCGGTATGGAGACCTGGAAGAAGAAAACCTCCTCATCCAGATCAGTGCAGTGCCCTTGGTAATGTAATGTATTCTGCTCCATCTGTACAGTGGTAGTCAGCAGGTGATTGGAGGCTGATATTTATGAGTAGTCTAAAGCATCTTTGTCAGGGTGGTTGGACCCTAGATTTTGGCTAGCATTTTCCATTTGCAATTTCCTTTGATTTCTTTCTTTTTAATTAAATATTGCTTTTTTCACTTAAGTTGCTGCAATTAATTTTATAACTTTGCCTGCTCCTGGGCAATCAGTAACTGGTGCTTCATGCATCTGATGTAGGGGAAACCTTTGGGATAAGCAGACAACCTCTTGGACGCTTAAGCAGACTATTAGAAGCAAGGAAGAAAACCTCTGAGTTTGCCTTGTGTCTTTTAACCTTTTGCAAATGTGTCCTTCAGTCAGAATGAGTGGAGGTGGAGTATTGTGCTAGGCACTGTACAGACTAGAAGACAGTCCCTGCCCCACATTCTTGTGCTGCAAGTGGCTATACCAAACCACTGCAGGGAGGATGGCGTAACAATGACAAATGGTTACATAGACTAGCTATGTGCGTTCCTGCCTCCTCTGTTGTTTTCTTACCATAGACTGAGTGGGTGGGGGAGGGAATTTCCTGTAGAAGTGTTGGGCCGGCGTTAGGAGGTGGCAAGTAGGGCGGTTGCCTGGAGCCCTATGCCACAGAGGGCCCTGCAAAGCCAAGTTACGTGCTTCAGCCCAGGGTAGTGGGGCTCGGACTCCAGCTTAGTAGGGGGCTCACCATTTTTTGTTTGTTTTTTTTTGAAGTCCAAAGGGGGTCGCCAGCAAAAAAAAAAAAAAAAAAAAAGGTCGAGGAACACTGTCCTATAGGAAGGTTAGGTCAGTGTGTCTTGTCTAGAGGCAGTGATGAGATAGGAGAGGGCAATCTGAATTTTATGTGCTATCACTGTGTAGGACAGAGGTGGGCAAACTACGGCACGCGGGCCACATCCGGCCCACGGGACCATCCTGCCCGGCCCCTGAGCTCCCGGCTGGGGAGGCTAGTCCCTGGCCCCTCTCCCGGCAGTGACGCCACTACACCGCCTGCACTCTGGCCCGTCACTCCTGCCGGGCAGGGCGGGCGGCGTGGCTGGCTCTGGCGGGGCTGTGAGCTCCGGCTGCTCTGAGCAGCATGGTAAGGGGGTAGGGGGTCCCGGAGGGCAGTCAGGGGACAGGGAGCAGGGGGTGGTTGGATGGGGCGGAGGTTCTGGAGGGGGCTGTCAGGGGATGGGGAGCAGGGGGGTTGGATAGGGGATGGGGTCTCGGGGGACCTGTCAGGGGGTGGGGGGGGTGGATAGGGGTCCGGGGGCACTCAGGGGACGGGGAGCAGGGGGGGTTGGATGCGGGTGGGGTCCTGGGGGGGTGGTTAGGGGCGGGGGGCCCAGGAGGGGGCGGTCAGGGGACAAGGAGCAGGGGGGGTTGGATGGGTTGGCGGTTCTGAGGGGGGCAGTCACGGTGCGGGAAGTGGGAGGGGGTGGATGGGGGTGGGGGCCAGGCTGTTTGGGGAGGCACAGTCTTCCCTACCTGGCCCTCCATACAGTTTCGCAACTCCGATGTGGCCCTCGGGCCAAAAAGTTTTCCCACCCCTGGTGTAGGAGGATGAAAACAAAGGAGACTGTTAGCCCTCAGTGCACTCCACGAGACAATTAGATGTTGACGGGAAGGTATGCCTGTTGGGTTAAATATCCTCCTTCCCCATCTGAGTGTTACAGCAACTACAGTGTTAGCTACAGAAAGCCCTGGTACAATGTGGTTACTGCAGGGACACTTGCTGAAGGAGGGTTGGGATCAACCAGTGTATTTTTTTGTTCTCCAGGAGCATTGGGAAGTAATTGACTGTGTCCAGGAACTGAACCACTCAGTGAACAAACTCTTCAGTCTGGCTGCTGGAGCCATTGACAACTGCGTTAAACTCACCGATGGGCTGGGGGTGTGCGGGCTGCTCAAGGCACTGAAAGCTCTGTTCAAAAAGTAAAGCATTTTCTGTCTTTCTAATACACTTATCCCAGGCGAGTGAGCAAGTGTCCAAGAGGTGGCTCTGAATGCAATGGGGGGGGGGAGACCCTGAGGACATTGTGGTTTGTGATATTGTCACGTTTCTATAGACACAGCTAGTGTTTAGCATAATCCCTTCCCTTGTGATCTGCCACTCAGCTCATCAATAAAGATCCCTCAACTTGTGGCTTTTCATGAAAAGTGGAAGTTAAACATGATTGGAGGTAAAGCTCCTCATAGCCACAGTATGCCTGAATTTTCATTGATAAAGTGCCTAAAAGCACTTCTGGGAAAGAACCACTTCTGGGAGGGCCTAATAGAAGAGAGGCATGGTAGGCTGGTGAACATAACCCTCAGTGGGAAACATGTACGGTGCACAAGTGACCTCCCCCGTACAGTATTTGCTGCATAGCTTCCCTGTAGAATAACGAGGGGCACTAATTAGAGGCAATGTATTTTTTCCCCTATTAAATCTATCACATACTCCCATTTAAGACAGCATTCCAGTACGGATTTCCCCTACTTATCCTTTTTTCCCTGGGCCAAGGCAGCTGCTAACCCTGCATAAATGAAGTCTTAGCATCAGTGCACTATTGGCTCTGTGGGGAGAGGCCTATTCCGTGAGTAGGGGAAAGCAGAGCACTGCTCTTTGGTGAGGGAACAAGGGGTGCGAGAGGAGCCGTAGCCTCTGACTTTGGCTCATCTGCTCTAGAAGAGAGCAGTAATGCTAGTGACAACAGAAGTGCTCTGCTCCTACCTGCTTGCTAACGGTGGGTTCCAGGCACTCAGCTGCAAAGCGGTACTGCTCCTTCAGGCTATTGTGACTGGTGCTCTAGGCACCACCCAAACCCCTCGTCCTCCAGGGTGGGTCTGGACCTGCCACTGCTGGCCACCTCTAGCCTGCAAATGTCAGGGCTTGGGCTGGAGCAAGGAATACTTCCTTTGTGCTCCTCTTCTTGTTCAGGTGCTTCTGGCTCTTTGCCTGAGGTGACGCGAGCTGCTCATAGCAAGTGCCATTGCTGTAGTCTGAGGTCTTATTCCGTTGCCTGTCTTTGCTCCGTCTCTTTACACAGGTATGTGTCTGACTTCACTACTACTTTGCAGTCCATAAGAAAGAAGTGCAAACTGGATGATATCCCCTCGGATTCCCTCTTCCAGGAAGACTGGACTGCATTCCAAAACTCTATCCGGTAACTTGATAGCATGAGCCGGGCTTCCGGTGCAGCAAACACTGGAAACAGGGCTCTTGAGAAATGGCACATGGTATTTGGTCCTGAGGTCAAGCTGGTTTTTACGTGAAAACGGAAGGGGGAAAAGGTCTTTATTATTTTCTTCAGCGTGGGTATTTTAGCTCCTTTTTTCTCTATTGCTTGAGACTCCCTTCTGGAAGTATGAAGAATCCCCACTCCCATTTGCCATTTTTAGAACTTGTTCTTTTTGTACCATTGGCTAATTCTGAGTCTTTTTGCTCACCCATACTCTGTCAGTTTTGAGTAGAGGTGAAATTAACTAGTGGATTTCTTTGTGGCAACAATTTAATACAAGCTCTCTGACATCTTCTCATGCGAACAAGCTGGCGTCGTAGTGTTGTCACTACTGTGGGAAACTGTTTCTAATTTGGCTGTTGCTTCAGAGCCAGGCTGCTTGGGAAGAAGTGGAAGGCAGGACGCTCTATGGGGGTAGTGGCTGCAAAACTAGAGGAATTGTTGTTTGTAATTTTTATAAACATCTGCTTAGTGGGATGGAGAAGTGATGATTTCTGAAAACCCTAACAAACCCCAAGGCAGTTGGAACCCTGGAGCCTATGTCTCTCAGGCCATAACCATCTGAATGCTCAAGAAAGGGACACTCCATAATCTAGGCCTCCAGTATGATCTACTTTAAAGTTGGTTTGATATCAGACAAATGTGGCTCTGATGAGGCCCTGCTAGTTCAGATTCACATAGGGCAGAGGTGGGCAAACTACGGCCCGTGGTCCACATCCAGCCCGCGGAACCCTCCTGTCCGGCTCCTGAGCTCTTGGCCCAGGAGGCTCGCCCCCAGCCCCTCCCCCGCTGTCCCCCCTCCCCCGCAGCCTCAGTGCGCTGCACCACTGGCACGCTGCTCGTGGTGGGGGCTGCGAGCTCCTGGGGCAGCGCAGCGGCAGAGCCCCCCGACCCGGGGGCCCTGGGCCGCCCGGCCCCGGGGGCCCTGGGCCGCCCGGCCCCGGGGGCCCTGGGCCGCCCGGCCCCCCCGGGGGCCCTGGGCCGCCCGGCCCCCCCGGGGGCCCTGGGCCGCCCGGCCCCCCCGGGGGCCCTGGGCCGCCCGGCCCCCCCGGGGGCCCTGGGCCGCCCGGCCCCCCCGGGGGCCCTGGGCCGCCCGGCCCCCCCGGGGGCCCTGGGCCGCCCGGCCCCCCCGGGGGCCCGGGGCCGCCCGGCCCCCCCGGGGGCCCGGGGCCGCCCGGCCCCCCCGGCGGCCCGGGGCCGCCCGGCCCCCCCGGCGGCCCGGGGCCGCCCGGCCCCCCCGGCGGCCCGGGGCCGCCCGGCCCCCCCGGCGGCCCGGGGCCGCCCGGCCTGGCCATAGCGCTGTCAGCCACCGGTGCTCCAGGCAGCGTGGTAAGGGGGCAGGGAGCGGGGCGTTTGGATAGAGGGCAGGGGGGGGCGGGGGGTGGTCAGGGGTCGGGGGTGTGCATAGGGGTTGGGGCGGTCAGAGGGCAGGGATCGGGGGGGGTTGAATGGGGGCAGGGGTCCCGGGAGGGCAGTCATGAAGGAGAGGAGGTGTTGGATGGGGCGGTGGGGGGCAGTCAAGGGACCGGGAGAAAGGGTGGTTGGATGGGGCAGGGGTCCCGGGGGGGGCACTCAGGAAGGAGAGGGGGGAGTTGGATGGGACAGCAGGGGGCAGTCAGAGCAGGGGGTCTGGGGGCGGACAGGGAACGGGGGTTGGATGGTATAGGAGTCCCAGGGGGGGCCATCAGGGTCAAGAAGTGGGGGGGGTCGGTTGGGGGCTGGGCCACATCTGGCTGTTTGGGGAGGCACAGCCTCCCGTAACTGGCCCTCCATACAATTTTGGAAACCCGATGTGGCCCTCAGGCCAAAAAGTTTGCCCTCCCCTGACATAGGGCTATGTCTACATGGCATCTAAATTAGTGGAAGTGTTAGTGGAGATTGAGCGTTAGGTGGCTGTTGGCATTTTAAGCAGTATGTTGACTGATTCTGCTCAGAGCAGGATACATCACTTAAAATAGCTGCAGCCACTAGGGCTCTGACCACTGGAGCTGAGCTGGTGTTAGCCATGGTGGGAAGTATTTCAGAGATGAGTGTAGTGCAGACCTGGCTACAGTGTGACATCAACAGGAGAGAGTGAGGATATGAGCATCATATTAACTGCCAAGCTGAAAAAGTGATTCCTACCATGGGGAGAGCTCCCTCTAATCATCCAGTGATGAACTTTATTCCCAGAGACTTGCATACTAAGGCTAGATGGCGTGAGGGAGAGTCTGGGAACCTGTGTGTTGCCTCCCCCAGGTTCACAGTGTGGTGTGTTTTGTTCTGTTCCCTCCCAGGATAATAGCTACCTGTGGTGAACTCCTTCGGCAGTGCGGGGACTTTGAGCAGCAGCTAGCAAACAGGTAGGAAATGCTGGGTTAGCGTGCAATCTGTATACGTGTCTATCCAGTTAAAAGGAACCAAACCCCAAGGTGCTCCGTCTGTATGGAGGCTGCAGAAGGAACGCAAGAGCCAATGAACTTTGCTAACGGCAGTGGAAAAGTAGTGACTTTGTGTACACCGCCAGTCCACCTAGGTCTCCCCGGTCAAGACCCAAATGTGTAACAATGGGCTATAAAATTGGGGGGGGGGGGGAAATAAAGGAGGCAATAGCTTCAAACATTATGGGGTTACAAAATGAAGCTGGGCTCTCTAATGAGGGATGGTTAGAGATAGAGAGAAGAGCATGCACTGGCAGAGTGAAACAGTTTAGATGCTTTGCTGTGTGGAATTGAGGTACTCGCATCTGTTCCTGGGAAGGCAGGAAATGCAGCCAGTAAAGTTTCCACTTGCTGCTGCTGTTGGGAAGCTCTGATGAGCAGCTTATTGACAAAGCCCACGTGCAGCGTCTCTCTTATCAGGAGCCATCTTAGTGACTTCCAGGAGATTCAGGAGCTAGGTAAATAACCAGGCCAGACAAAAGGAGCATGCCCTGTGGTGCTGAGGCTTCTGCTTATCCCTTGAGGATTCTGTAAATCACCAGCTAATGGGAACTTCATTTGCAGTGTACAAAGGGTGACTGGGAGAGCAGGTAAGGGGACATTTTACAGAGGATGCCCCAACTCTTAACCCCTTCTACCTAGGACTGATTTTGTGGTTGGGTTGTCTCCCATCCTGATTTTGGGGGTGAGATTCTGGCATGCTGCAAGCTTATTAGAGTCCCTACAGATATCTGAAGCTGCAGTGTATCCTCACATTGCCACGTGGGAGCAAGTTTCTGCTGCCAATAGATCTGTGGAATGGCTACCTTATGTCTTAGCCCTGGTCTACACTGGGGATGCTGGGGGGGGGATTGATCTAAGTTACGCAACTTCAGCTACATGAATAATGTAGCTGAAGTCGACGTACTTAGATCGACTTACCGTGATGTCTCCACCGCGGTGAGTCCACTCTGCCTGCGCCACTTGCCGCGCTGGAGTACAGGAGTCGACGGGACAGCGCTCGGGGGTCGATTTATCGTGTCTAGACTAGATGTGATAAATCGATCCCCGCCAATCCGGCGGGTAGTGAAGACATACCCTTAGAGACGTTCCTTTGGCCCTGGAGGGCTCCCTCTGGGACTTATGTGCCAAGATTGGCTGCTGGAGTGAGGTGGAGGTCACCCAGAGCAACACATGGCACCATTTCTGCCAACTGTGGTAGGGAGGGGGTGAACCATGATAGCGCAGAGTGGACTAACCTCAGGGCCCGGTAGAGGCTGCTTAACTTGTTAGTCAAAGTTTAAAAAAACATGTGGAGGGCAGGGGCACATTAGCTCTGTTCTTTGCTTTATTTCTCAAGCTGGAGCCTTGTGTGTCAGTAAAGCTGGTGATGCTGAGATGGGGCCTCCCAGAAGGACCATGGGGGAAGCTCCATGCAGGGCTGGGGCAGGGGCCGTGGGAGAAACTCAGGAATTGTCTTGGAGCAACCCAGTGCCAACTTCAGTGGAGTTTGCTTGTAACTTTGTTAGTCGTGTTGGTTGGTTTCAGGGTATTATCCACTGCTGGGAAGTACCTGTTGGACTCCTACAGCCCTTGTAGTCTGTCTGGCTTTCAGGATGCCAGCTCTGCAGAGAAGAAGAGCTTAGTCAAGAACCCCTGGCAGGAATACAATTCCCTCCTGAAGGAGACTCCGTCTGAGTATGCCAGCCTCATGGAAACACTCCATACCCTAAAGGTAGGACTGCTGTGCTGCTCGGGACACATCTGGCAGTTGGGGCCACTCCCTGGTCACATGCCTCCATAACAGCAGCCTGTTGATTGGGAGGGGCGTTCCAAAGTCTCCAGACACCCCAGTCCCAAAAGAACGAAATGTCCAGAGCTGTGAGGCTCTGGGCTCACTCCCTCTCTCTGAAGTACAGAGCTCTGGGTGTGTGCAGTTCAGATGAGATATCCCAAGGCAAGAGGCAATGGATAGTTTGTATTTGAGGGCCACCTTGAGCTCCAAGTCTGGTCATTGTCTTTCCAAGACTTTCTCAGCAAGTTACACTCTGCTGGTGTACCCATCCTGAACTGTGTGTAATTCTGCATGTGCATTCATGTGTGCATCTGTGAACAGGGCAAAGCAACTCCAGTTATCTTCAGTACTGATCTAATTTATGTTTGTTTGTCTTCCTTAGATCGTTTGTAATAATAAAGCTAAGTTATTTGTTGTGTCTTCCTTATTTTCCCAGGGTGTCCTGAATTTTTTGGTACTTAAATTACATATAACTCATGCATCAATACCCTCAATATTACACATTTGACTTGTGTAGAAATAACATAGTCACATTTCTGTATTCAGCCTTCTCTGTACCAACTTTTTGTGCAAAGCTATTCCGTGATTCCACACAGCAGGCCAGTTGCTTGTGCCCTCTGTCCATGGTCATCTAAAGGTCATGTTTGTATTCCTCCTCCTCATTTCTGTAACTTCATAATAGCTTTAGTGAGCAAATGGATTATATTATCTAAGGTTTCTTTTAGTGATTGCTTGGCAGAGTGCAACAAAATCTCTGTGCTGTTGCCAGCCCCTCCTGCAAATGGCCAAAGGAGTTATACGGAACCAGGGAAGATCTTTCGGTTGGATTGTGACTGTTAAGCCTTGGTTTGTACTGGATGGGGTGTGGAGAGGGCGTGCTGCTGTGTGGGGAGTGCATACTGCAGTGGCAGCTCTTCCCCTTCCACCCTTTCAGCAGCTACAGGTGTGCTCCCCTCTGTGCCTGACCAGGTCTGCTGGCTGGTGTGGAGGGGATGTGGTGGTGGAGGGTGCCACCCTTTCCTGCCCCCTTTCAGGGACCTTGCTCCCTAGGGGCCTTGAGTAGGAAGGAGAGGTAGTGCTCTCCATTGGTAACGTGTCTGGCCCTTGCGGGACGAGGATCCTTTGTGCTGAGCCCAATCAAAACCTTTGCTTTCTGATATTTTAACCTAGGCCTCCTATGATCAGCTTAGTGGCATCTGTATGTAACTGTTCCTTTCTGTGTTAGGAGAAAGGGACGAGTAACCACAACCTGTTGTCCGCATCTCGATCTGCCCTTACCCACCTCAACCAGCTAGCTCACCAGCTGGCGTTTGACTCTGTTTTTCTTCGCATCAAACAGCAGCTCTTACTGATTTCCAGGATGGAGGTAAGTTCCCTGGATGATTCCACTGATCCAGTATAGCTAGTGGGAAAACCTAGCATGGATCTCTCCCCACGCTTTATGGGAGCTTGGGACTAGTAAACCCTCATTGCCTCTCTATTGGATGCCCTCACACCTACCGGGATTTCTGTTTTCGCGGGTGTAAACTCCCTTCTTGGAACTGTGCTCTTGCTTCAAAGGAGAGCCCCACAGACCCCCACCACTGCATCGTCCGCTGGGATTTGTGGCTCCAGCGTTCCGACATTTCTGTGAAAATAATTAATTTCAACCTGTGTACAAGGTTTTAGAGGAGTGTTTTAGAGGAGGGGTTTTTCCACAGTCCTTGGTTTCTTTAGGAGTCCACTGGCAATCCCGATCCTTGTTACCATATGACCCCACTCCCTTTCTTGGGGGCTGCTACTCATGCTGGCTGAAGAGAGCGTTGACTGGTTCTCTGCTTTACTCCTTCCTAGGGCTGGAGCTCAGGTGGCATTGGGGAGACACTAACAGATGACCTGCCAAACTTCAGTCTGACTCCTCTTGAGTACATCAGCAACGTAAGAGCACATGGGGATAGTTTCTAGAAATGGCCGAATCTCGGGGGACTCTGTAATTTGGCTGTCACAGTATTTTTGTTCATTGTATGAGGGCAGGAGTTGCTGTTTTGTTGGTCCAGGTTCCTACTCCTAGGATTTCTGAACACCACTCTATGAGGATTTTAGGCAATTGTTGGAGAGGGACCTCTTGTAAAGGGTGCCAGGAAAGCACCAAGGTTTCTGGATAGCCCAGGAAAGGTGGTGGAAAATGACTTCTCTATTGAGTTGTGTTAACACTTGTACTGGGGTGGGTTACTCTGCCGCAGTCCTTGGCACCCCCTGCTTCCTAGTTGTAACTATGGAAAAGTGGCGTCTTTCAGTATCTCTTCAGTCACGCAGCTCTTGGAGAGGCTAGCTCAGCAGAGTACTCACACTGAGCACAGAGGGCTGGAGTCCCTGCCGTTTGCTGGGATGACTTAGTGTCATTATTGACTTGAAAAGAGCTTGATCTCTTTTCCCCTCAATACCTGGGAGCCTCTCCAGTCTCCCTTTCTGCTGCAGCGATAATCTTCTGGTGCTGGGATGCCAGGAGTGAACAGGGGCCATGAGTCTCACTGGTTGGCCTTGCTGGCTGTATCTGTTTAATCCTTACTCACCAGCAGAGGCTTGAGGACTGCTCCTGAACTTCTTCCAGCTGCTGCTTCTCATTATCGTCTCTCTCTCTAAATGGGCCGGGGGCAGTAATTCTGAAGCCTGTGCCAGTGAGCAAAGATCAGTCCGATACTCAAGAGAATTGTACTGACCTACTGGCTGCTGGTTGCTCACTCCACCCCCAGTGTAATTTGACAAACAGGAGGATGTCTGCTCTTCACTGTGATGTGCCCCGGGCAGCACTGCTCTCATTCTGCATGTCTCACTCTCAGACGTGCACAAGGAAGAGACCCTGAGGGGTATGCCCCAGCTGAGCAGCTGAAGGGAGGACCTGAGGCCGTAGGATGCGGTCAGTTCATTTCTGGTGTTGGCATTCTGAAACTTGCCTCTTCCCATCGCATGCAGATACCAAGAGTTGGTCGCCTGCTGAGCTGTGGGGTAATTTCCCCACTTATTTCTAACTTCAGCCACCTGGGAGGGTTCTGTTACAACACAAGGTTCGTGGGCAGTGTCGCAGGAAGAAAAGAGAGGGGACACCCCGCCACCAAATTCGTGTAACCAAGCTGCTGATGCAGACTGCCTGAGAGAGGCCCTGGTGGGATTGGTGAGAGTGATGGATACCTTTGGCAGCAGTTGAGTGCAATTTTAAACCAAGCACATCATGGCATCAGTTAGGGTCTCGTTCTGTAAGGATTCAAAGGGAATTTGAGCCTTTCTGGGCCCAGGAGGGGCTTCTGGGACTTGTTCAGATGTAGAAAATCTGCTTTCTTTCCCAAGGCACTCTTTAACCTGTGATTGAGATGGGAGCATGATTTATGGAGTGAGACCAAGTGAGACTCTCTTTGGGTGGCCCCAAAACCAAGCTGCTGCATGGCCAAAAAGCTACAAGTGCCGTTTAAACTCAAACCCACAAAACTGGACTTTCTGTGTAGACGAGAGAGCGCAACGTGAGCTCAGTAAAAGAGATGTTAATGAGACTCGGTCTGCCCTCCAGAGCACCAGTGGGTGAAGGCAGAGTGCTCTGAGCTGTGCCCCCGCCCAGAGTACAATGCAGTTATAGCTGGGACTCTGTGTGTCAGTCTTTCTTGCCATGGTTGCTCCTGTAACTGGGCCTTGACCTCTTGGAAAATAAACTTTTGTTTGTACAAAGGGAATTAATGGTCAGCGAGAGATGGACGTCACTTCCTGGCGTAGTGTGGGTTGGTGAGCTGCTGTCACGCTCGGTGTTCAGACCTTGTAGGTGGGGAGTCCTCTCTCATTGGCGTCTCATTCAGTGAAGTGCCCACTTAATGCACAAACCTTAATAATTCAGTGTCACGCTTACGGTTCTTTTATTTTTTTTTAATCCTAGATTGGACAATATATTATGTCCCTCCCACTTCATCTTGAGCCATTTGTTACTCAGGAAGATTCTGCTCTGGAACTAGCTTTACATGCTGGTAAACTGCCGTATCCACCAGAGCAAGGTAGGACAAGACCGATTCACTGAGGTGTCTGGAGGAAAGCGTGTATTTTTAGCATTGCAGAGATATGAGTTGCGGGGATGAGGCTATGTGAGGTTGATTTCCCTGCTGATGTGGTACCTTACTGTATAACCATATAGTGCCTTCCGGTTGTCCCTCCCTAATACTCACAATGAGACCCTAGTTAATGAGGAAAACTTCAGCACCTTCACTGAAACTAGAAGCTTTAGGTCAAGCTGTGCTGATGTCTGTATTGAGGGAAGTTGCCCTGAAGAGGGGATGAGCCCCCATAGGGGCTATGTGTGAGAGTGGAGAGATGAGTTGGTTAACATGCCAACGCCAGTGCATTATTTGGTTCTCTAGGATCTGTCTCACGGTCAGTGTGCGCTCCTGGGAAATGCTGTGTGGTTCCCTTTGGGTGTCGAGTTGAATCACAATTGTAGCCGCACTTGATGCGTTCACTTATTTCTAGCTCTGAATCTTCGTTATTTGTGACAATGCCCTGGAAACCCCTCTGAGCTGTGCTGTCAGTGTTGAAATGTCCATCATGAGCACCGCTCTGACTGGCACCAAACCACTGATGTCTGAGAGAAACACTGTCCACAGAGAAGCTGTTTGGATAATTTGTCTAGCTAATAAAAGATCACGTGATCTGAGCACTATAACAAGCCATGCCTAGGTAGCACAAAGCGACACAAAAGTGGAGAGAGAGTGCTGGGGGAAGCAGGAGATCTGGGTTCCATTCCTAGCTCAGCCACTAACTCATTGTACACCTGGGGCAAATCGCTTCACGTCCGTCTGTTTCAGTCACTGCATCTGTAAAATGGGGAAAACACTACTTGCTCCTCAGCTTTGTGAAGTGCTCTGAGCTGCCTGGGTGAACAGCACTACACGAGTGCCAAGAATGAGGATTAATTAAAGTATTAAATGAGGGAGGGTCACACTTAAACAAGTTCACCACTTTGGTGGAGTCTCTTCTGAATAACGTCAATGCATAGCCTGGCAGAGACCATCCCTGTTTCTTGCCCTCTGGCCCCATAACCCTGCTCTGGGGCTTACTGTTAAATAAGCTTGTGGCATCCTGTCAAATCCTAGGCTCCCCTTCTCCCTGCTGTCCTCCCTTCTGTTCCTGAGACTCCCTGTGCTCCCCTGGCTTTTGTGCATCCACACAGCCATAAGCTGTTGGTATGTGACTGGCTGAAGCAGACGGGCACTGCCCTGAGTGTGATGAAGGTGGGTGGTGTTTTCAGGGAAAACACTTCAGTCACTACAGTATCAGTAGTCCTCTTCAAACTCTTGTAGCTGGCAGGAGTGAGGCTCCTGTGAGCTCTACATTTTGGCCCGCCTTCGTGTTTCTCAAAGACCTCTCAAATGAGGCTTTTGGCTTCAATGCTCCCCACTGACCTGTCCCTCAATTCTGTTACCTCTGTGCTTGTATCCTGACATAGCATGGAAAGCTGGCCTGAATAGCTGCTCATCTGACATGGATGCCTGTGCAGATATGTGCATTCCCACCTGTGATACACGGGGTGGCGGGGAGGGAATATTGTGGGGGTGAGCTGGGTCCTGAGCAGTTTACTAGACATACTATAACGAACAATAATTATACACAATGTTCATGTTTCCAACCTGCCATTTTACCCAGATTGGCGTAAATAAGGATTATCAAGGGCTCTTCCTTCTGCTGTTGCTGATCAGATCACCCAGACCTCCGTGAGAGCTGAAGGAAAGCACCTGTAACTTGAATTCCTCATTCCATCCCCTTAGTGTTAAATTGTAAAGTGGCTTGGTCTGCGGTGTTTAATCTCTTATGGACATTTGTTTTCACTGCCAATTGAAGCAGTGTATGGCTTGATGCTTTGTGTTCTTCATAAGAACGGCCATACTGGATCAGACCCATGGTCTGTCTAGCCCAGTATCCTGTCTTCCGACAGTGGCCAATGCCAAGTGCCCCAGAGGGAGTGAACAGAACAGAGCAATCGTCAAGTGATCCATCTCCCATCGTCCACTCTTAGTTTCTGGCAGTCAGAGGTTTAGGGACCCCAGCACATGGGATCACATCCCTGCCCATCCTGGCTAATAGCCATGGATGGACTTATGCTTCATGGATTTATCAAATTCTTTTTTGAACCCTGTTATAGTCTTGGCAATGAGTTCCACAGACTGACTGTGCGTTGTGTGAAGAAATACTTCCTTTTGTTTGTTTTAAACCTGCTGCCTGTTAATTTCATTGGGTGACCCCTCCTGCTTGTGTTGTCTGAAGGGGTAAATGACACGTCCCTGTTCACTGTCTCCACCCCAGTCATGATTTTATAAAGTCTGTCAGATCCCCCTTAATCGCCTCTTTTCCAAGATGAACAGCCCCAGTCTTTTTAATCTCTCCTCACGTGGAAGCTGGTCCATCCCCCTGTTCATTTTGTTGCCCATCTCTGGACCCTTTCCATTTCTAATAGATCTTTTTTGAAATGGGGCAACCAGAGCTGCATGCAGTATTCAGGGTGTTGGTGTACCATGGATTTATATAGTGGCGTTATCTCTCCCTTTCCTAATGGTTCCTAACGTTCTGTTTGCTTTCTTGACTGCCGCTGCACATTGAGCGGGAGTTTTCAGAAAACTATCCACTGTGACTCCAAGATCTTCCTTGAGTGGTAACATCCAATTTAGACACCATCATTTTGTATGTATAGTTGGGATTATGTTTTCCAATGTGCATTACTTTACATTTATCAGTACTGAATTTCATCTGCCATTTTGTTACCCAGTCACCTAGTTTGTGAGAGCCCTTTGTAACTCTTTACAATCTGCTTTAGACTTAACTATCTTGAGTAATTTTGTATAATCTGCAAACTTTGCCACCTCACTGTTTACCCCTTTTTCCCGATAATTTATGTACACGATGAACAGCCCTGGTCCCATACAGATCTCTGGGGGACAGTTATTTATCTCTCTCCACTGTGAAAAGTGACCATTTATTCCTACCCTTTATTGCCTGTCTTTTTAACTAGTTACTGATCCATGAGATGACCTTCCCTTTATCCCATGACTGCTCACTTTGCTTAAGAGCCTTTGGTGATGGACCTTATTAAAGTCTTCCTGAAAGTCCAATTACACTATATCCACTGGATCGCCTTGTCCACATGTTTGTTGACCCTCCTCAAAGAATTCTAGTAGATTGGTGAGGTGTGATGTCCCTTTACAAAAGTAATGTTGACTCTTCCCCAACTAATCATGTTCATCTGTGTCTGATAATTCTGTTCTTTACCTTTTTCCTCCTGTAGCTTGCTAAAAATACGATGTGTGGTTTAGCTTGTGATGTTCATGATTTTCTTTCGTTAAAGTATTTTCATATTTAAAAGGGTTTCATTAGCTTTCAAAACGCCTCGCGCGTCGCCATGAACAGAGGACGCCTTGCATGTATCCGTTCTGCAGGGACCTTTGTTGCTTACTGAAGGGCTTCTCCATGTCTGAATTAGAGAAGAAGTGCTAGCCGGAACCCAGCCCACTGCTGTGCATGGTTGCCTCATATCTCTGTGGAAATGACTTAATGAGGATGAGTAACATGAAGAAAGAGTGTTGTGTATTTAGCTACCTTTTAATGTGAGATAGCAGCTGATAACAACTCAAAGAGCTAGCACCAGTCACCAACCCACTCTCCATAGACCAGTCTGAGAACCGCTTTCTGTCTAAGTTCCAGTACCTTAAAGTTTTTCAGATTAAGTTGACTTTTTCTTTTACCTAGCACAAAATTCACCCCCAGCTACAGACTGAGCAAGCGCAGGTGAGTAGGGGTTCTGATGGCTAATGAGAACTTTCTGTTCAGGTGACGAGTTACCTGAGCTGGACAATATGGCTGACTACTGGCTAGGTTCCGTCGCCAGAGCTACAATGCAAACCTACTGTGAAGTTATCCTGCAGATTCCAGAGCTCACCCTTCACTCAGCGAAGCAGCTAGCCACAGACATTGGTGAGCGCAGAACATACATTGTCTAGTGAGCTGCTTCTCCCTAGCAGGCCTTACTCTCCTAGACCCCAATCCTGTAGTGTGCCAGTAAGCTCCCAAGCAGTGCGGTTTGCTGTCATTTCCTAGTGGGCTCTTTGGGGGATAACAGCTCCTAAAGGAGCTGCTCGATATCTTGCATATCAAGGCTTTTGATGACGTTGCAGCTAACAGCTGAGATGGCTGGTTAGCGGTTCAATTTCAGAGCCCATCGTTCCCCACTGTTGGTACTAAGGGCGTGTGCCAGACTGCAGCCCAAGTCACTCTCTCAGTGACATGTCAACTAGTAAAGCTGCAGAAATAAACCAAGTGGTCAGAGTTGGAACCCGACAGCTTTGTTTTTGGCAAGACTTGTCTCCTGGACACTTGGAGAAGCTGGGCCTTTCCAACAGGTGTTGAGGGGGTAGGGAGAGAAGAAGTGATTGAATCCTCTCCTGTTAGTCTGTGCAGTTATTGAAATGTACCCCATTCCTCTGACCAAAACCACGGATCACGTAAAGCAGTAACCGAAGATCCAAAATGTAAGATGGGAGCGTAACTAGATTCCAGCCGCTTTTCAGGTGCTGTGAGTTAGTCTGAACTAGTGCTGATGGACAGAGGACATCTGGTGTAGTGCTTTGGGGGCAGAATTGCCATGGAGGCTTCTCTATTACATGGCTCTACTTTGGGGAGTGTTTGACATGGTAACCATTGCCTGTTTAAATACATTTTGTCCTTCAATCTTGTAGATTATCTGATAAATGTGATGGATGCCCTCGGACTTCAGCCTTCAAAGACACTACAAAACATTGTAACACTGTTGAAGACCAAACCAGAAGACTACAGGCAAACAGCCAAAAGCTTCCCCCGCAGGTTAGCAAGCAACATCGCCACCATGAGAAGTGTGGACTATTAACTCCAAGCCCTCGAGAAACACCAGCAGGGGAGCTCTTGGCTAAAGGCTAAATTTCCTAAATTGAATTTTTTCTCCAATAAACTTTCCAAGGATGATGGGAATGTCTTTGGGGAAAAGAGGAATTTATTTGTGACTCATTTAATACATTTCTTCATTTGGAAATGTTGAGAGAGCTCTCCAGGTGTTTTGAACTATGAAATGGAAAAGAAAAATATCTTAATGACCACATTTCCCTGTGGCCATCTGGGTGACCTGGGTGAGTTAGACCTGTCTTGTGACAAGTGTGACGCTAGCTGGAGAGTACATGCCGCATGACAATGAAATGACTGGCTTTTTTAGTGCAGTCTAACCAATGCTGACTGAAATTACAGGGTATGTGCAGCGTGGATCAACTGAAATGAGGACTCTACTACCTGCAGGCAATGCCCATTGCTCAAGTTGTTCATTATCCACAATCTCATGAAGGTAGCGTCTCAGCAATTTGCAGAAAAGGCAGGACCAAACTAAGCCCTGACAACAAAACCAGTTTAGCAGGTTGTCTCTCAGGAGACTTTCTTCCTTCTGAAGCTCTTGGGAAGCTTCTGAGGATTTGGATGTAGCAGTGTTGTAGTCTACTTGTGAAATGGATGGAAGTGGTGTGTGGGTTTTTGCAAAAAGGCTTCTCTAATCTAGGAACGCTTCCCAGGGTATAGGTTTGGGGAAAGTATAAACTGATCCCACTGTTCGGATTTTGGCTGTGTGGAATCATGGTTGATACAAATGCAGTTGGGGGAAATTCTGCAAGGCTCAGCTTCTGGGAACCTTTTTTGGGTGAATCAAGTCTTAGAAATTTTAAAATGTCTGATTTTGGGGGGAGGTGGGGGGGCACTAGAAGAATTTCCCTGGAACATCTGCTCCAGTGTAGTGTCAGTCTGAACTGCTTTTCCAAGCTACCTATAGAATTTGACACTTCGTCTGCAACATTACTTTAACCAGTTCTTTTGGCAAGAGAGGAATCCTGGTCTGGAATGCAAACCAACACAAATATTCAGGTGTGTCTTGATTCTAAGCACAGGCTGTACCTGAAAGGGATTACGACTCTCTTGGTTGCTGGCAGCAGTAGCCCTGAGGTTTTATTGCTCTCCTATCAGAATGGAATAGTCTATTTGACAGTGAACTGCCCTCCTCTGAATTGCAGAGTGAACTCTTTATCTGGTGTGTACTTAAGAAATGTGCAGTTACAGCCCATTTAACCAAATAAAAATAAAACCTTTCTACTGAAGAGTTGATTTTCTTCTCTTTTGCTCCAGCACTTTGTCCTTTCTCTCTCTTTTCCCAGCTAGAACAGAGGCATTTTCCTGATCTCAGCCGATCCTCTCTGGATTTGCTGACATGCTCTGCCAAAGAGGCACCTATTCATCATGGATCATCTTCACAGATATCTCCTTGTCTTGAGTTTTGGAGGTTCTGTGCCAAACTCCTTCATGCAGATGAGGACATTTGCTTAATCCCCATTGGACTATGTGTATGCAGCAGTGACCTGATCTTCAGCCATGTGTTTGTTGTTCCTCTGCACCACTCATTCCCCATGCAGTTTTCAGTAGCAGTCAAGAGCATGCAGCAGACCTATAAACCTCTCTCAAGATGGGGGGAAATCAGAAGACACATAAAGGAGTCAAGTGGCTTTCAAGGATATTGGTCTCTAAACAATATTTCACACTGCTTCCTTTTTGCTGCTACGTGGCTCCTGTCACTAGTTCGGGGGGGGGGGGGGGGGGGTACTGTGTCCTTCCAGAGGAGATGCCAGTTCTCAAGGTGAGTTGCACAGGGAAGGGTGCTCTAGGTCAGAAGTGCTCGGTTTCAGCAGCCCCCAGCTGCTGAGACTCTAATAATGTAATTTATACACCCGGCGCTGGCTTTCTTTGAGCACCTCAACAAAAACACCCCATTAGTTTATGTAATAAGGCAACACATTCAGGGGTGTGTCAGAGCAGAAACAAAACCTCAGCATGCTCCCGCAACTGTGCAAGGGGAAACAAGCCTTGAAGCGCTTTGGTGTATATGGGGGAGAAGGGAATTCTAGTGTTGCAAACCTTGGTGACCCTATCTCGTACTTTGAGGTTCTCGTCAGGCAGATTGGCCCTTCATTATTCACTTAAGGTCCATCTAATGGGTAAGGCCTCAAAGCATACTTGCTGCTGGGCCTGTATGTTGTAAATGGCCGAAGGCCTTGCTGATTGGCAACCTCTGCAGAAGGGTGAAGATGACTTGAGCAGCTCTCCCTGTACAGTAGGAATTGGGCATCAGGCATGTGTATGGGACTTGTTTTATGGTGCAGCCTCTCCTTTCAGCTGGAAGAAAGAAGCTGTTTGTGGAGTCCACTGGAGAATCTCCAGTCTCTGGGGAGCTTTGAACTCGTTTGTTCTTCGTAGCCTGCCCAAGAGCAGGGATGTGCAAATTTTTGTTCTAAACTCTCTGAGGCCATTGAGCTGCTAGTAATGACCTCCTGGTCTGTTCATTCTCTTTTGGGGGATCACGTTGGTTTTCCTACCTGTAGCATGTGCACATCAGGATTTGACCAAGGTCTTGTCTCCTGCAAGTGTAGAAGGTGTAAAGGAATGGGTCCTATTCCTTGCTAGGCAACCCTCCGCCCCCCTCCCTAGGTAACTCCTAAGCTTCCAACCCTGGCAGCTGTTCTCCACTTTGGATTTTCTCCTCATTTTCCTTCCCCTCTTCCAGCTTCTTGATGTTTGAGAGCAGCATTCTCCAGCTGGGGCACACCTCACCTTCCCTGCACACCCTGTCCCTCACCACTCAAGTGTTTCAATTCTTCCACCTGAGTGTCCCCATGACAGCTCTCTCCTGCCTATTGTCCTCTCCTCCTTCCCCTTTCCTTATCCCACACCTGTGCTCCATTCCCTCAGCCTGTCAAATATTGCCCTTATTGTCCCCATTTTGGGAAAAACCTTCCCTTGTTCTCCCCTTCATCTCTAGCTGCTGCTGCGACTTGCTCCTCCTGTTAACCTCCAGACTCCTTGGGACAGTTGTCCATCCCCCTTGCCTCCATCTTCTCTATTCCTGTTCTATTGTTAACTCACTTCCATCTGGTTTCTGCCCTCTCTAGTCACAGCTGGATATCTAGGCAAGTCAGCATATTGTTCCATTCTCTTTAGCTCACAGACCATCCTCGTCTCAGGTTTCGCTGCCTCCTGGGCTTCCCTGATGTTCCTTTCTTACTGCCCCTGAACGGTTGCGTTTTGTGACTCCTCTTCTTCCCCTCTCAGGGCTCTGTCCTCTGCCACCTTCTCTCTTCCCTCTGCACTCCTTGGCGACCTTACGTGTTTCCAGTGTTTCGGTCTCTCTCTCTAAGCTGGTGACTGTCAAATCACCCTCTGATCTCTCCCCTCCTCTGCAGTCCCACATCTGCCTTTCTCCCCAGCACCATCCCCTGCAGGTCCTGCTGCTTTTATAAAATGTAAACATGTCTTTGTTTCCACACACTGTATGCTTTTTGTGGTAGGGTAGAGGCTTGTTCCTCCACCGCTCCTAGCTGCTGGCAGTTATGTGACTGTCTGTTGTCAGCTTATATCCTTCCATGGGGCCCAGACTCTTCCGCTCACTGAGCCAGCAGAGCACCCCATTAGCAAGGGGCAGTCACACCTACGTGTTCGGCGTTCTCATTGATCACTTTGGGAGAAATAACCAAGTAAGTAAACACCCTGACTCAAGTACCTAAGGCACATTTTTCATTTTATTAGTTTGTCAAACACCCGCTATAAACCAGCAATGCCTAGAATAGTAAATTTTCCACCTGCTGCCGAGAACATGCTGTTCCAATTGACTGTGTGAGGGGCTGAAGCTCTCACGATTTGAGCCTCTCCTATCCTTTCTCTGCTTTGTAACTCAAAATTGAGGAGTGTGGTGGCTCCTTTTTGCCTTTTGTTTCCAGGCTGTAGCTGCTGTCGCAGTTCACAGAGTGAATAACCCTTGCAGGCACCCAGCTAGGAATAAAGGTCTGAGAATATGGCAGATGTTTACTCCTGGGCAGGATCTTAGACATAATGGTGCATTTTCTTTTTATTTCTGTTGTAGTAGTGCCCAGAGGCCCCCCTTCTGGGCCAGGCCTTATTGAGCTAGAGGATGCTATATTGGAGGGGCCAATTCATCAACGGTTTCGGTGAGGGCTGGATTGGGAACAGACTCTGTCTCCTCTCTTTGCAGCTGGCCTCCCAGGGTTAAGCACTCTGGCTTGCTGCCGTGTAAGGCATGGGCTTGGGACAATAGTGAGGCCCAATGAGATTTCTACACATGCTTCTAAATCCGCCCTGGCTCTGGGCTGGAACAGCTGTTGTGCTCTTATGAAATAGGAGCTGTTATAAGTGATTGAGGCGGCGTTGTCCAGGGGCTAGGACACCAGAGTTGGAATCAGGAGACCGGGGTTTATTCTCAGCTCCCTGTTGTGTTGCTTGGTGCCTTAAGCAAATAGCTTCTCTGTGGCTAGACGAACTCCTCTGTGAAATGGGGAGAGCAGTGCGTGCCCACTGCTGCACGCAGCTGCGGAGGTCTGTGGCTGAGAAGCTCCTGAGTGTTACTGCCAGCGTGCTAGAATGCACTGACCCAAAACCAGAGGGTAGTTCCTTTACCCCGTCCTCATGCAATGGCCACATGGGCTGCACAGTGAAGGGCTCTAGGATAGAGGTGGACAAACTACAGCCTGCGGGACCCTCCTGCCCGGCCCCTCAGCTCCTGGCCCTGGAGGCTCGCCCCCGGCCCATCCCCCGCTGTTCCCCCTCCCCCGCAGCCTCACCTTGCTGCACAGCCAGCACAATGCTCTGGGTGGGGGGCAGTGCAGCGACAGAGCCTGGCTGACCCGGTCTCTGTGGTGCGTGGCTGGCTGTCCTGGTGCAGCCGTGCCACCAGTGTTCTGGGCAGGGGAGGTCAAGGGGGTGGTCGGGGCCAGGGTGTGGATAGGGGTCGGGGTGGTCAGAGGGTGGGAAACGGGGGTTGAATGGGGGCAGGGGTCCTGGGGCGAGCAGTCAGGAAGGAGGGGGGGTTGGATGGGGCGGCAGGGGGCAGTCAGGGGCAGGGGTTCTGGGGGCGGTCAGGGGACAGGGAGAAGGGGTGATTGGATGGGGCAGGAGTCCTGGGGGGGACCGTCGGGAATGAGAGGAGCGGTTGGATGGGGTGGTGGGGGCCAGTCAGGGGCGGAGGGTCCAGGGTCAGTTAGGGGACAGGGAGCAGGGGGTGGGGGATGAGGCAGGAGTCCTGGGGGGGCTGTCAGGGGCTGGGCCATGCCTGGCTGTTTGGGGAGGCACAGCCTCCCCTAACTGGCCCTCCATACAATTTTGGAAACCCAATGTGGCCCTCAGCCCAAAAAGTTTGCCCGCCCCTGCTCTAGGGAAACTCTCTTTATTTGTGAAGGCAGGTGCAATATAGAGTCATCCTCTGCTTTATGAAGGAAGTTACCCATTTATTGGGTAGGAGGGGAGTGAAGAGTTGAACAGTAAAGGGCTAGGACAGGTCTTGTAAGAACTGGATCTTGCTGTCCTGAGCAGGTTTCCTAACTGCATTTCATCTGCCCTGTCACCAATTCTGGTAATTTTTACTTGTTCATGGTTTTGCTTTTGATGTACCCAGGGCTAGGCGATCTCTTCCTCACAACACCATCTGTGCAGAGAACATAATTGGCTGTCTGGAATAGGCTGGTCTCCATCTGCTGTTAGCTTCTGTCTCCTACAAACACTAACAACCTGGTGAATAAGAAGCATGTGAACTGGAAACAGCAACAGAACTTAAGTGAGAAGCTGGTTCACAAGTGTGTCTGTTCATTGCACAGGACAGCAGACTCCCCTTTTATTAACCCTAAAAGCATCTGCTGCAGATACTGGGGACCTAAAGTGCCTCAATCCCTCTTGAGTGCTGGGGTAGGTGTGTTCCCTCACTGACTGCTGTGAGCTCATCCCGGCATGGTGAGAGTTTTGGGGTATGGTCCTGTCTGGTGTTGAGTTGGCTCAGCAGTAAGTGTTCACACACAATAAGAAAAGGAGGAATTGTGGCACCTTAGAGACTAACAAATGTATCTGAGCAGAAGCTTTCGTGAGCTACAGCTCACTTCATCAGATGCAGTGAGCTGTAGCTCACAGCTTATGCACAAATAAATTGGTTAGTCTCTAAGGTGCCACAAGTACTCCTGTTCTTTTTGTGGATACAGACTAACACGACTGCTACTCTGAAACACACAATAAGGAATCTGATCCTTGGAAGTGAGGTGTAGTCTCACTCCTTTACTCAGGGCTTGGCTACACTTGTGAGTTACAGCGCAGTAAAGGAGCCCAGGGTGCACTAACTCACGACGCGTCCACGCTTTTCAAGGCACGTAGAGCGCTCTGACTCCGTGGCTACAGCGCTGCTGGTCTCCACCTCGGCGAGTGGAATAACGTTTGCTCCCCACCCCCCGGAGCGCTGCGGCGCCAGCGTGGATGCCCTGGTCCTATAGTGCACTCTGATCGGCCTCCAGAAGTGTCCCACAATGCCTGTTCTAGCCACGCTGGTCATCACTTTGAACTCTACTGCCCTGCCCTCAGGTGACCAATCGTCAGACCCGCCCTTTAAATCATCTGGGAATTCTGAAAATCCCCTTCCTGTTTGCTCAGCCAGGCGTGGAGTGCTCTCAGCGAATCTTTCCAGATGACCATGCCTCCACACGCCAGGCGATCCCCAGTATGGAGCAACGGCGCGGTGCTGGACCTCATCAATGTTAGGGGGAGGAAACTGACCAGTCCCAGCTGCGCTCCAGCCATAGGAATTACGATACCTTCGGGCAGATATCAAGGGCCATGATGGAAAGGAGCCATGACCGAGATGCACTGCAGTGCAGGGTTAAAGTGAAGGAGCTGCGGAATGCCTACCGCAAAGCCCGCGAGGCAAACAGCTGCTCCGGTGCTGCCCCCGCGACCTGCCGTTTCTACAAAGAGCTGGACACAATACTTGGGGGCAACCCCACCTCCACTCCGAGTATCACCATGGACACTTCAGAGCCCAGTCCAACAAGACAGGAGGAGGAGGAGCAGCAAAGCGGGAGCAAGGGTGCTCTGGCGGAGGAAGATGCCCCGGCATCCCTAGATGCATGCAGCCAGGAGCTGTTCTCAAGCCAGGAGGAAGGTAGCCAGTTACGGTGGCTGGTGCTTGGGGAAGGACAAACACCAAAGGAGGTTCCCGGTAAGCGGCTTTTATTTTGGGAAGGAAGTTATTCGGTGCGGGCTCTTGGGGCGAGGAGGGATAGAGCCGCATGCACGCCTCGATGTGGAATAGGGCGTTGATGTGCTCTCTCACATCGTGGTAATCGGCCTCAGTGATCTCTTCAAAGGTCTCATCCAGCACTTGGGCAATGTGCTCGCACAAGTTTCATGGGAGAGCCACTGTGGTCCTTGTCCCAGTCAGGCTAACATGTCCCTGCCACTGTGCTGTGAGGGGCGGGGGGACCATTGCTGCTCACAGGCAAGCTGCATATGGGCCAGGGCGGAAGCCACACTGCAGTAGAAGACCCTCCGTTGCTTCCCAGGTCACCCTCAACAGTGAAATATCTTTCAGGACGAACTCCTGTAGAAAATGTGGGGACTGTGTTCAGTATAGGGCCCCCTGCCGCTGTTGGCTTTCCCCAAGGCACAGAAACCCAGAGGACAGTACAGCCATGAAAGAATCAGTCCCCCTTGACCCTGTGCTTACTCACCATTTTGGGGCTCCTGGGGGTTATGTGCACTCGCTTTGGGATGGGCAAGTTATGCTATTGTGTAGACTGTGCTTGCCCTTAAGTACAGGGGAATCATTGCTCTGGCTGGTGTGAACAATGCTGCGTCTGTCAAGTGTTGCGTTTTGCCTTTACAGATGCAACTTTGAGATCTCAGCCATCCATGTTATCACCAGCCAAGAGGCTGCAAAGAATCAGGAAGAGGCCATGTAGAAGCAAAGAGGACATGCTGAATGAAGTCATGCAGCACTCCCTTAATGAAAATCAAAAAGTGCAGGAGTGGCGGGAGAGTGAAAGAAGGGTCCACCAACAGAATGCGGATCATCAGCACCAAAGCACAGAGTGGCTGCTAAGCATCATGGAGCGCCTGGATCCAGTCCGCTTGGCGCTCGTAGCCATGCAGATGGAGCACTACTGCGCCTGCCCCCCGCCCGCAGCCCTTGTCCCAAAACTCTTTTTCTTGTGCCCCCATGTCACCTCCAACCCACTTTCCCCAACATCCGGGTTCTTATCGCCACCAGCTGCCTCCAACACCTGTAGCTTCACCACCCAGCCCTGAATACTACGACCCAGACCTACCGCACTCAACCCCCATCACCATGCAGTACAGCCATCCTGAAGAGCAGCACTCATTGCACAGCACTCCAGACAGAAAGGCTGCGTATGAGAACAGGACATACCCAAACCTGTGATTGTACCGTTCCCCACCCCACCCCCTTGCCCTTTCTGTTTCCCAAGCAGTTATTTCTTTTCAATACATGGATTTTTTTGCTTTGAAAACATTCTTTATTATTGCATAATGTAAAAGATACCTTAGCCCAGGAAAGCAACAGGCACCGCAAGTCAGCATGTCATACGTAGCAAACACAGATTCCTACTAACATTGGAACCACTGCACTGCACTGCACTCCTGTGCAGGGCACCAGACATTACTGGTGGCTTTCAGCCTCAAGTTGCTCTCTCAAGGCATCCCTAATCCTTGCAGCCCCGCGCTGGGCCCCTCTAATAGCCCTGCTCTCTGGCTGTTCAAATTCAGCCTCCAGGTGTTAAACCTCCAAGTTCCATGCCTGAGTGAATCGTTCACCCTTCCCTTCACAAATGTTATGGAGGGTACAGCACGCGGATATAACCACGGGGATGCTGATATCAGCCAGGTCCAGCTTCCCATACAGAGAGCGCCAACGGCCCTTTAAACGGCCAAAAGCAGACTCCACAGTCATTCTGCACTGGCTCAGCCTGTTGTTGAACCGCTCCTTGCTACTGTCAAGGCTCCCTGTGTAGGGTTTCATGAGCCATGGCATTAAAGGGTAAGCGGGGTCTCCAAGGATCACAATGGGCATTTCGACTTCCCCTATGATGATCTTCGGATCTTCTGGTCTAGGGAAAAAGTCCCAGCTTGCAGCTTCCTGAACAGGCCAGTGTTCCGAAATATGCGTGTGTCATGCACCTTTCCGGGCCAGCCTGCGTTAATGTCAGTGAAACGCCCACGGTGATCCACAAGTGCCTGGAGAACCATAGAGAAATAGCCCTTCCGATTAACGTACTTGGAGGCTGGTGTCAGAATTGGAATATGCGTGCCATCTGTCTCCCCTCTGCAGTTAGGGAAACCTATTTGTGCAAAGCCATCCACAATGTCATGCATGTTACCCAAAGTCACGGTTCTTCTGAGCAGGATGCGATTAATGGCCCTGCAAACTTGCATCAACACGATTCCAACAGTTAACTTCCCCACTCCAAACTGGTTAGCGACCGATCGGCAGCTGTCTGGAGTTGCCAGCTTCCAGATTGCAATAGCCACCCGCTTCTCCACCAGCAGGGCAGCTCTCAATCTCGTGTCCTTGCACCGCAGGGTGGGGGCGAGCTCCTCACACAGTCCCATGAAAGTGGCTTTTCTCATCCATAAGTTCTGCAGCCACTGCTCGTCATCCCAGACTTGCATGACGATGTGATCCCACCACTCAGTGCTTGTTTCCCGAGCCCAAAAGTGGCGTTCCACGGCGGTGAGCATGTCCGTGAAAGCCACAAGCAATGTCATGTCGTATGCGTTACTCGCATCTATCATCATCGGAGTCCTCACTGTCACTTTGGATCATAAGGAATAACTTGACTGCCAAACACAATGTGCTGGCGTGACTCGTCTGCATACTCCTCAGCACTTCGGGATCTATTCCTGCAGACCGAAAGGGAAGACAGAGCGCGCGGTACAAAAACTGTTGAAAGATGGCGCCAATTGTGGACAGAAGCAGAGGGATTGCTGGGATGTGAACCAATGCATCACAGGGCATTGGGACAGGACCCGGAATGCCCCATGCGCTCCCCCCACTTTCCACAAGCCACAGCGCCAGATTGGAAAGAGGCGCTCTGTGGGATAGCTGCCCACAATGCACTGCTCCCAGTGCCGCTGCAAATGTGGACATGCCAGTGCGCTTGCAGCTTGCAGTGTGGACAGACTGCAGCGCTTTCCCTAATGCGCTGTCCGAAGGCGGGTTTAACGGAAAGCGCTCTACATCTGCAAGTGTAGCCACGCCCTCAGTAAAGTGTAGTCGGTAGCTGTGCTCGTCCCCTTGTGTATGGAAAGCGAAAATACCACATTTTCAAGGCAAACGTTTGACAGAATGGCTCCATTTACTGACCTAAAGAAGCTTCCTTTTGAAATGTAGTGATTAGATGAGAGACACAAATAGAAGTTACAGGAATGCTAGACCAGTATTTGGAAAATTAGAGTCTACTACTTAATCTAGTTATCTTCCGGTTTTAAGACCGTTAGAAGGTTATAATGGATACATCTTAGATCCTGCCCTTTTCTCCTAGACCTGAAAAATGAACACTGTCTCCCTGAGTGAGCTTCCAGTGTTTTGAACGAGATTAAAATATTGATTAGGTGGCATTAGTGGCAACATGCAGGTTTTGTATTGTTTGCAGATCTGCTGGTAATATGTGGCACTGGTTATTTATTTGTTTCTGTGTATTTGTAGAAATCTCTCTAGTGCCCAGAGTATAGGATCAGCCTAGCTCACAAATGAAAACACAATATGAAGGACTGCCAGTAATATCTGCCCAACTCCCCCAGCCCACTCCTCCTCAGTAGCCCAAGAAACAGTCTTTCACCAATAATTAAAATTATTTGAAGATGTCAAAACCATAAGTATTCCTAGTATAGAAGGAAAGGGTGGTAATGGGGAAGGATAACAGAGACGGTTTGTTCTGTATATTTAATGAATGGGCGGTACAAGGGTGGTTCTTGTAAATAAAAGCTTCCTTTGGAATAAACGGAACAAATCAAAATATGGGTTGATAGAATAAGGGAATTTGGTTTCACTTCTGTGTTGCTGGGAACTGCAGCTATAGGACTGTAGTAAATGTTCATTTATGTCGGGAAAAAGATATAAAAATTCTTAAGAACCTAGTTCATGATGTTGCTTCGTTTACTATAGATAATCTCTGCAGATTTTAGAGCATTTGCTTAAATAAACACATTGTGTGGCTAATTTAGATAACTTTCTTTAACAAAAGGAGGGAAAGGAATCAGGGCACTGTAAATGGTAAGACCAGGAAAGGATGATAAAGTGTAGCTCACATTCATTTTTAGGAGACTTCTCCCTGCAGTGTGTGAAATTAGAGATTTCTGTCTATCCAGCTCTCTAGTAATGGGTTAATAGAGGGATGTAATAGAGATTTGGTCGTAATGTGAATTCTCAAATATTTAACAAATTGAGATTATGGATATAGTAAAAGGCTTTTGGTGGAGGTGGTTTTGAAACTAGAAATCTGCCCAAAATTATTATGTGAATTAATCAAAATCAGGGCTGGTATGTCTTAATGAGGGAAAGGTGTTATCAATGTTCTGGGCTATGTTGTTGTATTCTTCCCCTCTCAGTGAGCGCACTCAGAAAGTTTCTACTTCTCTGAAAACTGTTGTTGGTTTTTACCCATGTTCTCCATTGTAGGTGCAGGAAATAAAACTTTTAAAATGTAGACTGCAAGTGGCTCCATCGAGGAAACACGAATGGGGAGAGACCCCACAGCTGCCTATTTCCCAGCTGTGGAAAGAGAGCCATTCGCTTTTATCTTAGAATCCCATCCTGTAATCAGTTCTGAGGGGATGATGCTTGCACTGAGCCCCTGGGGCTCTGTGTGGGGACAGGGGTCTGCCCAGCTGGAGTTCACGGCAGGTTTGGGGCTTTAGTGAATGAGTCGCTTATCCCTAACTTTATCCCACTTACAGTAATTCACACTGAATCCTGTTTCATACTGAAAGGAAAACCAATTCAGTGTATGCTCTCAGGAGCTGTGCCCTCGGCTAATGACAAAGCTGTACGGGGCTCCCCTGCCTGGGGCAGAATGGCAGATATTCAGTGGTTTTTGTGACTTGTCAGTCCTGGTTTACGGTGTGGAGCCTATGGCCTAATACTTTATCCAAAAGGGTTCCTGTGACTGGGAGGAGACAGGCCTGTGCAGAATACAGCTCCTTATCGGTGGGGGTGTGTGAGAGAGTGAGTGGTATAGCGCGATCGTCAAAGCGTGCAAGGGTTAGTACTTTGAACATCACGGGAAGTATCCAAAATTCCCAGCCAAGGCCGCCTTACAATAAAATCCCAGTGCAAAGCCATCGGCGTAATATGGGGACCCACAAATGTGCTGGGCACTGCAGCCACCAGGGCCTGCTGCGCTAGCAAGTGATTGTGTGATTGTCAGGGGGTGTCTCACTAGAATTTTGTTACATCAGTTGTGCTGCTGTGTGTGAGGCTGATCACTTCTGTGGCTGTGTGAAGGAGGAACGGAGAGTCTCCAGCCAGCCTGGGCTGTGAGAATTGTGTGTGTAATTAATAGCACTGCACTTTGATAGCGGTTTTCAGCTGTGGATCTCAAGACGATTTATAAAAACTAGCATGGAGCCTCACCACCCCTGTGATGTGTGAGAATGTATTAGCCCCATTCTACAGGTCAGGGGCTGGGAGATAACTCACCCATGGCCACACAGCTGGGAACTGCTGAGCTGGGGCTAAGCCCCAGGACTCCATGTTCCCACTCTCATGACTTGACCACACAATCTTGTTTCTTCCTGAAGTTCTGAAAACTACTTCTATAAACTAGATCTGCAGCGTGGTGGAGAGGTAGTGGGACAGCAGCCTTGGCACGGAGCTGGTCCCTCCTCACAAAGACGTGATCCATGTCGGCCATAAGAGGAAGGTCCTAGGCTCCCTTGCCAAGTGCCCGATGGAGATTTGACTATATAACAGCAACCCCAGCTCCCCAAGGCAGCCTGCAAGATGGAATTGCAGGGCTAGTGCTGTTGCAATAGCAGAGCTGGCTGCCTAGGGAAGCTTGACCCAAATCTGCACCATACCTAGTCCTGTCCTGGACTAGCAGCGTCTCTTTTTATAAGCACTAAACTTCACCTGCTCTGCCACCAGGAAACTCAGCCATGATAGCTGGTGTTTTTTTGCCAAGAATGATACTGTTAGGTGACCTGCCACTCCACCCATGGTAGGTGTGCTTGTATCTTTATTGGAATCTGAACTGTTTACCTCTAACATATATTAACAAATGTGCCCATCTGCAGGAAACTAATTACAAAAATCAGAGCAGTGAGCATAGGAACACAAACAAAAAGCATAAGGGCTCCAGCAAGCAGCCAACACACCTTGTCTGGAGTAGGTCACTGTTTATACTCCTGGTTATTTGGAGGCAGAAATATTGGGAGTTGAAGACCTTAGAACAAGATATAAAGGGTGGGTCACTTCAATTCTGTGACTTGCCGGCTAGCTGTACAGGAACAGAAGTGTGTAGAACAGGCTCTAGTTTGTACTTTTCAGTTTCTAAAACTCTACCTTGAGCTGTAGCTCACGAAAGCTTATGCTCAAAAAAATTGGTTAGTCTCTAAGGTGCCACTAGTACTCCTTTTCTTATCAAAGCCACTATCAGATTCTCATGCCATGGACATCCCAGTCTCTCCCTACCGCAAGCCAGCCTCAGTCTTTCCTTCGTGACTTTTCTCCCATTTTAATAAATTTCCTGTTGTCATTGTGACAGCCTTTATTCTGGTATCATGCTTGTATACCTAGTAGTATGATTAGTTTATCACAATCATTCTGTGAGAAGCTACTGATCACAGAAACTGTGTGCAAATATAATGACAGGTTTCAGAGTAACAGCCGTGTTAGTCTGTATTCGCAAAAAGAAAAGGAGGACTTGTGGCACCTTAGAGACTAACCAATTTATTTGAGCATAAGCTTTCGTGAGCTACAGCTCACTTCATCGCATGCATACTGTGGAAAATACAGCAGATGTTTGTTTTTATACACACAAACCATGAAAAAATGGGTGTTTATCACTACAAAAGGTTTTCTCTCCCCTCACCCCACTCTCCTGTGGGGGAGAGAAAACCTTTTGTAGTGGTAAACACCCATTTTTTCATGGTTTGTGTGTATAAAAAGATCTTCTATACTTTCCACAGTATGCATGCGATGAAGTGAGCTGTAGCTCACGAAAGCTTATGCTCAAATAAATTGGTTAGTCTCTAAGGTGCCACAAGTACTCCTTTTCTTTTTGCGAATACAGACTAACACGGCTGTTACTCTGAAACCTCTCCTTACAATGTGTATGATAATCAAGGTGGGCCATTTCCAGCACAAATCCAGGGTTTAACAAGAACGTCTGGGGAGGGGGGGGTTAGGAAAACAAGGGGAAATAGGTTACCTTGCATAATGACTTAGCCACTCCCAGTCTCTATTCAAGCCTAAGTTAATTGTATCCAATTTGCAAATGAATTCCAATTCAGCAGTCTCTCGCTGGAGTCTGGATTTGAAGTTTTTCTGTTGTAATATCGCAACTTTCATGTCTGTAATCGCGTGACCAGAGAGATTGAAGTGCTCTCCGACTGGTTTATGAATGTTATAATTCTTGACATCTGATTTGTGTCCATTTATTCTTTTACGTAGAGACTGTCCAGTTTGACCAATGTACATGGCAGAGTATCCCCTGCAGCTTTCCTAAAGAGCAGAGCATGGTGCAGAGTGAATTACAGGGTCATGTCAAGCCAGAGCAGGCCCCACCTCAGAGGCCAAGTGCAGTGTGATATTCTGTGCTGCTTAACTGGCCTCTGCATCACTGTCCGAGTCAATGACAGCAAGTGGGTTTACACGCAGTGAGTCGTAGTTGGGTGGTGGGGTGCCTGGCTCTGGTGGGAGTGGTCCAGGGGGAGGAACTTCATCACGGGAGTGGGTGATGATGTCCTCATGTTGGAACCCAAGATTGGTGTGAGCCTCCACCAGCTCTGACACGGTCGGAGGTGCGTCCGGGTACTGGGCCCAGGCTCGTTTCTGCTTCAGGCCTTTGCCCCAACTGATGATGTTAATTATGGTGATCCACAGAAAGTCAATGATGATTTCTCCAAATTCAATGAGGCACAGCACCGAGCCCCCCATCCAGAACCCAAACTGGCCTCCCAGGCTTGACAGGAGCCACACAATCTGAAATAGGAAAATGAAGTCAGGACCCACCTACCCTCAGCCCCAGGAGCAATTGGACAGCTGTGTACTCGGGGGGGTGGGGGGGGGTGTTAAGTTTAACTAGGTGACTATCCACACCTAGATCACACCTGTAACGTTTCGCTGAGTCCCTCATGTTGCAGGCACAGAGGTGTGTGAAGGCAGCGGCTCACCCCAAAGGAGATTTCATAGCGCTCCTTAGAATCACTTTCCCCCGCCCCAACCAAGGATAAAGGAAGAAATGGGTCAGCGGCAGGAATGTAGATGGGATTGTGAACCAACCTGTAGAGAGTGGTTCTGACCCACCAGGAGTCTCTGAACTCCATAGGAGTTCAATCCCACGGAGCAGAACAGCAGGTGCATTTACCACCCGGTCCAGGGGATGGGGACACCTCTAAATACTTCAGATTAATCTCTATGGGGAGCTGCAGGGACACTGCTCAGAGGCTGAGATTGGCAGAGTCATTTCAGTGGGAACTCTGCAGGTATTTGGCTTCTGGAAAAGGTTATGGAAATATGCTCTGGCACGGGTTTAGAAGCAGGAGCCTGATACTGCACTTACGGTTGTAGCCGCAGATTCCGAGATGGTTCTGTAGTTGTACTCTTGAAAGTAAATATTTAGCTTGATGATCCCATTTCTGTAGGACACAAGAATTAGTTCAGACTAAATTCTAGCCCTGTACACCCTGTGCATTTACTCAGGTATGGTTCCAGCTCATCTCTTTTGCTCCCTGGGAGGGGCTGGGCTTGCATTTGGGATCAGGCTTCCCAAAGCAGTGCTAAGGGTGACATTTATAATATTCTTTCTGTTAAACACACAGTCTGGAATGTAGAGGAGGTAGAAATGGTAAGACTGATTGCTGGGGGAGAGATCTTGTTCTCAGGCACCTTATAAACTGAATCCCTTAAGGGGTCAAAGGTGCATTAAAAACACAGAGCAGCCTAGTGACTGTATTGGAAGTGCTTTGAGACTCTTGGGGGAACTTGCCAGGAGCAAATTTCTGGGAGCCGATTAGCAACCTTTCATCTGACTGACTCATCTGAATAACCCATGAGGTCTGTTCTGGAGGTAGCCAAGGGATGGGCATAAACTGTGTGCTAGGGAGGCATTTGGTTTTGCCTGTGTTAGCATTTTCTGATGGTTTTTAGAGCTGTTCCCAAGGAAAGTGCTGGAGCTTAGTTTTGTAGCCATTTGACCCCATTTAAAAAGAGACGTGGTAAAGTTAGGCTTCTAAATTCATAATCAAGCACCTAAATAGGAGCTGACTTTTCAGAGAGGCAAAGCAGCCTCTCTCCCACTGAAGCCAATGGAAGCTCTCGCCACTTCTAGAAGTGCCTAACATTGAAGTATGAAAATTTTGGCCGCCATCTTTACTTACTCGTTTCTGCCAACTCTCTGTCATGGTGGCACTTCCTGTTTTCTTCTGCCTCAGTCTCTTAAATCTATTTTATGACTGTAATATTATTATAGAATTAGGGTAACTCCAGTGAAGGCCTTGTTAATGTTCCTCCGCTTTTTGCCACAGACCTTGGTCTCTCGCACATCACCAAACCTCCTGGTAGCTAGCTGGTTTTACTTTCATGTTCCGCCAAGCATTATTATTATGCTGCTTCTGTCCATTTTTGCCAGACCTTTTATGGCCAGCCTTGCATTCATTCTCTAATTCAGCACAGGACCTGCAACTTCATCTGTATTCATCCCTTGGGCAAATGGACTTCAGTTGCAGCAAACCTCCCTGTCCTGCCTCAGTTTAAAACACCCAAGCCTGCAAATAACCCCAGGCTAACAGCACCTAATACTCTGACTCCACAGGGGAAGAGTCAGGGTCACAGATCTGCTCCAGGTGGTTGCCTCTAGTTAATTTCTCCCTCAGAACCTAATCACATGGTCTCACTCTGCACCATGATATGATTTCAGGTCCACTGTAATCTGGACATAGCAGCACCTCCGCATTATGCAGACTGGATGGGAATATGGAACCAGTTTCTCTATTTAACATTGTTAGTTCGGGATCCTTTACGCTGCTTAGGAGTTGGAGCTGGAATTCTGTATAAACAAGGAATGCAACTGCTACCACTAGGACAGGGTCTCAGGACAAATGTTTTGGTGGCCTCAGAGTGCGGCCACCAACTCTTGCTGAAAGAAGAGGAGTAATACAGACTAACGCGGCTGCTACTCTGAAACCACTCTTGCTGGTGGCCACTCTCACACTTTTCCTAAGATACTTAATTAGCTGTAGGAAAACCAAACAAATATGCATGTAGACATGGCCAAATTATTGTAATTTATTTATTGCTAGCTAGCAAGTCTGTTGTGAAAAGTGATATTAACAAACATACAAGTATCACTTTTCACAGTAGACTTCATCAGCCCTGGCAAGCCTGGGGACAAAGTAAGCCCTAGATGGAGGGTTGGGGGAGGCAGTGGGGGGCTGGAGCCTGAAGCCAGGACGGAGCCTGAAGCCGTGTGGCCAGAGCCTGGGGCCTGCCACGGTGCAGCCGGAGCCCAGGGCTGGAGCCCACAGCCCCACAGCCGGAGCCTGAGCCCCACAGCCCTGGGAAGGTGGGGAACTCATCAGCTGCCTGCTGCACCAGCGTTGTGCCCCAGGTGACTCTAAGGGGGGCAAGGCCCAACCCCCTGCTGGCAGCCCCAGCAACCAACACCAGGGTGGTGCATCCAGGAGCAACAGGGAGGGAGAGGGGCTCTACTTTGCTCTCTCCCCCACATCACACTCAGGAGGCTGTGGCCACAAGAAAAGCCGCTGGTTGCCGCATACGGCCGTAGTGGCCGCCTTTGAGAAACTCTGCACTAGAAACAACGACGACAAGTGTCAGGCACATGGAAATCCATGGGTCAGCACCGCACGTGCACTACACCCCGGTAAAATGGTGATGCCAGAGTAGCCTGGGTGTGGCTATGAAATCCAAGGCATTGGTTTTCTGCATGAGGAGAAGTGACTGTTCCCGAGCACAGACTTAAAACCAGTTTCCTTGTGCCTTCCTGTGAGGGTAGAACTAGTTGCATTGAGGTCTGTTTCACCTGGCTTTAGGGCTTGATATGCAAGACACACGGCTGATACAATACCAGTGTCAGTCCTATTTCAGGGAGCTTAATGTTACACAGTTTGGTTGCAATGTGACCTGTTTCTATCTGATTTTTTTTAAGCCCACGTCTAGCACTGCATTCGGGGCTCCGCCTTTATGTCCAGCCTCCGCTTTCACGTGACTTGTTTGCTGCATGTGTGCACGCATCCAAAAAAGTCAGGAATTTTCAAAACAAAGCTATAGTTTGGGTTTGGAGTCAGATTATTTCTGCACCACAAAGGCAGAGTTCAGATTTCCCACTTGTCCGAGGCCTCAGTTCAGATTATCAAATAGTAACAGCCATCTCCATCCAACCTGGTGCACTGGATTGGCTCCTTCCGGGGGCAGGTGCCAATCCAGTGTTTTCAGGTGGGAAACCCTGCCTCCCACACACGAGTGTTGGGGGTGAGGGGTGTTTGTGTGTGTGTGCTCTCACATGCACATACAGGTGCTGAACTTTGGAAACCTGTGGCATTTTTAGCCCTGGTCTCTGTTAAAACTTATTTGGAGCTGAAAAGAACCTGCTGTGTTCAATATGCTTTTTAGCTTAAACTCTGGTTGCAGGTTTTTGATTTGCCTAGTTTGGAGCTATGAAGAGCATGGTATCTGCATGTGCTTCTTCTGTGATTGTCTGCCTACATGGACAGGCAAGCACCATGTCAAGGAATTTGCTCTCCTCCCACATGCTTGGGTTGATTGTCAAGGTCTGAGCTAACCTAATGTCAACAGGCACCTCTGTTTTTACTCACCTGTCCAGAGTCACATTTGTCGACAGATCTCTTTCATAGGACAAAATATGGAAAATCCAGTCCTAGAAAAAGAAAATTGATTCATAACTGAAAAGGGAAATATTCTCTCTGAGCCACGTGTGCTCTGGGGGAGGTAAAATACCACCTACACGGTCCACAAGAAAGCTGGAACCTCTGGCACCTGCCCATGCTAAATAACGATTGATGTTACACTATATAAAGGAATTTGTGATTCAGTCAATAGCAGTTGCAGACAGGTGACTTTCCTCCAGGCCAGAGAACCAGGGCCCAGAGAAGCAAATCAACAGGAAAATTCCTGCTGAAATGGTAAAAGGGGTAATTTTACAGAGCTTCCAATTTTCTATCAGTCCATGTTACAGGCCCTGATATTTTAGCTTCACTGTTCTCAACTGATGATGAGAGAATGTGGTCAGGTGACTTCGGCAGAGTTTGGGAAAATGGGATCAGACCAGAAACAGAGTCAAATTTCCATCACTGGAAGGATTTGGGATCTGAACTCAAGTAAATGAAACCTTCCAAAAGGCCAGTTTGATGAAGTGAGTTGCCTATTATGGGATAGGGAGTGGCAGTGTTTCTTAGCAAGTGGAGTGGTAGATGAGACGTGACTAGAGTTTGAAGAGGTGGAGGACTTAGCCCAGGGGAAGCATATCCCTTCACAGAACCCTCAACCTAAAACTTTATACCCAGTGGGGATGAGTGACAAGTTAACTGCAAATAAAACTAGAGTTCTAAAAATACATGGAGGATAATCTGCATCAGTGTTAGAGAAGAGCATTTAAAGAGAAAATAAAGCCCAACTACGGTAGGGAAGAAGAAACAATAGGAGAATCTTTAAGTATGCTGGAAGTCAGCAAAATTAGAGAACAGGGAGGCAGGGGTGTTCTGAAGAGTAGAACTGGGTAATTATAAATACTATTCCCATGTCTGATTAGAAAGATGTCATAGAACCTGTATCTGTTCTGAATAATCACTTTTATTACCCAGATGTTCTACCTAGAAAAATGGGGAAAAGTATTGAATAATGTATTCAACAACTATTATCTCCACAGCTCTAGTAGATCTGCTGTCAGTCTGGCTCCTGCTTTTTTAGTCTCCAGGTAATTCCCTGGTTGCCCGGAGCAATGTTCATTGGTTCATTGTTGCAACATCGGCTCTGTACTGTGCTGATCCAGAGTGAGCCGACATAGTTAGTGGCTTTTACCAGTGATAACACCAAGGCAAGTGTCCCTTCTACAGAAGCATTCACCAACTATGGAATGAGTCCCTGAGTCGTTCTCTCAGGTTTGCATAATTGTTCTAACCTGTTCTTAGATAAGCAGAAGCTGTTAACATGGGTTTGTACCAGAGGAGGTGACATTTCCCCATGTTTATTCCCCCCTCCCACTGTTCCTCAGACGTTCTTGTCAACTGCTGGAAATGGCCCACCTTGATTATCACTACAAAAGGTCCCCCCTCCCGCCCCCCTGCTGGTATTAGCTCATCTTAAGTGATCACTCTCCTTACAGTGTGTATAACACCCATTGTTTCATGTTCTCTGTATAAATCTCCCCACTGTATTTTCCACTGCATGCATCCGATGAAGTGAGCTGCAGCTCACGAAAGCTTATGGTCAAATAAAATGGTTAGTCTCTAAGGTGCCACAAGTCCTCCTGTTCTTTTTGCGAATACAGACTAACACGGCTGCTACTCTGAAGCTAGAGGATGTGACACCCATCTAAAATCTTGTTGAAAATATTGTATGATGATGTATTAAACATATAGAATGTGGTCATACAATTAAAGACTTGTCATGTATATGTAGAGCCCTGCACAGATGCAAAATTTGTATCCGCATCTGATCTGCGATCTGCAAACATAGTCCACAGATTTGCAGATCTATATATATATATATATATATATATAAAGAGGCAGAGTTAAGGCTTTGTGTGCAACCTTAATTTTGACATTTCCTGATCTTTGGCTGCTTAAGTACGCAACCTGAACATTTAATGAATATATTTATGGAATGTTGAACTTTCACACTGGCTATTCCATGAGATCTTATCACACTTTTCTACTTCAGACAACACTTTCATCTAGTACAAAGGTGGATGGTTTTTGTTGTTCTCTGCTATTGAGAGAGGGTGAAATCCAACAGGTTCCATGTTGCTTCTCTAGCAGCCTCTAGCTGTTCTTGGGTAAGTGAAATATGCAGATCATAGTGAGGTGTGTAAGCTGGACAGGAAGTTTATGGTGAAATGGCCAAGCCCAAACACAGTAGCCTTCTGTTATGCCTGAGAGTCCTGTACCATGTTTCTATTGTATAGCTTTGGATGGGCAGCTGTCCGTGGCGCAGTGAGTTACAAAGGCAAGTGCGGTATTTATTTGAAAGAGGAGGCCATTGTTCTCATTATAGTTAAAGAACATCTAAAATAATGAATAATTAAGGGCCGGATTCTCCTCTCACTGACACCAATTTTACATGGTTCTAACTATCAGCTATTCCTGATTTTCATCTAAGTGAAAGAACTGAGGCCTTATCTGCTTTTTAAAACCAGATACAATATTCCTGGCTCCAATTCTGTTAAATAAAAAACTCTCCTTCCCTGTTTGTATTTCACAGCCTGGAGAGTCTGTTCTCTGCTGTATGCTGACAAAAGTGTCAATTAGCAGAGAGGGAGGTTGCCTCGCTGAACACATTAACCTCACACATGGAGGGAGTCACTTGGGTAAGAACATCTCATTATCAATCTACATTTTAAAAGTTAGAAATTGGCTTTACCTCGGAAGCCTCAGACGGCCAGTCTGCCATTGATATAGTCATCTTGTACTGAGTGTCACTGGAAAGAAGACACAAGAACATTAATACACAGAATTTCTCACTTTTCTTAAATTACCAGAACTTCAGTTTGATTTCAAACACCCCAAAAAGGATTTTAGATTTTAAGATCATCACTGTTCAGTGAGGAATGAAACGCAGGATTCCCTCCACCTTGAGAACTGCCAGAGAGAGTTTATTTACTTACTTGCATGTTTCCTTACAAGAGTCAATACAAAACTGCCTGTGTCCTACACTTGCTCTCAGTGAAGAATAGCAATATGCTGTTTGGTGAAAACAAAAAGCAAACAATCCTTTCAGATGAGAACTTTGCTGCTGCACAAATTTGCATCCCCTTTAACCTTCTGGTTTTTTGGAAAACCATTTAAGCAAAAACAGTTAAACTCTTAGACGATGTAACACTTTTTGCAGATAGCTATTATTAAGGGCTTAGCAGATTGATTATGCAGCACTGTACTACATAAGATAGATCTTCATCACTCCAGTAGGTATCATGGGCTGTCACTTGAAATAGAAACTCATTGAATGTACTAATGCACCTTGTTTTACTACAATCCCTTTTCTGTGAATGTCTGTCACAAGAGAACTGCAGCACTCAGAAACATTCAGAGCAGACACAGTTGTGTGCTGAGGATTACATCTGTTCTGTGTCACCTTGTACTAAAGGGGGAAATTCATCTGGGGTCTGTACAAACCTGTGGAGAAGTGCTGACCTTTCTGTGCTAAGAGACCTGAAATGCAACAAGGCCGGTGCAGTGCTTTCTGTTCACTTCATAGCAGAAATCCCTGTTGTCCCATACCAGGTTGGTGTTACCAGCTGGTCATCTCTGTGTGAGCAGCCTTCAGCTAAACTGCTATGGAAATTGAGGTTTCTTAATCTGATGCCAGAGCTAAGAACTCTGCCACGCTACTCACTATCCATCCAAACAGGGCCACTGCTGAACTCATACAAGGAAAGTGTTTAATTCAGTTACTTAAAATGCTCCGATGGAGCCCTGTATGTTTCTGATCCCTTTCCTGATGCATTATGGGGCCTTGTTACTTCATGTTCTTACCCCAGTCTGGATCAACTTCACTGTTGCAATAATTTACCCCTTCAGGTAAAGGAAACAGATAGTGACCACACCCACAATTTTCGAACATCTGAGCTTGGAAACAGGAGCGCAGACAAGCCTGCAAAAAGGGGACAAGGAGCCATTTAGAACTGGGACATGCTCTCACGCTGATCAGTGCATCAAAGAGTGCAGAGACCGCTCCCAGATGCCTTCCTACCAGGGCCTATTCCTCCCACAATGAATGGAAGATTTTGGAGACTTATGTTAGGAAAAGCTAATTTTGCTCAGGGAGCCAGTTTTGCTGGTTTAACAAGCTGAACTGCATGGTGTGACTTGAGGCTGATAGTTCTTACAGGTGGAGTGATAAGCATGTACAAATCAGAATGCACTGGCAGACTATGGAACTCAGTAGTAGCAAATGGTTTGGTTTACAATTCCCAGCTGTTAAATCTTTGCTTTAGAACTCCAGCTGGCTTTGCTTTGCACTTTTACTGCTTTGATATCTAGTGATCTCAAAGCTCTTTACCATGGTGAGTAAATGGTAGTAACCCCATTTAACAGATGGAATAATGGAGTCTCAGAGAGCTTAAGCAGCTTACCTCTAGTCACACACAAAACTGATTATTTAGGGTTGCTGGGGAGTTATATGGGGTTTCCAAACTGAAATAAAAGTTAAACTAAACCTATTGACCTTGACGTTATTTCTTGGCCTTATATGGCATATTCTTTATTTTCCTTTGATTTGTGAACATGGATGGATAGTATCCCTGACTAGGTGGTGGACTCCATTTTTCAAAATCCTTCTAACTTCTATTAAAATGTGAAACATTGGAAAGTTCTTATTACGGAGAGCAGCTCTCTGAAAGCTGAATTTTCTTCTCCACCCATCCACATCCTTCCCATGAGACAGTCATGGCTGCAGCTTACCCTATGATCAAGGCTGCAACGTTCTGATTAGCCTTTCAGTCTCTGGCCATTGTGAAGCAGGATGATACCCCTAAGACATTGGACTGGGATATTTGTTGAAGGAGTGAGAGAAGAAATTGGAGACTAAGAAAAGAGAAAAACCCAACACCTCCAGCTGAATGAAGGGAAATGTCTAAGGATTTTACTATAATTAGTCATAGAGCAATGAAAAAGTTCCATTTTGATGACAGGTCTTTAAATGTCCCTTGGGAGATATGCATTACATATGGACTGAGGCAAAATTTAGAAACCTTTAAGCTAAGTATTATTTATTAAGTACTGATAGTGTCATTTCAAGTGTCTGCTTCGTTAAATATTTTAAAATGAATGTAAAGGGGTCTAATGAAAATATTTATATTGTTAGAAATGTGAAATACCTACTACTCCATAGAGCCCATCCCCAGGCTTGGGAGGGGTGTGTTAATCTCCAAGCCAGCTGTAAATGACTCAAGCAAAAGGGCTTCTGCTGTTCCACAGCAGTCTGACATTTGTCATGATTAGGAAATATGTTCTGCTTAAATATCCCTCAGTTCTCTTGTATTCCATTAGGCCTAGTTACAGCCTCGCGAGTTTAGAAACAAACGCTATGAAAAGCGCAATATAAATGCTAAGCAAACATATCTGGTTTCTCTCCCGTCTTTGATTCTGAAGAAAAAGAAAGGCCTGGGGTGAATTTGCATTTCCATCTAGTGAAAACCAAACCTCTGTTTTCAGTCTCAATGAAATAAATTCTTTAAGGAAAACAAGATAATAAAAGAACAAAAGTGAAGTCTCCATGAGAGAGCCATATTTGTGTGCTTGGTTCCTGTCACAGGCGCGTCAGCCGTTGTGCCTGCCTGTCTCTGCAGAAGGCAGGGTTCTTAGCAGTTTAAAGTTGTAGCACACCTAAGTCAAAAGATAATATTTATACAGCTACGTAGACCAGAGATACCTTTAACCTCCCAATGCCTATGAAACAGCAGTAATCATGCTGTTTCCCGAAATAATTGAATATTACAGGCTGAAGGAAAAGTAGATAATCTTGAATGGCTTCCTATCCAGAATTGTGGTAGCTGTTTATGTTGCAATCCACCCAAGACTGTAGTAGTTATTCTAGACTGATTTTACCCTCCAATATTCTAACCGAAGTAGCATGGGAAGTATACACTGATTGTTCAATAATCCCTTCTGAGTCCAAAGCACATCCCTAGTGCACAGGTGTAATGATTACATTACAACTCCAGGCCCATTGGCTAGTTAACTCACTGTTCTATAATAAAAGGATTGCAGTCAATCATAAGACACACACAAATCAAACATTATCCTCTCACAACCAACAATGAAATTCTTTCCTTATTAACACTGTGTAAATATCACAGTGCTCCTTTACAGGAGACCTGCAAAGGCAAAAATTGGTTTGTGCCTTTTGCTGCTTTATGATGAAAAAGGGTCAGTAAGGTGTGCGATTAACAAGCCATATATTGTCCTGTTGGTGATTTAGCTGAGAAATATCAGGAATGTAGAGGCTTGTCATCGCTTTTTCTGCTGGCGGACTCTAGAGAGGCCCCAGCTGTGGACTGGGAGCTTTCTCAGCCCTTACTTGAGGGATTGGGGCATCCTGAATCTTAAACAAACAAAGAGATATTTTTTCGAACTGTTTATAAGTTGTGGAAGAAACAGATGTTATCCAACAAAAGTAGAAATTTCAAACTGTCCAAATAAAAATTCTCTTCCCACCCCCTCACGCAGGACTTCTGGGTATCTGTGGGGCCATAATTCTTGTCAATAGTGTCTTGTAAGAAGAACAGAGCAGAGAAGACCTGAATGTGGGATGTGCTCAAGCTGGATAATTTCTCTTTAAAAAGTGTTTCAAGCCCCTTTATCCTTCATAAAGAAGCAAAAAAGGGTCACACACCCATTTTCCCCCTTTGTGAGTCACCTTTAACACACTGGCCATACCCCATGGCAATTCCCACAGTGCCCCGCCTCCAAAGGGATAGCCCCCAGACAATCTGCTAAAGCAGGCGCAGCCCCAATCCTCCTCAGCTTCTCCCTGCCCGCTGAGTCTTTACTGTTGGCTCCTTTCTGTTGTCTGACAAGGACAACGTTTGCAACACAGGAGGCACAACGGTCATTCAGCAGCTCATCCTCTAGCAAACCCGTTGGTTGTCCTGTGCTCTGCTCTGCCAGGAGGGGTGTCCCCTAATTAAATCTGACTTTGGGATCACTGGACGACAAGCCCCTTTCACTCTCTCTCTGTAGATAAGGCACAAGGACTTTCAGTTCCGTGAAAGAATCATCAGTTTTCCTATAGGCAGTAGGAGCCCCGGCTAGGATGCCTCCATTCCTCCCTCTCTCCTCCCCGCCAACAGCTCCATTTCATGGGAGAGGTCTGATTTCACAGTCTGTGACCTGTTTTTCACAGCTGTGAATTGGGTAGGGTCATATGGTAGCTTCAGGGGTAATTTACAGCTACAGAGATTCTGGGCCATTTCTGCTCGGCTTTTGTTATGCCCTGCTAGAGTCATGCTAAGTGCCGCAGGCGGTAGAAACCCAGGTGGCCTTAGAGGTGGGTGAATTGCAGACACAGCATTTAGGACGGGAACAGGAGGGGACATTTTGAACATTGTGGTTGGAGTCACCCTATTGCTGCCTTTGCTCTGATTTCAGGATGGATGGGGGCTTCAGAGGGAACTCTATTCTGGGACGCTCAGCCCCGAGGCAGAAACTGGGCAGCAGTGTAGAGGCAATGAACAAAACCAGACAAAGCTCACAAGTGCTGCCCGGCTGGACCAAGGAGGTAAATCACCCTGCTCTCCACCAGCACATTTGTCCTGAGTGTGTTCTCTGATGTTTTGCAGGGACACTTGTCCCTTAGGGCTCCCAGCCTTCCTAAAGCCCTAGGACAAAACAAACAAAACAGCTCTCTGGTACTTTCACCACATTCATTTTGGTTTTGTTCTGGCCAACAAGTTCTCACTGGGTAAGAACATCTCACTTGGAGTCCTTGTCCATCTTGGCATTTCTCTGGGCCCCATGTGCAGGCTCCACCTTTGCTTTATTCATTGTTGAGTTTTCCCATTACTTTACTGCTAATGCACTTATTTTGGTACATCATATTTTGTTGCATCCTGCAATTTATGTGGGAACTTTTGTCATTTCCCCTTTATGGTCTGACCCTTTAATCCATTCAAGTTCGCTCAACAGTTTGCCTGTTCTTCTAAAATACACTCTACTGGAAATCAATTTACGTTCTGTACTCCTTTTCTGTTCTCTCCAATCTTCTTAACAGTTTTCATCTGGCAGAGACAGACAAGCAAGCCTTTGGATGCTTGTCTGAAGGTAAGTAAAAGGGAGGAAAATTGGGAGGGATCCAATGAGAATGTATAATATATTGGAGGATGCACAGATATTCTAAATTCTGACTGCTTTGACTTGTGTATAATAATCATCCATGTCACCTGAGCTCCCACAGTCTCTTCCAGGGATCAAAAGCACAACAAAAACATTTTGCTTTTTCGGTTTACAAATAGCTGCTTTGCTTGTAAGTTGCACTTATTGGAATTCTGTGCAACCATAGGGAATGTTGCAAGGGAAACTTGCTAGGCTACCGCTTTGCAGAAAGCTACAGAACAGCAAAAAAATAAAGCTTCCAACTGGACAGAGTGAAAAGAACTATTTTCCACCATGTCTTCACTCTGCTCAGCAATCTGTGTAGTAAGATTGAGAGACAGAGAATTACATTGAACTGGATTCTCTGTCTAAGCAATTTAAAAATTCCTAGTGGCTTAATATAACTTGGAATAGATAAATTGTTAGGCTTTGATCCTGCAAACATGCACACGAGTTTTCCAACTGAACTCAATGGGAACATTCATATGTATGAAGTTATGGACATGCATAAATGTTTGCAAGATTAGGGCTCTCATTTGTGTTTGTTTCTTGTGCTTCATGCTTAATGGTTATTTTAGAGATTCTGATCTATTACGTTTAACTTATTCTCTAGAATCGTTCATATAAATTAAGCATTTAAATTGCTTACAAGATTTATTTTTAAATTGTTTTAATTAATAATGCTCTTTACCTGTATGGAGTAGGAGGTGTTATATTCATTATAAAGATTTTTTACGGGGACATCTGACCCATTCATAGTGCAGTCGCTGTAGGGATAACCCATCCGCTCAAGTTCATCCTGAAAGAAAACCAAACCCACCAAATATCTGTATGTTGTAGTCATAATTCCTTTCTGTCACATTTCAGAGTAGCAGCCATGTTAGTCTGTATTCGCAAAAAGAAAAGGAGTACTTGTGGCACCTTAGAGACTAACCAATTTATTTGAGCATAAGCTTTCGTGAGCTACAGCTCACTTCATTGGATGCATCCGATGAAGTGAGCTGTAGCTCACGAAAGCTTATGCTCAAATAAATTGGTTAGTCTCTAAGGTGCCACAAGTACTCCTTTTCTTTCTGTCACATGTTTGTTTGGTGCGAGACCATTTCAGACACACAGATCCTGCAGTTTTCCTGAAATGTACAGTCCTGGAGAGGCTATAACATCCACAGGTTGCAATATTCAAGGAACATCATCTTTGGGAAATGCATGGCGCTGAACTGGAATTCTTTGGTGCTCAGGAGGAGCATGGGGCTTCCTGGATTACACAGCGAGGTCCTCCTCAGACCCCACTGCTCTGTGACCCCATCTGATTGTCTCTGGGGGAGGATTAATGGCAGATCCATGGGTTCCACCCTGTCCCAAACCCCAGGTTATACGTTCCAGTGACAACTGCATTATAGCCCTTAGAAGGGAAGGGGAGGATTGAGTGAGAAGCTGGGATCTATGATGAGGGGGTTGTCTTAGCCACATTCAATGCATGGCAAAGGCTGACAGAGGCACAGCCAGCAAGACCAGTAGTAACCAAGCAAAACACCCAGTACCTTATTCACTGAACGTACAGAAAGAAACATGACACCTCTTGTCTGCAGAATTCTAGGAAGATTATGCTGTTAATGACAATTATAAGTATGCTCTGAAGACTAACGACAAGGTCAGTCAGGGAGTGTAACATTTGGGTAATTGCACCTTAGTGAGAAGCAGGGGGCAAGGAAGAGGTGCCCTGCCCCAAAGACTCCATCCAGTTACTTTAGCTGCAGTGTTAAATGTAACTGGACTCGCTTAGCACTGCGGCTCCTGATACATGGAGTGAAGAGGCAACAATTACCTAGGCTGCGGCTTTTGGCTTCAATAAATCAGTTTACCAGATAAGTTGCATTCAATCTTTCATAAACAATGTTCCAAGCCGTAGCTCGAATGTAACTTGGCTGTTTTGGACTGAGCCAGTTCAGTCAAGATTGAAAACAAACTTGGCTGCTGTCCCATCAGGGAGTCTTACTCTCCGATAATTTGTTCTGATGAAATGTCACACATACCACTAATATGCCGATAGAAGTTTCTGTCCCAGACATGGCATAGATGCCCTGGTCTTTAAGAAACGGGAAACTCTTCTGCTCATGCAGCATAAGCCTGGCCCCAGCAGTAGATGTGAGGTAGGGAATGTAATCTTGTTGGCTGATGTCCAGAATTAACTTCAGTCCTGTGGGCACCAAACACAACATTCAAAAACCCACAACATGAAGTGCAGCATTTATATATAAACATGACTGTTTAGAGGAACTCTCTTACTATGCAGGGAAATCCCTCTCCCACTAAGAGAGGAGAACAGACCCTTCATCCTTAGATTGACCATTGTTACACTTGTTAATGCTTTGAAAAGGACTCTTTCCTTCCCACACATTGGCTGAGTGTAACACCTGATTCTGTGGGTGTTTTCCCAGGTATTCAGCTGAGATGCACTTTTCTTAAAGTCATCCCATTATTCTGTGTTATACCCTTTGCCATTCCATATATAATCCATGTCCTTCTTTGGGATTTAGCCCTTTTCTAATCCTGGCAGACAGTTATCGTTTCCCTATCCATTCCCTGTAGCCCCAAGAACTCATTCAAAAGAACATAACGGCCATACAGGGTCAGACAAAAAGGTCCATCTCGTCCAGTATTCTGTCTGCTGACAGTGGCCAATGCCAGGTGCTTCAGAGGGAATGAACAGAATAGACAATTGTCAAATGATCTATCCCCTGTTGTAGCCCTATATGATACCATAAATCGGCCTCTTCAAAACATGTAACATCTTGCTTTCTGCAGATGAAACATTTCCCAGCCGTTCTGTTTCCTTTGTTCCTTGGGGGTTTAGTACTTACCAAACTCTGCTCCCGGGTTGGAAGAAATTAGGGCTTCCTCATCCATGCCCCAGTTAAAGATGTAGCAGTTGCCATGGTCAGGATGATAGATCTGGGTGAAATTTCTGTAAGAATCATGCACAGTAAGGTGTGACCCTCTAAGATGGTAAGAGAATGGGACTAATTGATCCTATGTTTTGATATCTTGTAGTTATGCCTGGGATGTACAGGTAGCTTGTTTATTTGCTGCACACACAAATACAACAGTTTATTCTGGTAGACGATGCTCAGTTCCTAAGTGGTGTAGTTTCAACCAAACTGCTCTACTGAAAAATAGCAGCAGCAGCTCTTTGTGGGACTTCAGAGAGACTCGTTTGAAGTTTTTCTTTTATTAATTTCTGTGGCAAGATTTCATTTTTTCCTATTGAATTTGACAGTGTCGCGGGCTCATTGTCCCATAGAAATCCTTCCTACTTCTGAGACAAGCATGGTGCTGGTTGGCAAAGGGAGCAATACACTAGGAGCTAGGTCAGAGCTTCAGGTAGGTGGAGGTGCAGTGCTAACAAGTGTCTTTAATGGTGTGAATTATTTCAGGGCTCCTTTCTTACAGGACCCTAAAGCACTGGGAGGAGGCTTAAATTGTGCCATCGATACGTTGTACTTAGCCAAAAACCCAAACAGAATTTAGAATATGGTATTTAAGGACCTTGTAAATAAAGTATTTTCCAGTATCAGTGGAGGCAGACTGGGGGAAGGGGATGTTACACATTTAAACACAGAACTAAAACGCAAGAGTTCCTTCTGGGAATGGAACAAAGTGCACAGGAGACGCTGTGACTTGAGCCTCAGTTGTGCCTACGGCGCATCCTAGAACAGAAAAGTGCAGAGCTTCCCTGCCCCACAGTTGCTCTGGAAAGCCTCATGCCTCACGCAGGCCCAGTACCTCTAGAAGCCATCGTGATACCCACAGCCCGGGGCTAGCCAGGGCTCATCTCCTCTGGGAGGTTAGCGCCCCTGGCAGTACTTGGCTCAGGGGAGCACCAGGCCTGACCTTGCGCCGAGAGAGGGAAAAGCTTCCTTGTAGCACCTACCCCTCGGCCCTCTTGCTCACCTGTGCAAGGTATAGACACAGTCTTGCCCACAGAGCCAGCATCTCAGAGGTACGTGCTGTCACCGTGACGGAAAGGAGCCTGCCTGGGATTTTCTATTGAATGCTACAGTGTGACATAAGTGTGGCACACCCAAATAAGTGCCTGGCTTAGGGCTGTGATAACTGACTTGCCCTAGGGCTGTAATAATTGACTTGCCAAGTTTAGATAACTACCCAACTATTTGTTTGTTGATAATTCTTGTATTATCCTGTACAGAGCAGTACTGTGGGAAGGGCTCGTTACAGCCTAGGTTGGAATCATACACTCAGTTCTGCAGAACTGCAGATACAAAGGGTTTGTCAATCACAAGGCAAGGTGAGGGAAGAAGTGTACACTGGGCCAAATGCTGTGCTCTAGGGTTAGTTATTCAGACAAACTCTCACAGGAGCCAGTTGAGCTCTGAAGGTGCTCGTCCCCTCTGAAAATCAGGCCACTTATTTATGTACTCGACTTTAGGGTGTGAAGTTTAAAGATTGGCCTTAGTTCCTTTTCTGTGGTCATGAGGAGTCGGTGACAGAGCTGGGATTGGGACTCTTCTGATTCCCTGTCCTGTGCTCACATCACCAGACCCACCAGCAGCGGGTCAGAGAGAAGGGATGACTGGACGATTAACAGTTGCTGAGCTGAGCAGAGCACCTCTCCGAGGTCTCCTGGCACCAAGGGAAGTTCGTACATTCTCAAACACAGATGGGCAAATACATCTGTTATGAGCTTTGGCTCACAGTCTCTCCTCTGTTAGCCCCCACTCTTGTCAATATAGGTTCCACTCTGAGAGCATGTGGAGGATACAACCCTTCATAATAACGAGCGAACCCATCAACTTTTGTTGGAAGACTGCAGAGCGGACATTGGGTGTCCAGGCGCCCTGCAGAGTAACGGCTCTCACTCCATGCATGGAACTCCACTGACATCCAAATGGTAATCGGCAACCTTGGGAATATGCCCAGGGCAATTGGCTTTGTTGCTGACAGGAATAAAACATGCACAGACTCTCCACCTGGTACACAGACACACTGGCATTGTTCTGTATTGGGACACTTGGTACAAATAAGACCGTGATAGAAGAGTAATTAAGTCTCTGTGCTTATGTTAGTTCCAAATCATCCACCAGTGACCGCAGGGTGTTAATCAGCAGGCGCATTTTCAATTACTCAGTCTGTACGAATGGAAGAAGGAAGATGAGAAAGATTAAGGATCTAATCCTGCAGCTGTGAAGAGCACATAATTCCCACTGATTTGGAAGGGAGCTTGGAGTAGTGTTGATATTAACCAATCCATAACCACCCTGCAGCCCATGTACATGTCAGACATGTCTGCTCTTTTGCTCCTTAGGGTCATTTCTATTGATTGACATGAATATTATACATAATGTAAATATTACAATTAATATTCACCAGCAAATTCCTTTGCAATGCTCCTATGCAGAATTAAATTGATCTCAGTTACCCAGACTTTACCAGCTAAGCCTTAAGTGTTGGCTTCTCAGTATGCCAATCTGTACATGTAATTAAAGTAAGAACACTATCAGATTTCACCACTAGGGTTTTTCAAGTTGTGTGTTGGAGCCTGTGGACAAGAATGAGACACGATAAGCAGGGAAAGTGAACAAACTCAGATCAAATAAAGACCAACCTGCACCTGCTTCTAAAACTCAAACCAACCCTAGCCTGAGAATATTTTACTCTGCCCCTGCATGTCCACTGCAGCTGGGATCTAAACCAGAAATCCTGTGGGATATGTGGCTCTCGTATTAACTAGGGAGCATTGGAAATCTCTTGATTCACTGAGGTAAGCTTAAGAAAAGCAGCGACCCCCGGAGCTGCTGAAGCCTATTGCAGTAGCTTTGTCCATCACTAATTACAGGTCAGGCGCATGGTCTTCGAGGTTGAAGTTTTTGAATTGAGGTTTTCTTTTTAAAATTAAAAAATATTCTGCCATAAAGCTGATTGTATGGGTTGTTTCCCCTGCTTCACTCCACTCTCACTGTGAAATAGACCCAAGTGGAGGCTCTGCACTGGCTGGGATCGCAGAGACAGAGCTGCAGCATGAACGGAGGTGTCTTTTTCCTTTTTTTAAATAACTGACTATTTAAGAAGTTACCTTAAATTTTGGTTGGAGGCTTTAACAGAAGCGAGCATCCAGTAACACTCCAAATGGGGAAGCTGTGATGGGAATACCCAGTTCAAGTTTAGGCCATTGAATAATTTGATTTGAGATTCTGTTATAAGATCCCTGCTCCATTCAGGCTAATGAGCACCCAGAACACTGGATGGATAAAAGCCAAATTGCAGTTCATTGCTGTAAGGAGTGAGACTTGTGTGCTGTTTCTATTACAAATTAACATAGACTTCTAGATAAACATTTTTCTTTGCCTTTTATGGACTTGATTCTGTACAATGAAAATATTTAGAAAGACAATAAAAGGAGCAGGAATCACACATCAGTGTGAGGCCCTGGCTCGTACATGATTTAATAATTCATAGTAGTAGTAATTATTCATATTTCCAAAGCATCTAGGAGCCTCTTTCATGGACCAGGACCCCATTGTGCTCAGCATTCTACAGACACAGAAGAAAGTGGTCCCTGCTCCGAAGAGCTTCATACTCATTTTGCCCAGTATAGTTTCAAGTGACACTGAGAGTAAGTAGAAGGTCAGTGGGTTCCACGTACCTGTAGCTGCAGGGCTCTGCCCCATACAGACATGCTAGGATCATGTCCTCTGGCTGGTAGCCCATCCTGATCCTCTCTTGCAGCGGGACTTTAGAGAGGATGCTAGTGGACTGTAGAATGTACCATTCTGTCACTGCTTGGGCTGCGCTGGTGAAGTTCCTGTAGATGCACTGGGGGGTGTCCTTGTGGTGGCACTGAAGACACATGGAGTTAGATATTAATGTGTAACTAACAGACAACCAGCAGGCGGCTGGCCTTGTGTTCAGAGGGATGGGATAACCTACGGGCTGGAGTAGTGGCTGTGGCCCTCTGTAGCATTCACAGGGTATTGAGGTCACAGCATACAGGAACGTAAATCCTGTGGCCACCCCCCAGCCCACTCCATCACCACTACCCACATGGGTATTTGCATGGCTGGCATGGATGCCCTTTCTGCAGAGCAAGGACATCTGAGTGCAGCTCTGCCCATGGTCCCCAGGGCAGGGCTTCAGTGGACTGGTGCATCTAACACAGGCCTTCATACCACAGGAGAATTTCACCTTGGAACCCATCTGCTGTCAGTTGCACCTAGCTCAGTTACCACACGACCCTGCTACTGTGCACTAAAAGATCCCTAGTGTGCTACTCCCATGGAGTGGATACCAGTGTACTAAGGAGCTTTCCGGGTGTGGGAGCAGAGTCCATGCAGACCGTCAGTGTGCAGTACACTAGCACGAGAGAGATTTACACACCAGCTTGCTGGGCACTAACTGTTCATCCACACAAGCCCTGAGTGTTTGATCCTGGTGGGGGCCCTCAGAATCCCTAATGAATGACTGCAGCCAGAGTCCCGGGTGTGTCGCCTGGGGCAGGATCAGGCCCAAAAGATTAGAAGTGAAACAAACTGGTTCTAGGCTGGTGTGATTAGAAAATCTCAAACCCAGCAGCCCCCCAGTTCGCCAGTGTTCCCGGCGAGTCCTATGGAACAACCTTCCAGAGATGCACCAGCCTGATGGAGCAGCCCCCAGCCATACACCCAGTGTGTCGCTGTGCGGGAAATCATTTGATATGGGATCCATGCTCAGTTCCAACCAGCTCTAATCTGAGAGAAAATGACTGGAAATGATGCACAGAGCTGTGCCAGGGCCCCTTTATGAGCCAGCATGGACCACATGATGCAGCTTTTCAAGAGAGAAACCTGGTGGAGAAACAAAATCCAGACGCCCCATTTGTGCTTTACGTTCTAGCAGAGGCTATGTCTCATAGACTCATAGGTATTAAGGTCAGAAGGGACCATTATGATCATCTAGTCTGAGCTCCTTCACAAAGCAAGCCACAGAATCTCACCCACCCACTCCTGCAGTAAACCTCTCACCTATGTCTGACCTATTGAAGTCCTCAAATCATGGTTTAAAGACTTCAAGGTGCAGAGAATCCTCCAGCAAGTGATCCGTGCCTCATGCTACAGAGGAAGGCGAAAAACCCCCATGGCCTCTTCCAATCTGCCCTGGAGGAAAATTCCTTCCCGACCCCAAATATGGCAATCAGCTGAACCCTGAGCATGTGGGCAAGATTCACCAGCCAGATACCCAGGAAAGAATTCTCTGTAGTAACTCAGATCCCACCCCATCTAACATCCCATCACAGGCCATTGGGTCTATTTACCATGAATAGTTAAAGATGAATTAATTGCCAAAATCATGTTATCCCATCATACCATCTCCTCCATAAACTTATCGAGTTTAATCTTGAAGCCAGATAGGTCTTTTGCCCCCAATGCTTCCCTTGGAAGGCTATTCCAGAACTTCACTCCTCTGATGGTTAGAAACCTTCGTCCAATTTCAAGTCTAAACTTCCCGATGGCCAGTTTATATCCATTTGTTCTTGTGTCCACATTGGTGCTGAGCTTAAATAATTCCTCTACCTCTCCGGTATTTATCCCTCTGATATATTTATAGAGAGCAATCATATCTCCCCTCAACCTTCTTTTAGTTAGGCTAAACAAGCCAAGCTCCTTGAGTCTCCTTTCATAAGACAGGTTTTCCATTCCTTGGATCATCCTAGTACCCCTTCTCTGTACCTGTTCCAGTTTGAATTCATCCTTAAACATGGGAGACCAGAACTGCACACAGTATTCCAGGTGAAGTCTCACCAGTGCCTTGTATAACGGTACTAAAACCTCCTTATCCCTACTGGAAATACCTCACCTGATGCATCCCAAGACCGCATTAGCTTTTTTCACGGCCATAGTCATCCTGTGTCAATGGATACAGCCCTATCTGCCTTACTCCTACAGCTTAACTCTCTTCCCCAAATGTTTGTGTAACTCCCATTTGTGTCCTCGAGCGAAGTGCAGGGCACGTCTGCATGGAGCCACAAACCTACACTTACCAGCTTCACTGCCACTTTGTGTTTCTGTGCTTCTGACGTCACGTTGGACAGGGCGGGAGAGGAACTGTTGGGTTGGGTTCCTGAGCCGCTTTGGTCGGTCTCAAAGAGATCGATAATGATGGGATGGTCTGGGTCACTCTCGTCAATCAGAACCAAGGGGATTTGGTTCCAGAGCTTCAGGTCTAACCTCTGAGAAACAGTCTCACTGGAGTTTAGTGGAGGAGCTGAGATTGCGTCCCCATGCTTGGACTGCAGGATCCTTTCCAGGGCTGCCTCGGTGAGCGCATCCAACTCTTTCAATAGATGCCTCACCTTGGAGTATCTGAAGGACAAAGAGTAGTTAGCAGGTGCTGGGAAGGTGGCAGTGGCTTGCAGTAGATTGAATTTCTATAGGGAACACGGGCCTTAGGTAGCTTCATAAAGAGTTACTGAAAAATGAATGCAGTCCATGTACAAAGTGTGATCTAGGCTAGAATGTGTATCCTGGCAGCCAGACCCTGGAGCAAGAACCAGATATAAAATTAGCGAGGCGATAAACCATCAGTGTTTTACTGATGACTTGCTGTGTTTACAGAAATAATGTCATTATCTTTCAAATAACTCATGTTCCTGGGTCAGCAGTGGGCTAACATACCCAGGAGCCACTCTAGAAGGAAAAGACACAAAAATCAACCTACTTGTGGATCTGCTCTAAGTTTTGGGATGTACTTTACACTACTGACTGGGATGTACTTTACACTTTGGGCCACACCTCTGCTCTGTCATATTGATGTAAATTTAAAGTACCTCCAGTGAAGTTGTTGGACTGCCTGATTTTATAGGAGTTACTCTGAATTTACATTGGAGTAACTGAGAGCAGATATTAGCCTTTCGTGGCACCCAGATAATGGGGTTGGGTTGTGGAAAGTGTTTTCGTTCATTATTTTGTTTTCATTTGTTTACAGCAGGGGTTCCCAGACTTGTTCCGCCGCTTCTGCAGGGAAAGCCCCTGCCGGGCCGGGCCGGTTTGTTTACCTGCCGCGTCCGCAGGGTTGGCCGATCGCGGCTCCCAGTGGCCGCGGTTCACTGCTCCAGGCCAATGGGATCTGCTGGAAGCGGCAGCCAGTATGTCCCTTGGCCAGCGCCCGCCAGGGGCTTTCCCTGCACAAGCGGTGGAACAAATTTGGGAACCACTGGTTTAAAGGGCTTGCTGAATGACAATGGCCACTTTCAGAAAGCCCATATCTTTGCAATTTGAAATGGAAAAGATTTATAGTGCTATGCTCTGGAAATGTCACTGAGAAAGTCAGCTTCACAGCTGATGCTGTATCACTTGGTGCAGATAGGCAACTCACTTGTAGGGGCTGGCATTACAGACTGTGACTGCTGGGAACTTCATGGTCTTAAACCCTATAGAGAGAGATGAACTGACACTGTAGGAGAGGTATGTGCCAATGAGGATCCCCCATTGCCAGAAGACGAGAGATGCGAAGAGCAGAGTCAGGAAAAACCAGATGACTTTTTTCTTCGGCCCCTCTCGGATGATGCGCTTGGGTCCATGCGTGTTGGTGTTATCGCAGTACCAGACCAGCAGCTCTTTGTATGTGTATCCCGGCCCCTTCTGGAGACGGTGCAGCACTCTAATGAAATACCTTTTAAAGTTCATTGTAATGCCTGTGAACATGGGGGGGAAACAGGTTAGTCTTAGGCAGCGGGATTTAAATTACTTGCCATATTCTGCTTCTAGGAGTCCTTCAGATGGGAGGCTAACCAGCAGGTGCCTTCAGCCTGTCTCTGGTAGCTCTACAGGTGGATTTCACAGATCACAGGGTAGCGATCTCACCTATGCCCTAATGGTTGTGGTCTGTGTTGCCACGAGGGAAATGTGAATGAGATTCTCAGCGTCTCACTACCCGTGTTGAAAGAGTTCTGGAGACCTCTCAACCTCCCACTGTATCACCACCCCAGAGCTGGGCTTCCTCCAGCAATACTGAAAATCCTTCCCACCTAGACGTGGGTAACGGAAAACATGCAGTTATTGGAAGGCAAGTCATACTTGCAAACCCATTCTGAGCCTATTACAGCCTAAACTGTGTAAGATCCTTGGAGAAGGGACCACTATTTTGTCTCAAAGAACCATCATTCATGGCACTGTATGAACATTAATGTATGCTACTACTGTAGACCAGTCCTAGTCTTAAATCTTTATCTGCTCTAGGTCTGTTTAAACTGCATGACTCTGAACTGGTTTAGAACAGCAATTAGGCTAACTCGGCTCAACTCTCAGTGTAGAAGGGACCTAAAGGGATTTGACTTAAAATGACTGGGGAAGAGGTATTACCAGCTCCTTGGGCATCAGATGTATCCACCTCCCGAAAGGGGAGTAGGAAAGAGGGATTTGGGCACAAGTGTCCTTTTTCAAGACTAAAAATGTCAAAGGGGTGAGGGTGCCTGCCAGAGAAAGGACAATAGATTGTTTTTTTTTTCCAGATTCCTTTGTTTTGAGATAATATCAGTACATTTTGTGCTGCTGATGTGAGGGATGCTGCATATTTTGCATTGGTATTGTGAGTACATGGTACATTTTATGCTGCTATTGTGAGTTGAGAATGCGTGTTACTAAATCTTTATATCCCGGAGCAGAATTTCACAACAAAAGAGAGATCTAGCTAAGTTGAAAATCGTTCAGAGGTTTAAAATGTAGAATGTCAGGATTGAGGACCCATGTTAAATATGGTATTAAGCACAGAGGGAGCAGTAATACTGAAAGTGTAGAACTAGAAACGTTTCAAAAGTCAGCAATATTCAGAAGAAAGAACAAATTCTGCTTTTATGCAATGTTACTCTTACTAACTTTAATCCCATGTAGATAAAATATAAAAGGAAAGTTGCTGTACAGGTTGCTGGGGTATAGGCCTTGCACACTCGAAGGATCTCTTTACTCCTCTAGAACTGGAAGACAATGTAGGCTGATTTCATTTGGTTAGATGGTCTTTTTCTCTTGGGCCTGTTTGGTGAGATGACTGCATCAGTTTGAAACCTTACCTGTCCGAGCAGAGGAACTGGATAGTAACTGAGTACTCACACAGGCTCAGCTGTTTATGGGGAGTGGGTGAGGACACTTTCCACATCTGGCCAAGATTGCGAGTGCAATGAGTTTGTTAAAGATTGAAAACGATTCACTGACTTCGTGGTGTCTCACAGCTTCATGCTGAGCTGGAGTCAAACTCCATCTGTCTCCAGTTACTCACAGCCCTATGATCCTGTGCCATGCCCCAACAGAGCCTCATCACCCAAGATCAAATGTCATGAGACCCAGATTACCTCTTCCCTAAGGAAAACCCATGGTAAGAAGCTCTGGAGGGGAGGAACTCCCCTGCCCCCCCAGCACTATCCCATTCCAGAGATTTCCTAGGATTGTTATGTCAGGGACAGGGCTTAGACTCCTTCCTCCTGGGAACAGGAAGCAGTTTTGTCCCCAAACCCAGCAGATTTCATGGAACCTGCAAAGGGGATCTGGGGCCCCCAGCCCTCTGCCTCCCTGACAGCATTGCTCCAATGAAGTCACAATACCAAGGAAGGACTCTCCAAGCCCCCTGCTCGCAAGAGTTTCTTCAGCATGAAGGGGGCCTTTAGGTTTGATTAACTTCCCACTGGCTTTTGTGCAGGTCTGTGGTGGGGATGAGGCAATACACACTTTTCCTGCCCATCTCTTCTATTTTCCAGTCATGGATGCCTGACCCTGCAGAAGCTCTCTGCAGGGGTTGGGGTGCTGCAGAAGCAATGGCTCTTCGCTGCATCCCAACTCACCACTGTGCAAGACAGGAGTGGTCCAAGCAGTAGATACCCTCTGAGTAGGCAATTCCAGAGGAATAAGCAAACCTGTGGCATAAAGAAAGGCTGGAGGTTTATTACGTGTGGCCTTTTCACCTCAGCTGTCCTGTCACCAGTTAGACATCTGCTTGCTAAATCCCAGATGAGGAAACCTCAAGGACAACCCTTGTTTCATAAACTGGCATAACCAAAATACACTGGAAGCCAGAGAGATTGGCAAAAGCAAACTAGTAAATATTTCTCCCTCTTTTAAAAAAAAACATTAAAAGATTTAGATTAGATTAAAATTAAAACACACCCAAACTCCACTGGGCAACATCCAGCTTTGATCATAGAATAGGGTTGGAAGAGACCTCAGGAGGTCATCTAGTCCAACTCCCTGCTCAAAACAGGACCAATCCCCTACTAAATCATCGCAGCCAGGGCTTTGTCAAGCTGGGCCTTAAAAACCTCTAAGGGGACGCGGGTGAGATAGCTCAGTGGTTTGAGCATTGGCCTGCTAAACCCAGGGTTGTGAGTTCAATCCTTGAGGGGGTCATTTAGGCATCCAGGGCAAAAATTGGGGATTGGTCCTGCTTTGAGCATGGGGTTGGAGTAGATGACCTCCTGAGGTCCCTTCCAACCCTGGTATTCTATGATGATTCCACCACCTCCCTAGGTAACGCTTTCCAGTGCTTCACCACCCTGCTAGTGAAATAGTGTTTCCTAATATCCATCCTAGACTTCCCCTACTGCAATTTGAGACCATTGCTTCTTGTTCTGTCATCTGCCACCACTGAGATCAGCCGAGCTTCATCCTCTTTGGAAACCCCCTTCTGGTAATTAAAGGGTGCTATCAAATCGCCCCTCACTCTTCTCTTATGCAGACTAAATAAGCCCACTTCCCTCAGCCTCTCCTCATAAGTCATGTGCCCAAGGCCCCTAATCATTTTTATTGCCCTCCGCTGGACTCTCTCCAATTTGTCCACATCCCTTCTGTAGTGGGGGCCCCAAAACTGGATGCAATACTCCAGGTGTGGCCTCACCAGTGCTGAATAGAGGGGAATAATCACTTCCCTTGATCTGCTGGCAATGCTCCTACTAATACAGCCCAATATGCCATTGGCCTTCTTAGCAACAAGGGCACGCTGCTGACTCATCCAGCTTCTCGTCCACTGTAACCCCTAGGTCCTTTTCTGCAGAACTGCTGCCAAGCCATTCGGTCCCTAGTCTGTAGTGGTGCGTGGGATTCTTGTGTCCTAAGTGCAGGACTCTGCACTTGTCCTTGTTGAACCTCATCAGATTTCTTTTGGCCCAATCTTCCAATTTGTCTAAATCACTCTGGACCCTATCCTTACCCTCCAGCATACCTACCTCTCCCCCCAGCTTAATGTCATCCGCAAACTTGCTGAGGGTGCAATCCATCCCATCATCCAGATCATTAATGAAGATGTTGAACAAAACCAGCCCCAGGACAACCACTGGGGCACTCCGCTCGATACCGGCTGCCAACTATAGACATCGAGCCATTGATCACTACCCATTCAGTCTGATGATCTAGCCAGCTTTCTGTCCACCTTATAGTACATTCATCCAATCCATACTTGATAGACCAGACTACCTGGATGCCCTGGGATCTGGGTTCGCTCTGCTGCTTATTCACTCTTCCCACTGACCAAATAAGAATTTGAAATTGAGAGGTACAAAGTCTGGTCTTATTTCAGTTCTAAAAATCTCCCACCGAAGGGGATCCTGAGTTCACGCAGACATGCGTATCAATGGCTCATATACTTGAAGGGCTTGAAGGAAGAGTTGACTTATTTTAATAAAAAAAGGAGTACTTGTGGCACCTTAGAGACTAACGAATTTATTTAGTCTCTAAGGTGCCACAAGTACTCCTTTTCTTTTTGCGAATATAGACTAACACGGCTGCTACTCTGAAACCTGTCTTTATTTTAATAGTACATCTCCCAAGTCTGAATTTTAACGCTCTTAAAACAAAATTCACAACCAATCAGAATCTCTTCAGTGTAGCCCCTCCTCCCCCTCCCCCCCAGCATTCAGAATGACGCCCCGGGCTCCTAAGTCAGGGGATTGCTTTTAAAAATCTCATTCTTGTCAAGCCAGCCTCTTGCTTTGAGCTGTGATCTATGGCTTTAGGGGGAAGATGCCGACTCCAATTGTGTTTGATAATTTGAGATTCAAAAGCTACCCTGAAATGAGCATACACATAATCATCCTCCCTGCCGGCTTCTTGATGGGAGATTCCCCTTATCCTCTGCCCACCCCCACATTCACTGTCCTTTCTCCCTCCTGATCTCTGTCCAACTCACATTCTCCTCTGTGCTCCACCAGAGTCTCCCACCTGCCCCCCTTCACCTCCCACCCTTCAAATTCTTCTTTGCCCCCTATTCCTTGCTGCACCTTATTGCATCGTACCCCCATGGGTTCCTCTGCCTCCTTCAGTCTTCCCCGGTGCCCCATTCCTCTCTCCTACAGCTGCCCTCCTTACTCTTCTAGATTGTGCTGGCCCCCTTCATTTGCCCTTTACAGCACCCTCCCTGCCCCCCCCTCCGGTGACCTGCTTCCCCCACTGTCCCTCCTTGTCCCACTGCTGTTCACCAGCTCCTTACAGCATCCCTCTCGCTGCCTCCTGACAGCACAAAGGAGGGGCCGTTTTCATTCAGCCCAATCTAGCATTAGTCCAATTGGAAACAACGGGAGGTCGTGTCCATCTTTGCTAAGGGCAGCCCCATTGCTGCCTGCACAGGCTATTTTAATTGAGGACAGTTTTGTGGCTTCACCTCATTAAGAACAATAGAGTTGGCAACCATTTTGAAAAAGGGCAAAGCTTTGCAAGTTTGCTCCTAATTATCCTGAGAAGCTTTAAAAAATACAAACCCACAAGGCATCTCTGCTACTTTCTCGTGTGCGTGCACAGATGGGAAATGCATTCTGCTGGCCACCTATGCTATTTGGAATAGCTCACTGAGCTAGCCGTTACTGTAGGAGGTGTCATGGATTCCTTTCAATGCATTCTCCCTGTTCCAAGTAACTTGTACATTCCTGGCCAGATATTTTCACTCCCCTTGCTGCCTTGGTTAAAATGTATCCACGACCCTTCACCTAACCCTCCTCCCCCATAGCCCCTCAAACCAGCGGTGAGGCTACCATAAAGTTATTGCAGCCTGAGCTGAACATTTTAGCAAGTCCTCTTTGTGCGAAGGAACTTTCCTCTTTAAGGTCTTCGTGGAAGAAGCTGGTTGGAGTCCTGTCACCTCAACTCCAGCAGAGCTATGCAACCAGAGAGAACAAGAGGAGTTAGTGTGGAGGAGTCTCTGTGCAGACAGCTCTGGCCTCCAGTGTATCCCCAGAGAGCAGCTCTGTGGGGCTATGGGGCTAAACCTTCTGCTTCGGTGTTGGGTCCATGTGGGGACAAATATCTTCCCATCCCCAACACACACTTCTCAAGTGAAAAACTTGGGAGGACACACAATAGATTTTCTTCTCCCCAAACGCCTCCTGTGGGTATTTCCTGGGAGGGTGCAATCAGACACACTAAACTAAGACCCATGATTCAGACAGTTCCATCTAGAAAGGAATAAAGCTCTGAACTCTGAAAATAAATGGTAAAGAGGGCTCTCAGACCAGATCAAATTACAACTCAACCCCTTGTTATCTCACTTAGACTAGAACGTGAGCTACCCCATTCATGCTGGACACACAATGATCGCCCATCACATGGATAATGTGTTCACAGCTCTGCAGGATATGGGAATAATAAAAGTTTCAAATTAGGGAAGCAAATTACAGTTTATATAAACCAGAAAGCTCTGAGCAACAAGTGGGAACGGTTTCAGGGTTTCACAGAGTCATTTACCCAATCAGGTGGCTAACAGTTTGGTCTAGATGCCCATGGCTTGACCAAACTATATTCAAATGTTCATTCTCCCTCACATCTTTGGTTTGGAGGTTTTGTTGTTCACTTTGTGTTTGAACTTGTTCTCACCTTGTTCTTTCCATTAACAACATGAGATTGGTGAGCTGATGGGTAGTGACTGAGAAGTACTCACTAAAATAGTCTGTGAAAGCTAATGTTCCCCTCAGAAAGTACAATCTAGAGCTTTGTTCCAGCTGAAGAAAGAGGGTCTGTAGAGAGGTATTTACTACGACAGATTTAAGACCAGAGGCAACCTTAATGATCACGTTAAACTGCAGTGTGCCACACTGTTTCCCAGCCACCGTCACAGTTGCAGTGGTTGGAGGGGATAGTTTACAGTTTCTGAAAACAATTCCATTTCTCTCGTACAACTCACTCTGGCTGTAGCATGTACTTTTCTGACTGAAACTGTGAGTGTAACTATGACTGAATTGTAACTGGGCAGTGCTTTCTGGCTCCTACATAGTTTTAAATCAGTAGACCGTAGTTGCCAACACTTGCTTCCCAGGAGCTGGTAGAATGCTCTGACTGTGTGGGACCTATCCCTGACAGAGATACTAGCCGTAATCTGGAAGAGAAGCTGCGTGACCTTTCAAAGATTTCCACCAGTTCAGGAGTGGGGACTTTCTGCAGCCTCCTTCACCATCACAGCATTTCCTGAATTAGCTCATCACATACAGCAGAGGAAGGACTAACACTCTCATCTGCGCTGTGCTGCAGTGTGGACTCCGGGGGCATGAACTGCAGAATGCACCATGCTGGACTAGTGTTAACGTGAACTGGGTATCTTTTAGTTTGTGCCAGCAGCGTCCACATGGGGCAATGAGGCTGCAAAACTTTGGTGCGCTCTGCAGTTCACACCCCCATAGTCTGCATCGTGGCATAGTGTAGACATAACCCAGATCTGCCTTGCTACTGGCAACAGAGTGTGAAGTGAGTTTATCTGCAGGCTGAAGGGACCAATTAAGAGAGGGAAACACATACGACCACACAGAAAACGACGAGGATAGTGCCTCCCCCCACTGCCCACACCCCAAAGGCTGGAAATTCAGTTTTAAGGCTGGGATTTTCATCTCAGTTTCATGGGAGCACTGTTAGCAGTATATATTGCATATATGTTAAACACTGCAGTGGCTGGAGACCCCTAAAACACAGAAACACATAGGGAATGGCCTATGAATAGAATTTCAGCCTTCAGGCCAGATTCCTTTGTTTTTATTTCATTTAAACCCTTAGGAAACACAGGACCCTCTAAAAATACTCAAAATCTGCAAGCAGGGCCATCTGCATACACAGTATGGGAACTAAGCATGTAAGCAACAGGCATACAGACTTCACAAGGAGTCTCAGAGGCTTACTGAAGATCTGTCACTCAACAGGCATGTAGCTTCATGTGTTTCAGTTTCCTGTCATTGTTTAGGTCATGGCTCTAGGGCCAAATTCTTCCCTAGCCTACGTGTGATGAAGTCAGTAGGATTGCACATGTGGAACTCAGGCTAACAGAAAGACAGCAGGATTAGGCCTTATGTTGACAATAGCTCAAACCGGTGAACAGTCTTGCTCCTGAATTGAGTAGCTGGAAGCAGCAGAGCTGACTAATAAATAGGGCACTACCAAATTCATGGTCCATTTTGGTCAATTTCACGGTCATAGGATTTAAAAAATTGTAAATTTCAGCTATTTAAATCTGAAATTTCACAGCGTTGTAATTGTAGGGGTCTTGACCCAAAAAGGAGTTTTGTGTGTGTGTGTGTGGGGGGGGGGGGGTGTCACAAGGTTATTGTAGGGGGGGTCGCAGTACTGCTACCCTGACTTCTGCGCTGCTGCTGGTGGCGGCGCTGCCTTCAGAGCTGGGCGGCCGGAGAGTGGCGGCTGCTGGCCAGGAGCCCAGCTCTGAAGGCAGAGTCGTCGCCAGCAGCAGCGCAGAAGTAAGGAGGGCATGGTCTGGTATTGCCACCCTTGCTGCTGCCTGCAGAGCTGGGTGCCTGGCCAACAGGTGCCGCTCTCCAGCCACCCAGCTCTGAAGGCAGCACAGAAGTAAGAGTGGCAATACTGCAACCCCCTAAAATAACCTTGTGACGCCCCTGCAACTCCCTTTTGGCTCAGGACCCCCAGTTTGAGAAACACTGGTCTCCCCCGTGAAATCTGTATAGTGTAAAAGCACCAGATTTCACAGGAGACCAGATTTCACGCTCCATGAAATGTTTTTCATGGCCGTGAATTTGGAGGGCCCTACTAATAAGTCACTAAGCCCTCATGGTTATGAGGGATGTGCTGCTTCTGCAGTTGTCATGCAGCTGATGCAAATTGGGTACCAGATTTTGTGGAGCTTTCTTTGGAAAGGGCATGGTCAAGTGATGCCAAGACATTCAGATATATTCCAATGCATCTCAAAGAAGAGGATTTCTTTGAGCCTCTGAAAGATAACATTTCAAAATTCTCTCTCCCTCAGTTTCCTACTCTCTTTGCCACAGGGTTCCAGTGATTATTAAAACCAGATGATGAGCATTACTATCATCACCAGCAATCCAGAACTGCTCTTCTCCATACCAAGTAACAGGCTGACAGTTGAGCAATCCCCTCCGGATGACTGGCTTCTATACATAACTTTGAATTTCAGTTCCTTATATTTCCTTTCCATTACATCATCTTTCATAAACAATTTGTAAATGTTAAGGAGATGTTCTCCTACATGTGACTATGTTGACAGTGGAGTTATGGCATCAGGGCACAGTGTCAAACATACTGTAGGGGAAGAAAACCAGGAAGTTATCATGAATACTCCCACTGGATAAACTGCTTAGTTTTTCCCTTCTAGTCAAGCTGGTGACCACTGAATGGTTCCTCAAACTGCCATGACATGAGCATCACACTTCCACTCTCTGAATTCAGTGCTGAGAAGGTGCCAGAACAGCAGTTCTGGGAAGACCTCCAGACAAAGATCTGGGATGGGATGGGTGGCAGCAGTGGAAAGTTCTTCCAAATTACCATGTCAATCTACCTTGAGCCGTTACAAGAAACAGAACCTCTGGTGGCAAGAGGGGTGTTCCCTCTCCAAGTCCAGTGAGTCCTTGGTCTGTCACACACACACATACTTTCTTTCTATTCTGAAAGTTAGGTCAACATCTGTTGACTGGGAACTGTCAGAGACCCCACCTCCTTCCACTAAGGCACTCGCGATTTTTTGTTGCTACTGAACAGGACAGGATCAAGAACCAGTGACCCGAGTGACCAGCTGGTTTCTTTTTGCCAATTATCCTAGTCAGCCAGGATCACAGCACAGACTTCTGAGCTACAGGTGCTTTTCAAAAATGTTCTGAGTAATCTGAAATTGCAGATAGACTCAAGAAAATCACTATTCATTAATTAGCCTTTCACTTTACTGCCCAGACAGCCACCATTCATAATTCATAAAGCATGCATAAATTCTGATATTACAATACTGTAAAATGTATATCTCTTATACCCAGCATTGAAGGGTTTCCTCTTGTTTCTCTTCAAGCAAATGCTCCCCAGAAGTTTCCATAACAAACATCGTATTCTCTTTAGAATAAACCACAACGTTTCTATAGTCTTCTGAATATTTAAACCTTTTCATTTACAAAATTACAATCAGTTATAATGCAGCATATGTACACCATTGTATCCTTATCTTTTTATCTATATAAAATTAAAAACCCTGAAGTGTTTACTTATATTTCTTTTCATGTACTGTGTATATATACCTGCTACTGTATTTTTTACTCCATGCATCTGAGAAAGTGGGTTTTAGCCCATGAAAGCTTATGCCCAAAGAAAGTTGTTAGTCTCTAAGGTGCCACAAGGACTCCTCATTGTTTTTGCTGATACAGACTAACACGGCTACCACTATGAAACTTATATTTCTTTGTTCACAATTTTGTAGCAGTCGTTACACCCACATGCACTATCTTGAATGTATTTACATTTATCCATCTAACAAATGGCCCTTTTAAAAGTTACTTTGTAGCTCATATTTCCAGTACTTTCAGCACCCTTTTGTATTCTCTTGCAACTAGTTGTTTTCACAGAATTAGCCATCATAAACTAGATTCAGATTACTTATTTTATAATGTTTTCTTGTAATTTAAAACAGTGTCAAGTAGTTCAAACATAACATCTAATTGTTTATTTACTTATCCTAATGTTTCAATTATTTTCTAAACACTCAATTAAAACTTTCTTTGGGATTCATTCCCATTATACTACACTGGTTACAACCCCACAAGAAGTGGAAAAATAACTATCAGTATAAACAAAACCAGCTAATCTGATCAGCTTTGTGTTATTGCTTAACTTAAGGATGCTATCTTGCAACTCCTATTCACATGAGACGTCCCACTGATGTCAAATGATGTGCTTGCCTGAGAGGGAATTATTCATGTGAGTAAACTTTTGCAGCGTTGGATCATCCGTGAAGAGAAAAAACAAACAGCATAAAAGGTGAAAATGAAATGAGAATTCTTTATTCATAATTTGAGACATTATTAATAGAGGATTTTTAATTATGACTAATCTTGACCATGGCCCTTTAAAGATTTTAATACAATTGATATTTCTAAATCCATCTGTGGAGACGTGTCCTGGTTCTGGACCTGGGAAGTGCCCTGAATTGGCTCCAGCCTGCAGTTAGGCTCTGCCCACATCTGCTGTAACTTCAATAACAATTTTGAGAAAATCTACCCATCTTTGCAGAACCACTGGTACACCTCTACTGGTGACAGACATGGTGGGAGAGCGACTGGAGGCAAGCCAAAGGCATTTTAACCTCCTACCATCGAGACCTGCTCTGAGCTGACTTAGATGGCATGTTGGTAAAAGGACTCTGCCCTGTTGAGCAGGAAGTCCTAATTCCCAGCTTGAGTAGCCATAAATAGAAGTGTAGCTGGAGGAGGGCTAGCTGGCCAAGTACACACCTACCATCTCAGATGGGATCATAGGGAAGCTAGAACATCATCCTGCTGCTTGCACTGCTATTTTTAGCATGCCTGCACCAACGCTGATCAAGCTGGCATGTCTACTTGAGCAGGAAAGTACATCTTCCGGTTTCAGTGTAGACATAATCTCCTCTCTAACCCCACCAAAAATGCTGTGGAGGCTCCAGGCTGCTGGAGATTACTGTTTATCCAAATAATTTTTAGAAACTATTTACTTAGGAGGTTAAATCCTTGTCAGGTAAATATCTGAAACAAAATAATCACAACAGCTGTTATTTCAAGAGACTTTATACAGGAATATAGTCATCAGATCTTTCTGTCGTCAAATCAGTCCGAATCACAATTTACCACCCATTCAAGCGGACGGGGTTTATGTATTTATGGGTTTATGACTAGGCCTAAACACTGTTCTACAGTAGCTTTTTAAACACTATTGTGAAATAGTTAACTCCTGCCCATGTTGACCAGACAAATCCGATTAGCCCAAACTGGTTTTGAACTGTGTTTAAAACTGTTCATAAAAAGTTTTATCCCCAGTGCAGAGGGAGTCAATCCTTACCTGCATGAGTTTAACATAACCTGCCTTCACTTTATCGCTTATACACAGTAGATAACACAGTAGTGGGGACTCATATTCTAAGAGCCAAATCCCACAGGAGGCAAACTGGCTTTTTACCCTGTGCACACTGATTTCAATGACCCTGCTCAAAGATTTAAAGTTAAACGTGTATCTAAAAGCTTTGCTGGATCAGGGCTAAAGTGGTCAGTATCTTACAGGACTGAGCACTAAACTGGCTGCCAGGTTAGCAAACTGACCATAAAATGATTTAAAATTACCTTTCCCAGCCCTGAAGAAGAGCTCAGTGTGGCCTGAAAGCTTGTCTCTCTCACCACCAGAAGTTGGTCTAATAAAAGATATTACCTCCCCCACCTCGTCTCTAAAAAAAACCCTGACACATTTTAACAATGTTCTGTCCAATGCTGGCAGCACAATAGACTGGTTAACAAACACCATTTTAAAGGGATTTTCTAATGTTGCAGGAGACCAAGAGCCAAGCTCACTCCCTCTGGCCGGAGTAAGCGTTGCTTTCAAAGGGCAAAGCTGGTTCAGAAAAGGAAAAGTTGCACTTTCACACACACAAATGGTCATTTTTCCAGAAGGGAAGTAACCCTACGTTTGTTTTTAACCTTTCCAACATTTCCTTACCTTAATTTCTACAATCTTTTTTTCTAAGACGAAATCTTACTCTTTCCTTATTCCTGCAGCTGGCTCTTGCTTGGTTCTGTAGCCACACCTGCAATCCTTGAGACAGCTCCTTGTACTCACTTGAGCTTAATGTCAGAGGAGTTTAAGTGGCCCATGTTTTCTAAAGGGATACTTCAACAGCTTCTCTATGAACCCTTCAGGCTGCCCGGCTCTTCCATTAGCTGGGATGTACCATGTAGTGTAAAGCACACAGGTGATAAGTGAGAAACTGGCACCCACCCACGCACCCACCACTATTGCTAACCCTCCCTATCCCACCCTGAATCAGGGTACACAGCAGCACAATACTCTTCCCCTCCCCTGCCCCACATCCAAATGGAGGGTAGGGCTGAGAACTTGGAAGGTTGCAGGAGCCAGACAGAACTCCACCGCACAGTCAGGCTACTGCAGTAGCAGATGAACACAGGGCAATGTATGTATTTGTTGCTTCCCCTAGATCGCACTGTTACAAAATTGAAGTATGCAGCAATAGCTGCAGCCATGGGGGAAACTTTATGATGCCCCATTGCTGCTTCCAGAAGCTTCTCATTTTACTGTTTTACCTTCCCCTCCCCTGATTTGGGCACTGCTGGGTAAAGCATCTACCAGCTACCTGTCTCTTCCTCTTCTGATGATCTTCACTTTGCCCCTACACACTACTCGGGTTGTAAGGATTCTTCTCTAATAAGTAAATAAGAAATTAGTTGCATTTTTCTTCAACAATATACTGTAGTAATACTCTGCCCTTTTATAGTTATCTGAGGATCTCAAAGCACTTTACAAACTTTAATGGACACCTCCAGTCAACAATGGAGCAGTTGTCTACACCAGATGATACCTCCACCATTGTCCAGACACAGTTAAAGTTTGGCTCTTGCTGGCATCTGTTACCATAATTGTGTGATCTGAAATAATGTTCAATAACTGATCGTGAAACTCAGTTCTGGATGCAGGGCTTCTGTAGCACAAAAGGAGCCATATGCACTTCACGCTCACGGAGGCCCTATCCACACAGTGGTTGAAATAATGCTAGCAACAAATGTGTGTATGGTCCTAGCATGGTTTGCCTCAGCATTGTGGAGAGGCTACTCCCATCACACCCTAAGACCCATAAATCCAATCCTGCTCCTGTTGAAGTCCAAGGGGACACTCCTGTGCCTGATGATGCCTATAGGATCAGACTTCATGTTATAAAATCATGCTATAGACTACCTATTAGTCTGTAATAGGGTTTGGCGAGCATAGTTCTCATTTTTAAAAAATCCCAGTCCACGCTGATTAGGGAGGCTACACAAAAAGTTTGTTGGTAATGACTCTGTTTAATAACCAGTTGCTAACATGATTCCGATACTAGGACAGGCCCATAATATCTGCTATTAGTTTCCTTGCTGAAATGCACAACAATAATTCCTCTCCAATCTTCATTTTGTCACATGCCACCTTTTCCACAGCCTGAACCAAAGACTGGGGCAAAGTGTACATAGAAATCACCTGCCGCCTTGTTTTCCTACAGAAAGGATTTTACTCTGTTCTGATTTAACTGTTGCAATTTAGGGGTAGAAATATTCTTATTTCAGTACCAGTCTGCAGATTAACAGGCAGTGTAACAAAAATAGAACCAGTAGTGTACATACTCTTATCAAGTCGGAAAAACATTTACTGAACCTGTGTGATGTTAACTTGATCAGCAAAGGTTTTGCTTCCATTATTGTGTATATCTTGGCTAATTCTGAATGAGATCCAACTTCCCTGTAGGGTCTACTCTCCTAGACACAACGCTTAATGCTAGCGGGGGATGGAGTGTGTGTGTTACATGTCATTAGAAGACTTTTTAAAAGGATTAAGTTTTTAAAAATAACAGTCTATTTCCAACACGAAAAATTACAGTACTTTTGGGGCCAGAACCACACAAGGACGTAGGCACCTAAAGCGCAGATTTAAGCACCACTGCAATCCAGAACTCCCCCCCCCCAGCTGCCACCTGACACTGTTGGTGTCATAGGACCTACATTTTTGCCATAAAAGTTCCCTAGGCACCTAAGTTTCTGCCTATGGGCCTGCATGCTGCTACCTCAAGCAGGCACTTGAATGCCTCTCTCTTGTCTAAGTCCCAACTCATAATATTCAAACTAGGGCAAGACAGGAATTCCCCTGCCTACCTTGCCTTAAACGGCAGGGGAGCGCCCTGGCCTTTCTTCTTCAAATATTGGAAACGTCTCTCCTTGACATACATTCCAAGTCCTGTGTTTCTCCTGTAAGAGTCAGTGGCCTTTCAGTCACTTAGAACAAGCCAAGGAACCACGTTCTTTGTTGGTTTTTAGTGAGGATGATGATGTTGAGAATTACATCTATGTATTATACATATCAACAGAAATGTGCATGTGTGAAGAGAAGCCTTGTAACTGGTGCAGCAAGAGCTCTAACCAGCAGTTCCCTCATAAATTTGGATTTCTTAGTGCTTTACAATAACACTATATCAGGAATAGATCAGGTAACACATCATACATCCCCAAGAGGGACAGTTCTCTGATGAGAAATCCAAGTGACAGCTGTTTGGGGATGCATGGGACATCTGGAACAAAGGACATGGCCACTGATATATTTGGAAAATCAAAACTTTAACTTCATTCCTTCAGTCACAAAGATTTAAATATAAAAAACTGAGAAGTTAATACAAATTAAATAGGAAACTTTATACCTGACTGCACTATACACACATTCAGTATACTCTACTGGCTTGACTGCCTGTAAAAGTGTTGCCAAAGTGTAAAAGAACTGAAAGACCTCAAGCCCCCATCAGCAGATCAAACACTAAAAAGCACAGTTCCAGGCAGTGTAACAAAAATGGAACCAGTAGTGTACATACTCTTATCAGGTAGGAAAAACATTTACTGAACCTGTGTGATGTTTGAGTGACAAGTTTTCCATTCCAAAAACATTGACATATGTCATATACATATTACAGAAGGAGGTAAAATAAATGATTCTTCCTTGTTATGTTAGTGAAGCAAATCATTTGCTGACAGAGGCAGAAACAAAACATACTTATCTTATTTGTTCAAACTAGTCCACTGAGCTTCCTGAACTTTGATTCCTCCTATGAAATTCTTTTGTCTTATAATAAAATAAAGTCCATTAGGGACATATTAAGGATGTTGTGAACACCTGAGTTAAGGGTTTATTGACTTATGTAGAGCACTGAAAACTTGTATTTTGAATTAGTATTTCCAGAATGTTTGCACAAATTGAGGGTTTTCTATTGCCAATTTAATGATATCTATCTCATGCCTTTTGTATGACTTTTGAAAATGTATTCTTCTTATTTATAGAGGTTTTTCACCATGGCCTGTGGCAAGTTTCCATACTGAGAGTTTCTTCTAGTAACACCAATCAATTTTAGAACTAGTTCCTTGCCCTAGAATTTTGATGTTTCCTCTCTGTATGCTACATCCCTACTCTGCCCTCATTTATACATGGAGCTAATAAGTTTTTCATCTTAATTCAGCAAGACACACACAAATCCTCACTCATGCTTAATCATTAGACAGCTGCCCAGTGTTAGGGAGGTCACACCTGCTTTGCTCCTGAACAGATCTCATACATCCTGTCATCCCAGTAAGGGCCTCCTCCTCCCTGCCTTACATTATACAAAGCTATCTGCTCAGAATAATCTATTTTGCAAAACATGGAGCTTAAAGCCTTTACTGAAGTGCAAATTAATTTCCTGTGTTGTAAGAAAGGAATGACAGGTTCCTGCGACATCACAAACACACCAAATGAAAAATGAATTAAAAGAATGAAATACCTATTTCCTATTCTTACAATCTAAAGCCAACCATTTAAATCCCCAAAGCTTTCTGATTGGCCTCCTCAGTATGTGTTTTAGGATAACAAGTAAAATCCATTCTTGGCTATTGATAGTCAATATCAGGAAGTGAATTTTAAGCATACTGCACAATTTTAACCACAAAGCAACCCATTAAAACTAATGGAAATTCTGTGGCTGCTTCTCTGGCACTGCACAAACTCCAACCCATAATGGAAAATATCTATTTTATAACTCAAGTATCAGAGGAGTAGCCATGTTAATCTGGAACTGTAAAAGCAGCAAAGAGTCCTGTTGCACCTTATAGACTAACAGGCGTATTGGAGCGTGAGCTTTTGTGCGTGAATATCCGACAAAGTGAATAAGATATTCACCCACGACAGCTTATGCTCCAATACGTCTGTTAGTCTATTTTATAACTGCCACTTATCCTTTAATGCAGCCTTGTGTGTCAATACAGGTAATAAGGTGTTGCTGTTTTTATTAAGTGAATTTTAGTGCTCGTGAAAGGTGCCAGATTAACAGCACTGAACACTGAATTGTCTTCTGTCACCCCAGAACAGGTACAGCCTCCTCCCCTCGCTCATGTCTCCCTCTGACCCATTCATTCCTCTGCTAAGGCTGCCAGCAAGGGACCCAAATAGAGCTTGTTACTATAGCAGGTTTTGTAATATGGGCACGTATCCACTGGGAACGTGACCGAGACTCAAGCGTCGTGTTGCCAACTCTCATCACATTTGGTGTTTTTCTTAAAGACCCACCTGCTGGAATTATCAGCTCGGAATCTTTGCTTTTTTTAGTAAGTTTCTAGCCCTCATTTCTGGGGAGAAAATCTTGAAAATGTGACCCCTGAACATTCCAACATCAGGAGGTAAATAAAAAGAACCACAGATGCATTCTTCTTTTTAAAAAGCTTGTGATTTTTAACTCAGTCTCATTGACCTGGGGGGGCCTGAGACATGATTTTTGAATGCTTGGGGTTGGCAATAGCCACTACTAATGGGAGCTGAAACTGTTAGAGAGAAAGCAGGACAGCTCTATTCTACAGGCAGAACAGCATGGGGCCATCTGAGGCAAGGTGTTCTGTAACTGTTTGTGTAAGCGATGGTGGGCTGGGCAGCCATTTGCCTGAACTTGGCCCAGGGTGAATGGTTCTTTGCCCAGGATCAACTTGTCCCATTAATGACAGGTTTCAGAGTAACATTAACAATCCCATAAACATTCCAGCCCCTCTTCGTTCTTTCGGAAATGCTGTCGAATGCATTTTAATGTGAGTCACAGAACATTATTCCATATGTCCAAAATTTACAATAGACAAAGGGAGGAGATGAGAGAAGCTACAAATGTTTTGAATGTGTAAAGACTACAAGATTGGGTCCGTCTTGATGAAGTGTCATGAATCCCTAGGCAAATAGAGAGGAAAACAAGTTCTGATCACTTCTCTGTCCCTTCAGCATGTAAGATGCAGAGGGTAACATTTCTGTGCAGAATGGATTTTGATGAGTATGAATTCTGCTGGAAGATGTGGGCTGGAGACAGGGTAGCATCTCTTATTCACTCAGTGTGGTACAGGCACAAAATCATAGACCTCACCCTATTGAACACAAAGTAGTTAGGGAAAAAACTTCAGTGCCAGTACCGCCTGCATAGGCTCTGCAGGAGAGGCCGCAATATATGCAGGAACAGAACACCCCCGGAAGACCCAGGGTACCATCTGTCAGAGAGACATTGCCTGGTGAAACACCGGGCTATGTCAGTCTGTTTGAGGAGTTCAGCTTGCTGCACATTTTACCAGAAAACCCAATAGGGAGACCATCCCCTATCATTCATGCCTGACAGACCTAGCCAGAAAAATAATAGAAAATTCCAGTGTTTATCAAATACAAACTGCAAGGTGGCTATTCCCTCCAAGCCATGCTTTCTGTAATAGTGCTGACAAGAGGTTTGTCCTGTTTACAGTAGCAAACTGTCTCCAACCCTGGTTCAAGTGCTGACAGCTCACGTCAATCACGGCTCAATTTCCGACTTATCTCCCAGCTCTCCCGAAGGTGAGCACTCTCCCAGCTACAGCTGAGCTAGTGACTTGTAAAGAACAATCATTCATTCTGCAAATTTCATCTTTGCAAATTTTACAAGAGCAGATAAAAAAAATTCTTGCATGTATTTGTCATTTGGGGGATTATTCACCCATGTCTTCAGCGAGCACTTTTTGCCTGCAAATTGTTGGGAGCAGGGCATTGCCACCTTCGCAATCCATGCCGGGCTGGCTAGACGGCCCTGCCAGGGGAGAGCCGGCTGCAAACATTTTTGGTTACTTTTAATCCAACTTTTTTTTATCCAGGAGGCATTACGGAAAATGCCCAGCTGGAATGATCCCACGGGAGGGTGGGGGCAGCATGGCCCCTGCCCAGGCTATGGGGCTGGGATGGGGGTATCTTGAGCTGAAGACTGGCCCTGAGCTTGTTCCCTGGCCGTGGGTCTCTGCGGGCCCCAGCACCGCAGGGTCTCGGCTTCGCAGACACCGACAGAGTCGCCCTCGCAGCCGCTGCGAGCTGGAGCAGGGCGAGGAAACTGAGGCACGGCAGCGACTGCCCACGGTCCCGCGGGCGGGCCGTAGAACTCAGGCGCCCTGAGCGCCCCTGCTCGGGGGTCCCGCGGGCAAGTGTCGCCCCGGTCCCGGCCCCAGCGCCCCGCCCGGCGGAGCTTACCTGGCTGCGGGGAGGATGCGGCGGCTCGGCTCTGGCGGCTGCTGCGGCTCGGCTCCCTCCAGGCGCGGGCACGAGCCGGAGCGCGCGCCGGACGCGGATTCGGGGCGCGAGCCGCCCGCACGCGTCACACCCCAACTCCTCCCCTCCCCCCCCTCTTCCCGCCTCCCCCCAACTCCTCCCCTCCCCCCAACCCCAACCTCTTCCCGCCTCCCCCCCAACTCCTCCCCTCCCCGCAACCTCTTCCCGCCTCACCCCGCCCCTCACCCCCAACTCCTCCCGCCTCCCCTCCCCCTCACCCCAACCTCTTCCTGCCTCGCCCCGCCCCTCACCCCAACTCCTCCCCCAACCCCCCAACTCCTCTCCCAACCTCTTCCCGCCTCCCCCCAACTTCTTCCCACCTCCCTCCTCCCTCGCCCCTCACCCCCCAACTCTCCCCCCAACCCCAACCTCTTCCCGCCTCACCCCTCCCCCCCACCCACCCCAACCTCTTCCTGCCTCACCGCTCCCCTCACCCCCAACCTCCTCCCCTCACTCCCCAACCTCCTCCCCCGTCACCCCCCCTCACCCCACCTCCTCCCCTCTTCCTCCCAGAGACCCCCAACCTCCTCCCCCTCTCACCCCGCCCCCTAATACCGCAAGCTCCTCCCTTCACCCCCTCCCCCCGGAGGCTCCAACCTCTTTTCCTTGCCCTCCCAAGCCTGCACCACCAGAGACCCCAACCTCCTCCCCCTCGCCCCATCCCACCTCCGGAGACTCAAACATCCTCCTCTCACACACACCGCCCTTCAGACCCCACCTTCCTGCTCATGCCCCCTGCCCACTCAGATGTCAGCCTTCCCCCTCGCACATCCTGCTCCCCTCCCTCTCAGAACCCCAACCTCCCCCTTCACACAGCTGCCTCTCCTGCTTTCCCCTCATCCCCCCCCGGTTCACCCTACACCTTTTTCCTTTCACCCCTTTCCCCCCTCACCCCATTTCCACCCCTCCATTCCCCTCAGTCCTTCCCTCTTGCGCTCTGCACCGACTTCCTTGGAACGCCCTTTCTCTCCTTTCCCTGCATCCTCTTTTCTCATCAACCCTCACCCCTTTCCCTCTGCAGGGGAGGTAGCACTTGGCAGATGTTCCTTACCACAGCGTCCCCTGGGCACCAGCCTAGTAATATTTGCATAGAAAGACCCTGGAGTGTGTCGGGAGCTGGGAAGGGAAATGGAGTTGTCAAGGTTCCTTCCCCACTCTGAACTCTAGGGTACAGATGTGGGGACCTGCATGAAAGGCCCCCTAAGATTATTCTTACCAGCTTAGGTTAAGCGCTATCGCCACCAAAGTGTCTAACAATAATAACAGGGGAAGTGCCCACTTGGAAACGTCTCCCCCCCGCAAAATCCCCCCCAAGCACTATACCTCCTTTCCTGGGGAAGGCTTGATAAAAATCCTCACCAATTTGCATAGGTGAACATAGACCCAAACCTTTGGATCTTAAGAACAATGAAAAAGCAATCAGGTTCTTAAAAGAAGAATTTTAATTGAAGAAAAAGTAAAAGAATCACCTCTGTAAAATCAGGATGGTAAATACCGGGTAATCACATTCAAAATATAGAGAATCCCTCTAGGCAAAACCTTAAGTTACAAAAAGACAGAAAAACAGGAATATACATTCCATTCAGCACAAATTATTTTATCAGCCATTTAAACAAAACAGAATCTAACGCATATCTAACTAGATTGCTTACTAACTCTTTCCAGGAGTTCTGACTTGCGTTCCTGCTCTGGTCCTGGTAAAAGCATCACACAGACCGAGAGAACCCTGGTCCCCCCCCCAGCTTTGAAAGTATCTTGTCTCCTCATTGGTCATTTTGGTCAGGTGCCAGCGAGGTTATCTTAGCTCTGTTTGCAGATGACACTAAACTGGGAGGAGAGGTAGATACGCTGGAGGGTAAGGATAGGATACAGAGGGACCTAGACAAATTGGAGGATTGGGCCAAAAGAAATCTGATGAGGTTCAACAAGGACAAGTGCAGAGTCCTGCACTTAGGACGGAAGAATCCCATGCACCGCTACAGGCTGGGGACCGAATGGCTCGGCAGCAGTTCTGCAGAAAAGGACCTAGGGGTTACAGTGGACGAGAAGCTGGCTATGAGTCAACAGTGTGCCCTTGTTGCCAAGAAGGCCAATGGCATTTTGGGCTGTATAAGTAGGGGCATTGCCAGCAGATCGAGGGACGTGATCGTTCCCCTCTATTTGACACTGGTGAGGCCTCATCTGGAGTACTGTGTCCAGTTTTGGGCCCCACACTACAAGAAGGATGTGGAAAAATTGGAAAACATCCAGCGGAGGGCAACAAAAATGATGAGGGGACTGGAACACATGAGTTATGAGGAGAGACTGAGGGAACTGGGGATGTTTAGTCTATGGAAGAGAAGAATGACGGGGGGATTTGATAGCTGCTTTCAACTATCTGAAAGGGGGTTCCAAAGATGGTGGCTCTAGACTGTTCTCAGTGGTAGCAGATGACAGAACAAAGAGTAATGGTCTCAAGTTGCAGTGGGGGAGGTTTAGGTTGGATATTAAGAAAAACTTTTTCACTAGGAGGGTGGTGAAACACTGGAATGCGTTACCTAGGGAGGTGGTGGAATCTCCTTCCTTAGAAGTTTTTAAGGTCAGGCTTGACAAAGCCCTGGCTGGGATAATTTAATTGGGGTTGAGTCCTGCTTTGAGCAGGGGGTTGGACTAGATGACCTCCTGAGGTCCCTTCCAACCCTGATATTCTATGATTCTATGATTCTTAACCCTTTACAGGTGAAAGGGTTTTTCCTCTGGTCAGAAGGGATTTAAAGGTGTTTACCCTTCCCTTTATATTTATGACGAGAGTCAATGCTCAGAGTCTAGGCCCTGAGCTGTCTCTGCTGTGTATTAAGAAAAGAATCTCTCTCTGCCAGTATTTAACATTAGTGGTCCATCTATTGGTAGTGCTCGTTGACGACAATGTCTGAAGGTGGAAATTGGGGATGGAGGCAGACTGCCAGTGGTACATGATGGGAGATGGGAAATATCTAGCTGTAGTAACAGTGTGGGAGGTGAGGAATGCCCACTGGTGGTTATACTGAAGGGAGGGAGGTAATTAAGCTGCTGTTGGGATGCCCACACATTTGACTGTCACAAGAAAACAAATGGGCTCCTACAAAACTTTTAAAGAAACAAAACAGATTAATCGCAAGACAGACCCGTATCTCATGGAATTACAAGGAACCACAGTTGTGTTTGGTGGAATGACAACTTTCTCTGTGGAGAGATGTACCAGCAGCACTGGCTGCGAATGTTTGTCAGCAAAGTGACTCCCATCCCAACTAATATTCCTCACCCAGATGCATAACCAGTTCAAGGCAGACTCCTTCAGGCCAATGCCGCACTGCAGTGGAAAGGTAAGGAATGACACGTGTTTTCACTGGAATGATAGGTGTTTTCTATGGAGATGGTGTTTATCACATTTTAAATATTTCATCCAATGTGTAAGAGTTCTAATTTATATTTTAAGAACTGGGCTTATTAATGGTATTGATTGTAAATCAGTTTGTTTTGTTGATAATTTCTCTTGATCCTAAATATTTATGGTTATTGATTTTGGCTGGAAACAGACAAATGTGCTTTTTTTCTGAAAGGAGCCTCTATTATAACTCAGACTTTTTTCATTGCATATTGCAGCATCTCTAGTTAAGTAGTTTGTTGGTAAGCTTTGTTTGCCTTGAAATTTGCAGTTTGTTTCCTTTATGAACATTTGGGTGAATAGGTTACCATGTATGAACAAAGGACATTTTACCTTTCTGATTTTTAAGGACATGATTGAGTGGATATTGAGCGATTGATAATGTGGGTTCAAATCAAGATTATTCTTGATAGCTGGGGGTCAAAACTCAGCCACAGTCTCTATGTTGCACTGTGACAGCGTCTCTTTTTAAGGTGGTGAATGTACAGATTTCAGATCCTCACCTAATTCCAATTCTAAGCCTCCTCTTCCCAATCTATCAGACATTAATGATTTCCTCGCTGTCCATCTTATGGTCCAGCAGCCAGAGTTGTTTTCAAAGTGAGGTGGCTTGGCCCATACCTCCTTCAAGAAAACCCACATCTTAAGTGAGGAGAGGCTATAGTGCATCCTGATCACCATCATCAGCAGCCAAAACCTCTTACCAAGGGAGTCTGTTTTGGAGAACCCAAGCTTTCAAGTTACACTCAGCATTTAATTAATAAGGAACGCTACTGAACAGTTTAAGATGGGAAATGAAGCGGAAACCTGTATTAACTTGAAACTGCAAGAGGAATTCAGGTATGTAGAAAGAAAAGGAGTACTTGTGGCACCTTAGAGACTAACCAATTTATTTGAGCATAAGCTTTCGTGAGCTACAGCTACATCCAATGAAGTGAGCTGTAGCTCACGAAAGCTTATGCTCAAATAAATTGGTTAGTCTCTAAGGTGCCACAAGTACTCCTTTTCTTTTTGCGAATACAGACTAACACGGCTGTTACTCTGAAACAGGTATGTAGAGTATCATTAGAGTTTGAGGACAACTCTTGCTCTGATTCACACGTAGTGGAATTCCACTGAGCGCAATGGAATATACAGAGTGTGTGAAGCAACACAATTTAGCCAGAATCAGGCCTGCTTGTGTGGTGTTCTGGTCTTCCTCCATACATTCCTGTTCCCTTTATAATCAGCTGTTGGCTGATTATTCAGACGGAAAGAAACTGAGTTTAAACCTTGCTTAAGATCTATGATGTAAGGTGCTGTTCTGCTTTCAAAAGGGCAGGGTGGAGGTTATTGTATCACAGTAAGGAAAGGACAGATTTGCTACATTCTGTATTGCAGTCAGCTGTAATTGCAAAAATTGTACATTGGGGTTTGTTTCTGAACTGGACCCTCATTATAATGGAAGCATATTAGAAGTTAAGTTCAGTCTTACTATAAGGGAGCAAGGTTTTAGATGAGAAGCTAGTATGTATAAGCATAATAAATGCTTCCGAAGCCACGGAATACCCAAGGATGTGATGTTTTCTTAACCAAATGTTTGTCCTCCCACATCTCCAATCCCTGTAACTCTGCCTACTTCATCCTCCATAATGTTGGCTTTGTCTGACATAGCCTGGATGACTCCTCTGCTGAAATTACCATCTCTGGCTTCATTTCCTCTGTCCTAGACTATAGCAGTTGCCTCTTTTTTGATGCCCCCAAGCTCCAGATCAACAGACTCCAGCATGTGCAGAATGCTGCTGTGTTCTTGCCTTATGAAGAACCATCACTACATCATACCCAGCCTCAAACACTTTTCCTGACTTCTTGTTCATTCCAGGATCCAATTTAAAATTGTTCTTCTGACAGGCCTCCGTGGAACTGCCCCAGTTGAGCTCCAAAATCTTATCTCTTTCTACTTCCTGTCATCTCCATCCATCTTGCCCTGGCTTCATCTCTTTCCTCTCCCACATTCTCACCATTAGCTGTGTAAGAGCCATCATCGCTGTTGCTCCTGCTGTCTGAAACAGCCTTTTGCTGCTTCATTAACCCTTCTCCATCTCATTTCAAATTCCATGTAGACATCTGTGTTTCTCGTGTCCATGCCTCTTAGTATCTGTCTCCCTCTGCTGCTACTATGTAATTCTGTGAAGAATTTTGAGATAGTTTGTATGAAAGAAACTGTACAAAATAATGTATTGTTTCCACTGTAATATTGTATGGGGAAGGTTTTTCTTATCAGGTATTTATGAATTTTTAAGATATATTTTTGCATTTCTCTTCCCTCTAGAGCTCAGGTGGCCCCCATCATGAAACACCTTCCTTGCATGTCTTCCCCCCGCCACCCCTTTGGAAGAAGCAAGGAGACTCTTAATAGAATGACAGAATCATAGTATTTGGTAATGGAAAAAATCTGTTACCCTTAGGTCACATCCTAGGGACTCAGGCTGCTCACATTGAAGTCAATGGGAGTTTTATCATTTACTTCAATAGCAGGAGCAATAATAATGTTGTAATAATTGTGGCTTAGCAGGCCTACTTTAATTGTTAGCCTAAGTGGTGAAAAGTCGGTAAAAAGTTGGTGAATTGTCACGATGATCAGTTATATACAATTGTTTAAGAAAAGGTGTAAGGAGGAGTCAGAAAGACTGAATTAATGTAAGCAGAAAGGGTTTACTGATACCACACAAGGATTATAACTGGTGAACAAAAGGAGTAGAGTACTGGACCAAAATCGGTGCTATGGAAATTAGGTCTAATTGGTGGACAAAATAATGAGAGGATGGGCCATTCCACCCATTGCCTTTTGGGGGACCCTTCAAAAGAGACATTGCGGGAGGAAGAAAGGCAACTTTTTACTATCACCACAGCTGTGCAGAAGAATTGTTGCCATAACACCAGACCTTGATACTCCAGTGGGAACACTTAACCATCATTGCTGCACCAGGGTTGACCCAGCTGATACATGTGAAAGCCTGCTCTGCCTTCCCCTTGTGTGCTCCTTTCTCTCCCCCACTGTCTTCCTCCTGTCCCCTCTCTCTCTCGGCTTTTCACTTGATCCTGACATCAACTGTACTTCATGGCCCCAGCACAGAGAACTGAGACAGCCTATTCAGCTTGCTCAGTCTGAGAAGGACCAGTAAAGAGAGGGCCCTGACCAGATGAACCAGATGATGTCCCTGACCAGGAGATGAGTCGGGGTCCAGACTGCCAGCTGTCATGGCTTGCATGCCAGCCCAAAGCATCCATCCATGACTGAGCAGCCGCCTTGTGTCCTGAGAATGTCAACAAAAGCCATATTACCTCCATCTTTACTATCCTATGTCTTCTCTCCCTTCTGGGTCTATCTGTTTTATCTAAAGCCGCAAAGTGACTATCATTCCAGACGCAGAATTGAACAACAGAACTAACCCTTTCTTCCCCACCAACAAGGTTTGCTTGACTGAATAAGAGACTTAAACTAATATTCACTGTCTCCAAAAAGGGACTTTGATAGGTTTTGATTGTTTGTTTTGCATAATTCCTCAATTTCAGTTTCAATGCTCTGGCTCGTTTTGATTCTTTTCCATGTGTGTGTTTCAGTCGATACATTTCTAACCTTTGGCAAGAATTTCCTAATGTGTTTGCCAGGGTACTAAGCAGGCTGAGGTCTCTGTTGACCAAACCCCCAAACTTATTTAAAACTGTTTAATGTTGGACCGTTTCAGGCTCATGTTAACACCTTTGACTCCTTGGGCTCTTTATTCCATCTAAATTAACACAACAGACAGACCCCCGTCCATTTTCTACACTGCTCCCTATAGTAATTCATACTGGAAAATGCACCCGTACATTTTAAATGTTCCAAATGATGGGACCTCTCATTATTTAAACAATTTAGCTTGAACGCTGGCCCTTAGTTTGCTAATTCCGTCCCCTCCCTCCAGTTTAAGGCAAATTGGATTTATCTTTCAACAAACATGGTTTTTAAAATTGGGTCTCAACACGTATGAAGTAGTTTCAGGTGAGCTGTGTTAAAGGCAGTTTTCAGCAATACGTTTTACAGGTCTGGTTTTTTTGTTGAAGCTATATCGGTAATTCTGCTTGTGCAGCTGTGTTTACTATCAAGACTGCTGCTGGGTTTGATTTCTCTGTGAACATTTTGTATATTGTACATCTTGTAAGTGCACACTTCAGAAAATCTTGACATTTAATAGTGGAAGGCTCAGGGGTCTATGTCAGTGGCTTAAAGCCAGCCATTTGGGGCCTGAAAGATGATGAACTCATCTTATAAGGGGATAAATAACCTCTGCTTCTATTAATGTAAACAGCAACAAAACCTTTTCATTCACAAACGGCAAAATATGAGGGCATCTGGGAAAGCCAGAGGAAAACTCTTTAATGAACAAAATCGTTCTATGGTTACTACTGTAGGTGGAAGGCAAGATTTTTATATAGTGCTTACCCCCTCCGCATGTCTTTCATTTCTAGGGCTTGATCCTGCAGGGTACTGAGCATTCTGGCCTTAACTAGCAAAGCATTCCGGCACGTGCATAGTCCTGTTAGCTTTGTTAGGACTACTCATGTGCCTAAAATCAAGCATGTGCTTAAATGTTTTGCTGGATTAGAGCCAGAGTGGTCAGCATCCTGCAGGGTTGCACCCCTGAAGTGCTGTACAAAGGTTAACTAATTGTAGCATCTCATATTAATTTGGAGCATTTTGAGTCTGATTCTGTGAAATGCTAAGCACCCCTAACTACTCCTAACAGCATTTGTAAAGCAAGTTGGAAATGCAAAGCCCTGCACAAGAGCTAATCACTGCATAAAATCTTGCTTCCCACTGTGAGAGCTAAGCCTAGAAGTTCCTTTCTCATTCAAGAGTTTCTCAGACTTTCCCAGATGTCCTTATATTTCGTTTGGGAACAAAGGCGTTTTTTAATTTCAAATTGCACAAATGCACCTGCTGCCCCAATGTCAGAAAAGGAATGCAGGATTGTGTATAAACAATGTTTTCAAATGAAGCTAGAATAAGCAGGTTTGATGGTGAAGACCAGGACTTGGTCAGTTTCTGACCAAAATCCTGTCAAAATAATTGCCTTCTGATTACTATAAACTCCCCTTGAGAACAATATCTATTAACTACACCCTGGCAGTTCTAATAATCTGAACACAACAGGTTACACTTATTTAGTATGGAAAATCAGTTGAGAAGCCAGCCAAACACATTGACCTTGAATCTGACTTTACCTTTGTGTTGTATCTTTCACTTACTTCACCAAAAAGGTGCTTATCCCATAAGCAAAAGCCTCCTGTCAAAAATACAGCTGAAGAATACTCAGTAAATCTCCTGCAAGCACAACAAGCAGATACCGTAATGCGCAGCAGAGTAGTTGCATAACTGCATGCATTGTGCTACTATCGTGTACTGTAGTCAGTGGTTAAATGCCGCTGAGAAATGAGATACACAAGACAGATTAACATTGAAATTGACTGTTTTATCTCTCTAATCTATAGAGTATCCAAAATATCAGCTGGTCCTTACATTTACCTGGTGAACATAAAAACAGGTTTTACATTGATCATGGTTTTTAACAGCTGTTTTTGTAGGTGCAGGATAGGAACTTTTTAGTTCCATTTGAGTGACATTTTAGTTGGCTATAAGACAAGACGCTCAGTCTGAAAGAAGCAGACAACATTGTTATATTTTCATTCCTTTTTGTACTGACAAGGCTTCAGAAGAGAAAAATCTTCCTTGAAACCAGACAATGCCTGTTTTGCTTGAACAGATAGCTTACTCCAACTATTTGGAGTGAAAATATAAGGAGTATATATAAGGAGTATAAGTATAAGGAGTATAAGTATAAGGAGTTGCCATTTTCGGGATCTGTTTGTGTAGTTGGGAATGACTTCTGTTTTAACTCTATTCCTGAGCTGTATTTCAGCCTTGGTAAAGTTCAGCCTGGCTTGGTCCTGTCTACTTAAATCATGATGGGGAACTACTGTATTGCAATCTATTCGACCAGCATGGTAGTTTCTACAGAGTAGATAGAACCTTAAAAGTAACCATGCTCATCAAGAAATCCCATTACTTGCTAGGGGAGGTTTATGATTCCAGAACATTTTTTAAACTGAGATTTTATTGACTATGAAACAATAGGTATAGAATACGTCTTGTAAATTTCTAGTTGCTACAAATACAGGGCAAATAATTTGTTTAGGTGGGTAAATAAAATATAATTTGTTCATTATATTAAATGATCATGGTAGAAGATATGTGAGTAGATTTTCTGTCTGGGCTAGTAAATGTTCATGGTAATTTTTCAAGTTCATATAAAATGAAAGAAACCAATATCCAGCACTCTGATACCGATAGGAAAAGATGCTGAGAGTCAGATTTTAGACCTCAAAAAGAAAAGGAGTACTTGTGGCACCTTAGAGACTAACCAATTTATTTGAGCATAAGCTTTCGTGAGCTACGGCTCACTTCATATGCATCCGATGAAGTGAGCTGTAGCTCATGAAAGCTTATGCTCAAATAAATTGGTTAGTCTCTAAGGTGCCACAAGTCCTCCTTTTCTTTTTGCGAATACAGACTAACACGGCTGTTACTCTGAAACCTCTTCTTACAATGTATATGATAATCAAGGTGGGCCATTTCCAGCACAAATCATATACATTGTAAGGAGAGTGATCACTTTAGATAAGCTATTACCAACAGGAGAGTGGGTTTGTTTGGGGGGGGGCTTGGGGGGGGGGAGAAAACCTGGATTTGTGCTGGAAATGGCCCACCTTGATTATCATACACATTGTAAGGAGAGTGATCACTTTACATAAGCTATTACCAGCAGGAGAGTGGTGTGGGGGGAGAGAAAACCTTTTGTAGTGATAAACACCCATTTTTTCATGATTTGTGTGTATAAAAACAAACATCTTCTGTATTTTCCACAGTATGCATGCGATGAAGTGAGCTGTAGCTCATGAAAGCTTATGCTCAAATAAATTGGTTAGTCTCTAAGGTGCCACAAGTACTCCTTTTCTTTTTGCGAATACAGACTAACACGGCTGTTACTCTGAAACCAGATTTTAGACCTGTGACTGCAAGAAGGTGCTAGCGTAATAATCATGTGTGCAGTCACCAGGGTGGCATAGTCATTTACTGTGATTGCTTGAACATTTATGGTAACTGCAGCTGTAAAACACACACATATTTTTGCCTGTGTAATCTTAAAAATGGTGGCTCTTGATGGCTTATTAGTCATGAAATAGCATGTTTAAAATACATGTTGCAGACAGAGATTTCATACAGTGTTCTGCCAAATTTGACATCCCCAGGTTCCTGGAGGAGCTAACTTGAGAGTCAATTAGTTGTCTTGAGTAAGGAGCTGCCTGGCATGTTTAAATCACAATGAAGTGAGAGGATGGTGTGGATTTATTTTACATGACCTCATCCCCACTTATATTTGCTAAAACAGAGTGATTCCCAGTGGAAGTGGCTAATCTGTACTATTTCTCTTGGATAATTAAAGGCATACCATCCACCTGAAGTATAGTATATTTTTTAAAAAACAATTTCAGTGTAGTTTCAGCTCCACACCTGTCCCTTAGTCCCCTTCCCAATTTTTGCTTTTGTGCAATTATATTTTTAATAAACAGGTTTCAGAGTAACAGCCGTGTTAGTCTGTATTCGCAAAAAGAAAAGGAGGACTTGTGGCACCTTAGAGACTAACCAATTTATTTGAGCATAAGCTTTCGTGAGCTACAGCTCACTTCATCGGATGCATGAAGTGAACTGTAGCTCACGAAAGCTTATGCTCGAATAAATTGGTTAGTCTCTAAGGTGCCACAAGTACTCCTTTTATTTTTAATAAAGTTTTCCACTCTGCTGCTGCTCTGTGAAACACCTGTGGAAACAACAGGAGATAATGACAGACTGAAGAGGGAAACAATTAAACTAACCATATACAAAGTGCTGTCAAATGGTCAAAGTAAACTGAAAAAATAAAGAAGATCCTAAAATTATTTACAACAATGGCAGGTTTTAAAAAAAACATATAAATGTAATTTTAAGTTGATACTATGAAGTATGAGGACTAGGTCTTTGCCTTGCCATGCCATGTCCCATGCATGATGCTGGTGATTTCTGTGTAAATATTAAGACTTATGACAGTGAGAAATAAGAAGTAATAGAATAGGAAAAATGGTTAATGAAATTGTGCATGTATTAGATTAGATTGGAAGTAAAAATTGTTAAAATCAAATGATAGATTCAGTGCTAAGAAGAAATATTATTGGAATTTAGGTTTTTTGTTTATCCATCCATTCAATACCCCTGCTACAATCTCTGGGTGCATGAACAGTAACCGTTTTAAAACACACACAATTTCTAGGGATATGATGTTTTAGACAGTGAAAACTTTGCTGAATCCTTTCAACATGAACAAAACCACAAACTGCTCCTCAGCTTGGGTCCGTGGGGATTTGTCTGGCTCATTATATAGGTGAGAACACTTTTCTGTAATCATTAGGAAAATGCGCACTTGATAAAACTCTTCCTTTAATGTAAACAAAATTTGTTTGACCTAATATTTACATTTTGTAAGCACAATCTTTTACAAACCCTAAGATCAATAGACATGTTTTCACAATATTTTTTAAAAAATCCAGTGAACAAAAGTGTTTTTGTAAAAACACAGCAGGAGAATGTTTGTAACCCAAGCATTGCAGCACTGAGTGAACCTGAAAGTGAAGTGGACTATAAACCAAATTAAAACGGATTTTAATTGATTGTCATTGTCCAAGATGAGAAATGCCAGAAGGAAACAAGGAAAAGGAGCAGTGATTGGATTTCAAAATGATTTCACTTTTATTTAAGGTCTTATTAGTACAATTGGTAAATAATTTTGTTTATTTACAATGTATGATTTTTATGATGATGATGTCCCTTTAACTAGTATTCCTGATTTTCTACTAGGAACCCATTTCTGTCATCCATCCAGAATATTCAGCACTCACTTGGTGATGGTTTAATGGTGATGGTTTGCTGTGCTCAGGATCTCTCAATGATGTAGCCACTTTGCCAGCTTTGGTTGCTCTTCCTTCTGGGATCCTCTGGATGCTGAGATGCAGGTTCACATTCCCTCATGACAGTGGTGTAATGGTGGGGAAAAAAGTGGGTAAACTAACAAACTAAATTCCATATTCCCCACATCAGAACTGGATAAACTCCATACTCCTCAAATGAGTAGTCATGTTTACTCTCAACTGCATTACTGCTTCATGATTCTTGGCAAGCCTGCAAGAGGGATGGAAGTGAACGTTTTCCAGGTTGTCCAGAATGCAGATGAGAATCCAGGAGTCAGGAGGTTCTTGCCTAAAGATCAGTATAGTTCTTGTGCTTGGAAGCATAAACATTGCAATGTTAGCCCAGATCCGTGTTTCTTGTACCCTCACTGACTTTCACAGAGGCCATGACTATATGCATGTGACTGTGTGGATGTCTGCTATCTTTCTGGCACCTTCTCTTTTTCTGCGTGTCTAGGTGACATATGCTTTCCTCTCCTAAGCTCACCCAAAATCCAAAGGGGTACTGTGGCTGACATCGGGTTCCCATATGGCACATACTAGCATGGGAATTGATCACCTGGGAGAATATCTGCTGTTGGTGGGGAGTTAAAAAACAGCACAGCTGAGATAGGGTAGCTGAATAGAGGAAGGAAAAGAGAGGCTAAGCTTGAATATGCAAGATAATGCTAGCATGACTCTCTGAGTAACAGGTTTCTTAAGGGGGCTGTAAAAAATCAAAGGCATTTCTGTGGGGAGAAGGAGAGAGCTCTGCAGGACAGCTGAGGGACAGGTGTAATGGGGAAGGAGCCTCCCTGACACAGACCAAAGGACAAATCCAAAGGAGAGAAACCACAGTGAAATTAGCTGATTTTAGCCCTCTGCAAAGACAAAGTGACTCTTGTTTTGTTGGTTGTTTAGTCTGTATTTTCTTTTCTTCAGGCCGAATTCTGCCCCTCAGCATGTGTGGTTTGAAGTCCCACTCCTGTGACACTTGATAACCCTCATTTCCAGAATTATGTGTCTGACTTCCCAGTTCCACTCTCATCAGTACACATACAGCACGGTCATCACACCCGTGTAATCACTGGTCTCTGAGAAACTGGGTGACTGTGCAAGCCGACCTATGTCCTAGGTGTGGTCTAATGGGCAGAGCAGGGGATGGGGAGTTCTATTTTTCAGGGTTCTATTTCTGGCTCTGTTATTGACTCTTTGTATGACCTGCGGTCATGTCACCTTCCTGTATTTAGGGTTCCCCAATTGGGGTTAATGAAGCTGATGCAATGGGAGGCTTATGAAGCTTAATTAATTAATCTTTGTAAAGTGCTTTGAGATCCTGGAATGAAAGGGGAAAAGTATATTATTGTTATTGTTTATCTGATTCCTGTTGATGCATTTTAAGACTGCTATCCTTTCTACACAACAGATGCCTTTCCTCAGTAACATCATCCTATTTGAACTGCAAACAATACTATATTGTAACACCCTAGCTTTAAGCACACACCACAAACATTCAAACATTTAAACAAATTAGATTGCTCTCTAACCTAGGCAGCAAGCCCTGTGTGCTAGGAATAAATCATTTCCTTGGTTGGCCTCTTGGCTGGGCCACCCTTCCATTTACAGGAAACTCCAATGCTAGCAGTAATAGGAAAGAAACAGCTAGCCTTGTGTCATATTACTCACTTAGCATTTATGGTGAAGTGCTGCAGTCAATAAAGCAGACAAATTTCTAACACTGTGTGCTATCCAAACAAATCAGGCTTCTCCTGTTCTTCCATAGAACTAAACCAGCTTGTTTTACCACTTTAATTGCGTGGTTTATCAGATTAATTTTCAGACATATGTTGTGATTAAACAAAATAATATATACAGCAATTTGAGATGTGACCAGTAAAATCCCAGTCAAAGACTCTGAGCGTTTAGACAGACTGCCAAGCATAGATGCTAGAACTAGGGGTGCTGGGGGCGCTGCTGCACCCCCTGGCTTGAAGTGGATTCCATTATATCCATTATATACAGTTTGGTTCAATGGCTCTCAGCCCAGGTGCCAGCTTCTTCCGGGTCCCAGGGGTGCTCAGCCCCCCCGCTCCGCCCACGGCCCCACCTGCCTCCTTCCTCTAAACTCCCACCCCCACCCTGCCTCTTCCCACTGCTGCTCCTCCCCAGGTCCTGCCCTCACCCCTTCCCCAAGCCCCCGCCCTGCCTCTCCCCACCCCACCCCTTCCTCGCCTCTTCCCACCCACTTCTGCCCCCTCCTCTGAGTGTGCCCCGTCCCCGCTCTTCCACCTCCCTCCCAGCACCTCCTGTGTGCTGTGGAACAGCTGACTGCGGCGGGTAGGAGATGCTGAGCGGGAGGAATTGATCAGCAGGGCTGCTGGTGGATGGGAGGCACTGGGGGGAAAGGGAGGGAGCAGGCTGCCGGTGGGTGCTAAACACCCACTAATCCAGCCCTGGAGCACCCACGGAGTTGGAGCCTATGGCTCTCAGCACTCCTGCTGCCAAGTATCGTTAATGCTTGTCCTACATAACACACCTTTTACCAGCCTGTGTTTGCCTGATTAGAGTTACGGCCTATCAATAAAATGAGCACAATTTCTGTTTTACAAATGACCGAGGAATATAAAGAAAGTGGCACCCATCTGTGTGCATTCAGTTTACTGCAGGTTCCCAGGGTGAGCAGCCTTTCCTGCCAGACAAGTGGGGAACTGGACAGGACAATGATTCTGCATTCAAATGATCATTTTCCAAGTCTTGTGCTGATGGCAGCCATCTTGCTGAAGAGTGACCTCATTTATGAGCGTCTCCAAGAGTCATGGACTACTTTCCTGTTGCCCTCTTTTTCTACTGGCAAAGAAACAGTGCCGCCCAGAGGATTCAGGGGCCCTGGGGCAAAGCAATTTCGGGGACCCCTTCCATAAAAAAAAGTTGCAATGCTATAGTATAGTATATTGCCCCGGGGCCTGGGGCAAATTGCCCCACTTCCTCCTCCCCCCGCCCCCCGGGCGGCTCTGCAAAGAAAAGGGCCTTTGGAGATATTAAGGTGCAACTCAGATTTACAATGGATCTCTCTCTCCCTCCCTACCAACCAACAAACAGCCAGGGGGGCTGCTGATAAGATTTACAATAACTAGACAGCACTAACTCAGCCATGCCCTTTAAATGAACACAGACTTTTTGCCATCTTAATTCTTATCTTGAAGAACTCTGTATCTTTGGAATGTTGAAAGTATTTCACAAATATAACAAAATAAACTTCTGAAATAAAACTTTGCAGATTTGGCCAGCACTAACTATGTCAATCAGCGGAGAGTAAAATAAGAAGAAATGGCTTTCGTCCTTGTCAGAGAGACACTGTTCTTCTTCATTGCTATGTAAGCTTCTCTGCATGGTCCTGTGATTTACAAAGCATGGGGAAGATATGGTGGGCCTAGTGTCCCTTGCTGTAGCATGAAGACGAATGACTACTATAGCTTTTGTCTTAACTAGTGTCACTGTAGATGCATGTGTAGATGTGCTGCAGAACTAATAGACTGCACAGCAAAGAAATTCCATAAGCATAGTGCCGGAAGACCAGGTAGATCATTTGTTATTGGTGTGATTTTTCAACAGCTTTTCACAGTAATACTACATAACCAACAGACCTCACTGGAAAATAGTTTTGCTCATTAATTTTTCTTCAAAAGTAGCTTTACTGCAAAAATAACCAGCTTGATGTTACTTCGTCTTTCTCTAAATACTCATGGCTCAAATCATGTCCTTAGTTACAGGTACCTAGGGTTGCACAGGTGTAACTGAGGACAAAGTTAGTAGTATGTGCTCTTTGAGGAATGGGTATCTGAAAATCTCCCATAATCAGCACTTTATTGGTTCCTTCCTGTTCTCTGAGGAGTGACGTCAGACACTCTGTGGCTGTTGAATTTTTCAGCGTGAGGAAGAATTTGAAGGATCACTGATTGTGGCTGTCCTAATGACAGGAACATACTGTGCTTTTTGCATTAGTTATGTAAACGTTGTTGAGAAGGTCTTTATTTTTGAGCGAGATATTGTAGCATTGTTGCATATGAAAGATGGCATAGAATCATAGAATATCAGGGTTGGAAGGGACCTCAGGAGGTCATCTAGTCAACCCCCTGCTCAAAGCAGGACCAATCCCCAACTAAATCATCCCAGCCAGGGCTTTGTCAAGCCTGACCTTAAGGAGATTCCACCACCTCTCTAGGTAACACATTCCAGTGTTTCACCACCCTCCTAGTGAAAAAGTTTTTCCTAATATCCAACCTAAACCTCCCCCACTGCAACTTGAGACCATTACTCCTTGTTCTGTCATCTGCTACCTCTGAGAACAGTCTAGAGCCATCCTCTTTGGAACCCCCTTTCAGGTAGTTGAAAGCAGCTATCAAATCCCCCCTCATTCTTCTCTTCTGCAGACTAAACAATCCCAGTTCCCTCAGCTTCTCCTCATAAGTCATGTGTTCCAGTCCCCTCATCATTTTTGTTGCCCTCCGCTGGATGTTTTCCAATTTTTCCACATCCTTCTTGTAGTGTGGGGCCCAAAACTGGACACAGGACTCCAGATGAGGCCTCACCAATGTTGAATAGAGGGGAATGATCACGTCCCTCGATCTGCTGGCAATGCCCCTACTTATACAGCCCAAAATGCCATTGGCCTTCTTGGCAACAAGGGCACACTGTTGACTCATAGCCAGCTTCTCGTCCACTGTATCCCCTAGGTCCTTTTCTGCAGAACTGCTGCCTAGCCACTCGGTCCCTAGTCTGTAGCGGTGCATGGGATTCTTCCGTCCTAAGTGCAGAACTCTGCACTTGTCCTTGTTGAACCTCATCAGATTTCTTTTGGCCCAATCCTCTAATTTGTCTAGGTCCCTCTGTATCCTATCCCTACCCTCCGGCGTATCTACCTCTCCTCCCAGTTTAGTGTCATCTGCAAACTTGCTGAGGGTGCAATCCACACCATCCTCCAGATCATTTATGAAGATATTGAATAGAACCGGCCCGAGGACCGACCCTTGGAGCACTCCACTGGATACCAGCTGCCAACTAGACATGGAGCCATTGATCACTACCCGTTGAGCCCGACAATCTAGCCAACTTTCTGTCCACCTTATAGTCCATTCATCCAGCCCATACTTTTTGCTGGCAAGAATACTGTGGGAGACCGTGTCAAAAGCTTTGCTAAAGTCAAGGAATAACACGTCCACTGCTTTCCCCTCATCCGCAGAGCCAGTTATCTTGTCATAGAAGGCAATTAGATTAGTCAGGCATGACTTGCCCTTGGAGAATCCATGCTGACTGTTCCTGATCACTTTCCTCTCCTCGAAGTGCTTCAGAACTGATTTTTTGAGGACCTGCTCCATGATTTTTCCAGGGACTGAGGTGAGGCTGACTGGCCTGTAGTTCCCAGGATCCTCCTTCTTCCCTATTTTAAAGATGGGCACACATTAGCCTTTTTCCAGTCGTCCGGGACTTCCCCCAATCGCCATGAGTTTTCAAAGATCATGGCCAATGGCTCTGCAATCACATCCGCCAACTCCTTTAGCACTCTCAGATGCAGCACATCCAGCCCCATGGACTTGTGCTTGTCCAGCTTTTCTAAATAATCCCAAACCACTTCTTTCTCCACAGAAGGCTGGTCACCTCCTCCCCATGCTGTGCTGCCCAGTGCAGTAGTCTGGGAGCTGACCCTTGTTCTTGAAGACAGAGGCAAAAAAAGCATTGAGTACATTAGCTTTTTCCACATCCTCTGCCACTAGGTTGCCTCCCTCATTCAGTAAGGGGCCCACACTTTCCTTGACTTTCTTCTTGTTGCTAACATACCTGAAGAAACCCTTCTTGTTACTCTTAACATCTCTTGCTAGCTGCAACTCCAGGTGTGATTTGGCCTTCCTGATTTCACTCCTGCATGCCCGAGCAATATTTTTATACTGTTCCCTGGTCATTTGTCCAATCTTCTACTTCTTGTAAGCTTCTTTTTTGTGTTTAAGATCAGCAAGGATTTCACTCTGAAGCCAAGCTGGTCACCTGCCATATTTACTATTCTTTCTACACATTGGGATGGTTTGTCCCTGTAACCTCAATAAGGATTCTTTAAAATACAGCCATGATTCACTACTCTGAAACCTGTCATTATGACTCAGGGACTTGTAGTTTAATCAGGCTTTGGCTGTGATATTTGAAAAACCAAGGTGGGGCCACTGGTATATGTTCTGTGATGACAACAGCTTCCAGTGAAATCACAATGTCTTTTAAGTATTCTCTGAAGGGGACTTGTGAGGGGAGACATCTACTTTGGGAGAAAGAAAAGAGACACCAGAAACATCAGTATGTGGCAGGACAGCCACATGGAGCTGGCAACTCTACTTCCTGGGGCTTGGGGAAACTTTCTAGCGTTTAATTTTGGGTGGGTTCCCGCTCCTTGAGTTTTGTTCTGAGTCTGTTCAAATATCAAGTTTGAAGCAATACTCAAATAAGGAGGAAGGATGGACACTTTAGCACATCTCAGTGGATTTGTGTTCAGTCTTTGACTCTGGCACAGGCTGCATGGGTGACTTCTGACAAGTGATTTTTTCTCTCTGTGCCTCATTTCCCCATCTGGGGAAAATGGGGAAAATAATACTTCCCTACCCCTCAGAGCTGTTGGGAAAATACATCTATGTATACTGGGGCAGGCGCCCTGATACTTTGTTGATGGGGCCATGTAAAACCATCTATCTTAGGTAAATATTTTGCCTTTTTTTCAAAAATAATAAATCAATGATGTTTGGTCAAAATTAAGCCCAGGTTTATTTGAAAGGTCCAGGAACACTGATGACCTTTTAGATGATCCTGTGCCAAATTTTGCTTTTTGTCACGAAACCTTTGCACAGCTCAGCGTAGCAGCCTGAGCCACTTAATCAGAAACTGACTAACACAAAGGATACCGTCTTGCTCCCTTTGAAGTTAATGAGAATTTTGCCATTACTTCATTGAGAGTAGGAGCAGGAACAGGGACACTAAAAAACAAAACAAAGCCCAAGGTGCCTCACCACTACTGTGAAACCTGTCCAGTACACCAAAACTTGGGGTAATGCTCACAACACATTGTCATGCCAGTAATGGTATTGAAATAGGGGCTGTAGGAAGTACTGTATTGAGAATTGTGAAATTCAGGGCTGTGTGTATCAATATAATGAGTGATTGGACAGGTATGGAAATTACTACACAGTCAAACATAAAATGATGATAATAGTTTATGTGAACTCCTTTAAGGGCAGCAAAAACAAACAAACACAACTTGGTATGTTTGACCTAAAGCCCAGAAACTTATTTTGCTAGTATTAATAATTATATATCTGTATTGCAGTGTTTTCATAGCCATGTTGGCCCAGGAGATGAGAGAGATAAGGTGGGGAAGGTAATGTCTTTTATTGCACCAACTTCTGTCTATGGAAGGGACAGGCTTTCGAGCTACACCTCAAGAAGAGCTCTGTGTAGCTCGAAAGCTTGTCTCTCTCACCAGCAGAAGTTGGTCCAATAAAAGATATTCCCTCCCTCACCTTGTCTCTCATTTATATATATAAAAATCCAAAATGGGGTTTCTCTCTCCATTGGCCTTCACTGTTTTCAAAGTCTTTGTTGTTTGTGGCATGCAATGCACACTTGGCAATTTTGGTTAGTATCTAATATCCTCTTGAACATCTTATCCTATGGATATTAGGTGATTTAAATGCTCTTCGTTATGTAATGTCATAAGTCCCTGAGAAGCAGATTTGGCCCTGATCCAGCAAAGCAATTAAACATTTGCTTAATGTTAAGCAAATGCCTAAGTGTTTGTAGGATCAGGGCCTTAGGGCTGGGTCTGGTTCTCAGAATGATGGGGCACATGTTACTGAAGTCTGGTAAATGAAAACTTCACAAGAAGTTTCCTTATAGATTTTTCTTGTAAAGTGAGGGGTCCAGGTGTAACTGATTTGCAGGAAATGCAACCGGGGGGGAGTTTGCATTCTGTTTTGTATTTATCTGGTGTAGTTTCATTATTGCATAACAAAAGAATGATGTGTTTCCTTTGTCATGAGCCAGGCTGGTCTAGCTGTCCTAGAAGATGCGGTGCAAACACACATGAAGTCACATTCCTTCCTCTGAAAAACCTTACAACCTAAAAAGGGTTCTTGCTAGCCCAGTGTGCTGACCAAGTTATATTTTATATTCACTCTAATTAAATCAAACTCTGCAATTTCAGTAGGAAAAGGTATTCTTCACTTCTAATTCCAAAATCTTGTATGTAGTATGGCTGTGTGCTGTTGAACAGCTGCTTTGTTCCACCTCAGAAGTAGCTGCATTTCAGTGGTGGATGAAATGACCACTGTGTATAGTTTCTATACCAGCTTAAGTTTATAAAATACCGCAAGATCCCTTATCATGAAAGATGCTAGTTAAATATGATATTATCATTACAAATAATAGTTCTTCTATTGTATTTTGCACCCAAAGGACTCGCTTTTTTACAGCATTAATTTATTAAGCTTTGTGTTACCTCATTTGTGATAGAGAAGTATTGATTTCAGTGGGAGCAGGATTTTGCCTATTATATCCGTTATACAGATGGATAATTTGAGGGAGAGAGAGATGAAGTGATGTGCTCTAGGTCACATAATGAATTTGTGGCAGAAACCCATGAATCCAGACTGTGTCTCCTGCTAAAACCTGTGTCTCCTGCATAAATCATGGTGTTTCCTTGTTTTTATATGTTAATTTATTTTGGTAAGTGACAAAAGTTCTCTTGATGCACAGAAACTCTTCTGGTGCTGCAGGGTAGTTCCTGAAACCCTTTCTCCAGGTCTCTGACAATTCTTCTCTGAAAGCTTATGCTCAGATAAATTGGTTAGTCTCTAAGGTGCCACAAGTCCTCCTTTTCTTTTTGCGAATACAGACTAACACGGCTGCTACTCTGAAACTTCTCTGAAGGGTGTGGAGTCTCGCACTGGAACTAACTGCACCATGGAGGGGGAAACTCTTTGCAGTTTTTCCTCCTCTCTTCCAAAGTAGCTCGCAATAAACAAACATTTCACAGTCTGTTTCTAAAGTATTGCCTGGAACTTAGGGCAGCCCCCAGTGGGACATTGAGGCAAATAGTGTAAGAAGGTTTTTAAAAGGGCTGGGAGTGGGTAATATTATGGTCATTGATAACATTTACAAGGATAGAAGCTAAAAGACAGTGAGCCTAATCCCTTCCCCAGGCTGTACATTATGTGCCACAAATCAATAGCAAAACTCCCAGTGCCTTCTCCAGGAGCAGGACTGGGCCCAACGTAATACAAGTAACATGCACTTCAGAGTGTAAACTCATCACCTGCCGGAGTAGCAAGTCCTGATATGTAAAATTTGGCTAAGGAGCATTATGGTTTATTTGTTTTATTGGGTTTTTTCTTCCTCTGAATCAGCAGGTATAGGCCACTACAGAGGACCAAGAGACCATTGGTCTTATACATTACTTAGCCTAACAGTCCCTAATAGGACAGTTTTTACTTTTATGATATTTTAATCACTTTAATTAAGTTCTTAAGACAAATGGGTGGAAGGTGTTCAAGGTTCTTGTTCTGCTAATCAGGAGAGTATTCTTTCTTATGCAGGTTTCAGAGAAACAGCCGTGTTAGTCTGTATTCGCAAAAAGAAAAGGAGTACTTGTGGCACCTTAGAGACTAACCAATTTATTTGAGCATAAGCTGTGAGCTACAGCTCACTTCATCGGATGCATACTGTGGAAAATACAGAAGATGTTTTTATACACACAGACCATGAAAAAATGGGTGTTTATCACTACAAAAGGTTTTCTCTCCCCCTACCCCACTCTCCTGTTGGTAATAGCTTATCTAAAGTGATCACTCTCCTTACAATGTGTATGATAATCAAGGTGGGCCATTTCCAGCACAAATCCAGGGTTTAACAAGAACGTCTGAGGAACAGTGGGGGGGGGGGAGGGGGGAAGTAATAAACAAGGGGAAATAGGTTACTTTTTATAATGAATCAACCATTCCCAGTCTCTATTCAAGCCTAAGTTAATTGTATCCAATTTGCAAATTAATTCCAATTCAGCAGTCTCTCGTTGGAGTCTGTTTTCAAATTTTTTTTTCTAAGGATAGTCACTTTGAGATCAGAAATCGAGTGACCAGAGAGATTGAAGTGTTCTCCGACTGGTTTATGAATTTTATAATTCTTGACATCTGATTTGTGTCCATTTATTCTTTTACGTAGAGACTGTCCAGTTTGCCCAATGTACATGGCAGAGGGGCATTGCTGGCACATGATGGCATATATCACATTGGTGGATGTGCAGGTGAACGAGCCTCTGATAGTGTGGCTGATGTGATTAGGCCCTGTGATGGTGTCCCCTGAATAGATATGTGGGCACAGTTGGCAAGGTCTTTGTTGCAAGGATAGGTTCCTGGGTTAGTGGTTCTGTTGTGTGGTATGTGGTTGCTGGTGAGTATTCGCTTCAGGTTGGGGGGCTGTCTGTAGGCAAGGACTGGCCTGTTTCCCAAGATTTGTGAGAGTGTTGGGTTGTCCTTCAGGATAGGTTGTAGATCCTTGATAATATGTTGGAGCGGTTTTAGTTGGGGGCTGAAGGTGACGGTTAGTGGTGTTCTGTTATTTTCTTTGTTAGGCCTGTCCTGTAGTAGGTGACTTCTGGGAACTCTTCTGGCTCTATCAATCTGTTTCTTCACTTCCGCAGATGGGTATTGTAGTTGTAAGAATGCTTGATAGAGATCTTGTAGGTGTTTGTCTCTGTCTGAGGGGTTGGAGCAAATGCGGTTGTATTGCAGAGCTTGGCTGTAGACAATGGATCGTGTGGTGTGGTCAGGGTGAAAGCTGGAGGCATGTAGGTAGGAATAGTGGTCAGTAGGTTTCCGGTATAGGGTGGTGTTTATGTGACCATCGTTTATTAGCACTGTAGTGTCCAGGAAGTGGATCTCTTGTGTGGACTGGACCAGGCTGAGGTTGATGGTGGGATGGAAATTGTTGAAATCATGGTGGAATTCCTCAAGGGCTTCTTTTCCATGGGTCCAGATGATGAAGATGTCATCAATGTAGTGCAAGTAGAGTAGGGGCATTAAGGGACGAGAGCTGAGGAAGTGTTGTTCTAAGTCAGTCATAAAAATGTTAGAATACGGTGGGGCCATGCGGGTACCCATAGCAGTGCTGCTGATTTGAAGGTATACATTGTCCCCAAATGTGAAATAGTTATGGGTGAGGACAAAGTCACAAAGTTCAGCCACCAGGTTTGCCATGACATTATCGGGGATACTGTTCCTGACTTCTTGTAGTCCATCTTTGTGTGGAATGTTGATGTGGAGGGCTTCTACATCCATAGTGGCCAGGATAGTGTTATCAGGAAGATCACCGATGGATTGTAGTTTCCTCAGGAAGTCAGTGGTGTCTCGAAGGTAGCTGGGAGTGCTGGTAGTGTAGGGCCTGAGGAGGGAGTCTACATAGCCAGACAATCCTGCTGTCAGGGTGCCAATGCCTGAGATGATGGGGCGCCCAGGATTTCCAGGTTTATGGATCTTGGGTAGTAGATAGAATACCCCAGGTCGGGGTTCCAGGGGTGTGTCTGTGCGGATTTGATCTTGTGCTTTTTCAGGGAGTTTCTTTTGGTAACTCTCAGTGGGATCAGAGGGTAATGGCTTGTAGAAAGTGGTGTTGGAGAGCTGCTGAGCAGCCTCTTGTTCATATTCCGACCTATTCATGATGACAACAGCACCTCCTTTGTCAGCCTTTTTGATTATGATGTCAGAGTTGTTTCTGAGGCTGTGGATGGCTTTGTGTTCTGCACGGCTGAGGTTGTGGGGCAAGTGATGCTGATTTTCCACAATTTCAGCCCGTGCAAGTCGGCGGAAGCACTCTATGTAGAAGTCCAGTCTGCTGTCTCGACCTTCAGGAGGAGTCCACCTAGAATCCTTCTTTTTGTAGTGTTGGTAGGGAGGTCTCTGTGGATTAGTATGTTGTTCAGAGGTGTGTTGGAAATATTCCTTGAGTCGGAGACATCGAAAATAGGATTCTAGGTCACCACAGAACTGTATCATGTTCGTGGGGGTGGAGGGGCAGAAGGAGAGGCCCCGAGATAGGACAGCTGCTTCTGCTGGGCTAAGAGTATAGTTGGATAGGTTAACAATATTGCTGGGTGGGTTGAGGGAACCATTGCTGTGGCCCCTTGTGGCATGTAGTAGTTTAGAAAGTTTAGTGTCCTTTTTCTTTTGTAGAGAAGCAAAGTGTGTGTTGTAAATGGCTTGTCTAGTTTTAGTAAAGTCCAGCCATGAGGAAGTTTGTGTGGGAGGTTGGTTTTTTATGAGAGTATGCAGTTTTGAGAGCTCATTCTTTATCTTTCCCTGTTTCCTGTAGAGGATGTTGATCAGGTGGTTCCGCAGTTTCTTTGAGAGCATGTGGCACAAGCTGTTAGCGTAGTCTGTGTGGTATGTCGATTGTAATGGATTTTTTACCTTCAATCCTTTTGGTACGATGTCCATCCGTTTGCATTTGGAAAGGAAGATGATGTCTGTCTGTATCTGTACAAGTTTTTTCATGCAGTTGATAGATTTCCACTCCATACGGCTAAATGCAGTGCCTTTCTTAATGACAGGTTTCATAGTAACAGCCGTGTTAGTCTGTATTCGCAAAAAGAAAAGGAGGACTTGTGGCACCTTAGAGACTAACCAATTTATCTGAGCATGAGCTTTCGTGAGCTACAGCTCACTTCATCGGATGCATACTGTGGAAAATACAGAAGATGTTTGTTTTTATACACACAGACCATGAAAAAATGGGTGTTTATCACTACAAAAGGTTTTCTCTGCCCCCACCCCACTCTCCTGCTGGCAATAGCTTATCTAAAGTGATCACTCTCCTTACAAAGTGAGCTCTGTGCCACAAGTGGGTGGGGTGGTGGTATTTAGCACGTTGCACATTGGGAGCACTACCTGCATACGAATAAATAATAAGAAGAAAGTGAGGCTCTCACCAGCACAATTAGATGGGTCACAAAATTGTTAACAGGGGGAACTAGCTATTGGCTTCAGAATTCTCTATGGATGTCAGGAGTTAGTAAGTTTTGCACATTCTTTCGCTTTTAGCTAGACATTTCCCTGGGCCATGTGGCCTGAGAGGTCCCCTAATGCTAGCAGCTGTTACCTGATTATTAATCCACTGCAGTGCTGGGTTGATACTTTCTGCTTTTTAAATCATTCATGTTGTTAGAATTATAGAGGCTGCGCTTAGAGCTCAGTAGATACAAAAAGGATTTTCATTCCATGTAATAACACCTTGTTACTGTCTATAGTAGCAAAGGATGCTTAATTAGAGGTTTGTTTTTATTGCAGTCTGAAAAAGTTTCAGATTTCTTTCAGAAGAAAGAGTTATGAATTCACAGTCCTTTTTGTAGCAATCAGCATGGTTCTTCCTAGGAATTCAGAGGCTCCCAACACATCCATAAGAACAGATTTTGGAAGGGAACATTCATCACAAAATCCTCCAAGACTGCCTCCAAAACTGGACTAAATGTTCCAACAAATATAAAGGAGATAGCCATATGCTAAAATGAAGAAACTACTTCTCCAAGATTTTGACAGACAGCTCAAGCTATCGAAAGAGAGGAAACAAAGCTTGGGCTACTGATTTCCTTACTGTGGGGCCTACTTTAAAATTTGACTTTCCAGAGCCTCAAAACATTTAATACCAGTAAATGGAATAAACCATCACTAATGTAAGCAGTTCACAAGAAACTGACACAGCAGAGTTAGTCATGGTTATTCCATTAAACAAGTTAAAAATATCAAAAGCACCAAGTAACTTAAGAGCCAAAGTTCTATTGAAAGTCAAGTGTATCTATACAGAGATTGCATTATCATACTATTCTCTGAATAATTAAATTGCACGGGAACTAAAAGTCAATTACAATCACTAAGAAAAAAATGCACATGTTGCAATAATGTGGAAGCCACTGGGAATATCCAGAAGGGAATAAGGTCACAAGGCAGCAGCTGCATTTACCAGCTTAAACAAGATTTGGCCATTGAAAATCTACAACTTAAAGGTTCATAGTTAGATCTTTAACTCAGCTGTTATTTCCATATTAACATATGGATGTGAAAGATGGAAATCCACCAAAGGTATAGGCAGATGTCTATATGCCTTCAAAAGAAATTGCCTTAGAAATATTCTAGGTATTAAACTGAATTACTTTATAACAAATACCACAATTTGTTAGTGTTCAACAACCCCTGATCTATAATGTTATCCAAGAGAGAAGATGAAAATATTTGAGAGGTATGAAGAATGAAGCAAGTGTGTCTTCCATGGCAAGTGCGCCACTGGGCAGCTGGAGAAACGCAAAAGGAGCCATCCCCTCCTTTGAACAGTACTCAGAGAGGGAAAACTTACAGGACTTAACAACATAGAGGACATGCAAAGAGCAGCCCAGGAGAGACCAGAATGGTCAGGGCCGACTCGAGGATTTTGCCGCCGCAAGCAAATAATTTGTTGCCCCAAGCTCCGAGAGTGCAACTGCCCAAGAGGAAAAAAAAAAAAAAAAAGTGGCCGGAACGCCGCCCCTGGAATCGTGCTGCTCCAAGCATGGGCTGGCTTTGCTGGGGCCTAGAGCCGGCCCTGAGAATGATGGAACATTTTCCATGCCCTCAGCAATGTCTGATGGTGTTGGAATTACTCAGATTCGGAGGATAAGAAAGGGATTCCTCTTTGGGTTTATCACAGCAGTGAAATGGAAAGTGAAAATGCGACTCGTTTGTTAAAAGGTGAGTTACACACTCACAGGGATGCCGGGGACAAAACAGCCAGCAGACAGTGCCTAAGGATTCTATTTTATCTGATGATGGATATTTTTCCCTTCCTTGCTGTTTTTCCACATGGAGGAAGAGGAGGAATGAAGGACAAAGTGCAACCTACCAGCCATGATATCCTTCGGCCAGGGAGGGGGCAGCTGGTTTCCCTATCAGCCATAATGACCACCCACTATTACTTTTGCTGGGTAACGTTCTCCCATAAGGCAGCGAGGAACATGTGTGCTTACACTCCATCTTGAAGGAGAGATTGAGAAACTCCCTCACTAGGTTTGAATTTAGATGTCGCTTGCGGTTACAGTTCCCACATACAAATCTGACTCTGAAGGGTTAATGGGAATTGGTCCTGCACGTCCCTCTAGGCCAATGGAAGAATTTTTGTGTTGACCTAGTTACGCCTCTCGGAGAGCTGGATTTACTACACTGATGGAATCACCTCTTTTATAGCTGTAATATGTCTATGCTACAGTGATACAGCAGCGTGATCTGCTGCAAGACCTTGGGCAGATCACTTCTTTTCTCTAGACCTCCGTTTCCCTCTCTCTCTTTCTCTGTTTTGTCTATTTAGACTATAAGGGCTTTGGGGAAGGGACTTTTTCTTGTTACATATATGAACAGAACCTAATAGAATGGGGCCCTTGTCTTGTTGCGACCTCTAGGAGATTTTGTATTATAAATAATAATAATAATGGCTGATTTTATTTATTTTATTTACTTTAGTTTAAAAATATCTTTAAAATGACTCAGAACTATCTAGCTGTGCACACTGTAACCCTATGCAACCCTATGGTCTTAGTATGGTTACCTTCATTTCCCTTCCTATTTGTCACATCCATTTATTACATCTTGTTTCAAATTATACGTAAGCTCCTCAGGACAGTGTTCAGTGTTTGTACAGCACCTAACTCCAAGGGGCCCTGATCCTGGGGCCTCTGGGCATTACTGTCAGACAAATAATAAATAATAATAACAGTCATAATAGAGGTTTCAGAGTAGCAGCCGTGTTAGTCTGTATTCACAAAAAGAAAAGGAGTACTTGTGGCACCTTAGAGACTAACAAATTTATTTGAGCATAAGCTTTCGTGAGCTACAGCTCACTTCATCCGATGTAATAGAGGGTCTGATCCTCATTTCCTTTATACTGCAATGTCAGTGTAACGGGACCGTAAAGTGGGAATAAAGTACATTTTACAGTTACATGTATGTGAACTTTAAGGAGCACAGTAAAGGGACTTTAGTGTAAATGAGAATCTGGTGCAGAAAATATTGATAATTGGGTAGTTTCCATGTTTTTATTATAATGGAAAAAGTATTTTAGTTAGCATGACAGCTGATCTCTCCACTCCTGCTTTGCATTCTCGACTTGTCGAGATGGTGGCTTCCTGTTATTTGTTTTAATTAGCTTGTTTAAGAAACATTTATTTTTTCCTCATTGCTTCTTGTATGCAGTTCAGAGTGGTGCATAGAATTTCATTTATATGATCCTTGAGTTTTCCTTGATACATGAGCCAACTGAATGGGAATAACAGCATCCAGAAAGACAACTCCACAATGATTCTTAGGGCCCAGATAAACATGCATTGCACAGTGAAGAAGGAGAGGAAACTCACTAATTTATCCTCCTCTCTCTCTCTCTCTCTCTCTCTCTCTCTCTCTCTCTCTTGCTGGATGTGGTTTGCAGGCTGGGCTCCCCCTGGGGGAGTGTGTGAGACAGGAGAGTATGAGAGAGAAGAACTGGCAGAGAATTCCAATCAAATACAGGTGGTGATCAGGGATCCTAGAACAGTGCACAAAAATGCTGAATTTGCATTTTTGCAGAGAATCTTTAGTTTTTATATTTTGTGAAAAAATAAACATATATTAACTAAATTTTACTGACAGTGCCAGTGTCACTTATTCAATGTGCACAACTCCCCTTCTTGTCGTTGATTTTTGAATGTGCTGACTGCCCGAGCCCCAGCCACCCGAGCAGCTGGTGGTTCGGTTACAGGGCTGGCCTTACCATGAGGCGAACTGAGGCAGACTGTGGGGGGCTGGATTCTCTCTGCTGGAGATGCACAGAGATGGTGGAGTGCTGGGCTGGAGGAAGGAGGGCACAAGAGACAGAACAGGCAGGCAGGAGAAAAGGGGAGAGGGAATCACAGAAAGCAGCAGGAGCTGCAGGGAGAGAGAGGAGGAGGAGCCTCTTATTTACCTCTCTAGTACCCCCAGGAGCCTGGACTGATTAACCCCAACTTCTCAGGGAGCTTCCTGTGTCCTGCTGCTTCCCTGAACCCACTTCAGGCAGTCAACTGAAGTAGTAGGAGCCAGTTAGGCCCTTAGGACGCTGATATCTTCCCTCACTCAGGCCCTGCTACCAGCCTGCTTATTTGTCCCCTTCAACTGAGTGTTGAGAGCCACTCTAGCTGGCCTAGAACAGCAGTCATGAGTGAAAGAAGAAAACGCCCCTTTGGGGCAGCATTCGGGAAAAGACAGAAAGCAAAGGAAGCTTTTCTATCTAAGCAGGAAGGAGCTCTCCTGAGATACATAGACACAAATGTTCACGGTGGACCTTCCGGCCCCAGGGAGGATGTGAGTGGTGAGGAGGTGCCTGATCTTCCAGTTAGTCAGAGTGCAGGTGACCTGGCAGCTACTGCAGCATCCATATCTCCATCTCAAATGGATGTAACCATGCACGTTCCTGAAGAAAAGTGTAGATCAGAGAAGAGTGTGGTGGGGGCACAAGAAACAGCTGCTGCTGAGTTTAGTTCCTTAAGTCTAGATGATCTGGGACTGTGGACCCACTTGAGCAGTAGCTTGAGGGACTTCCTTGTACTGCACGGGCCACAGCAAGTGAAAAACTTCAAGTTCCCCAAAGACAATGAAAATAGAAGTTTCCATCCAACATATTACTGGCGTGAAATCCCCAATGGTGACAAAGTGGAGAGGCCGTGGCGTAGGTACTCAAAAACCCAGAATGCTGCATACTGTTTTTGTTGCAAACTCTTCCAGTCTAATGTTCCAGCCACACTGGGTTCTACAGGAATGAAGGACTGGAAAAATCTGGCTAGAAATCTGGCATGCCATGAGAAGGCAGCAAATCACCAGAGAGCATTCCATAGGTGGAAAAAGCTTGAGATGAGACTAAAGTTAAAGGCCACCATAGATGATCAGCATCAAGAGAAGATTGCATCACAGTCTCTTTACTGGCAAAACGTTCTGAAAAGGCTCATTGCCATTGTGAGAATGCTTGCGACCCAAAACCTAGCCCTGCTTGGCACTTCAGATCAGCTGTACGTGCCAAACAATGGAAACTTCCTTAAAGTTGTGGAGCTGATGGCTGAGTTTGATGCTGTACTCCAGGAGTATTTAAGAAGAGTCACACACCACTTCCTTGGAAAAACAATTCAAAATGAGATCATACAGTTACTGGCAACAAAAGTCAAACAGAAGATTGTGGCAGATCTGAAGTCAGCAAGATATGACTCTGTTATTCTGGACTGCACACCTGACATCAGCCATATGGAACAAACTACTTTAATGGTGTGTTTTGTAACAACAATAGAACCTAGTGAAAATGTCCTGGCAATGGTGACTGTCAGAGCATTTTCTAGACTGTATTGACACTGATGATACTACAGGAGCTGGTATGACAAATGTGCTTCTTAAAAAGCTGGAAGATACGGGAATTGCGATAGCTGACATGAGAGGTCAGGGCTACGATAATGGTGCCAACATGAGAGGAAAGAACAGAGGAGTGCAGACACGGATCCGAGAGCTAAACCCTCAAGCTTTTTTTCTCCCATGCAGTTCTCATTCATTGAACTTGATGGTCAGTGATGCAGCATCAGCTTCTAGAGAGGCTGCTGAATTTTTTAATGTAATTCAAAGCATCTATGTATTTTTCTCTGCATCAACTTATCGATGGCAAATTTTGAAGCAACATCTGGGAACATCCTCTCTGACACTGAAACCACTGAGTGCCACACGATGGGAAAGTCGAGTGGAAGAGATAAAGCCTATCAAACACCAGATTGGGAAGATAGATGATACCATAGTTGCCATTATGGAGGATAGTGCTATGACAGGAACTGTTCGTGGGAGAACAACGGCAGAGGGAAATGGAATCACTAGAAACATACATAACTTCAAATTTCTGTGTGGCTTAGTGTTGTGGCATGACATACTGTTTGAAATAAATGTTGTAAGCAAGAGACTCCAAGGTGTTGACCTTGATATATCTGGAGTAATGGAACAGCTGAACAAAGCAAAGTCTTACTGGTCAGATGAGGAATTTCAAAATGTTCTGAAGAGTGCACAGAAGTTGGCAGAGGAACTTCACTATTTTCCCACCCATTCAAGCTATTTTCCCACCCATTCAAGAATACAAGAGTCACCGAAAAAGAAGACATTTTGATTACAAGGCACGGGATAATCCCATAAGAGACCCCAAACAACAATTCAAAGTTGAATCCTTTAACCAGGTGCTAGATTGTGCAATACAGTCAGTTGAAGAACATTTCATGCAGCTCAAGGAACACAGCAGTATATTTGGGATGTTGTATGATATTCCAAAACTCCTCACTATACCTGAAGAAGACCTACACCAGCAATGCAGGGCACTAGAGACAGTGTTGACACATGATGACATGCGGGATATTGATGTGAGTGATTTAGGTGATGAACTGAAAGTCCTTTCAAGATACATTTCAGCAGGATCAACTCCAAACGCTGTTCTGGAATATATGTGCACAAATAAGATGACTACCCTCTTTCCAAATGCTTTTGTTGCTCTGCGCATACTTCTAACACTTCTGGTAACAGTTGCCAGTGGAGAACGCAGCTTCTCCAAGCTGAAGTTAATAAAAACACATCTACACACCACAATGACACAGGAGAGGCTGATCAGCCTTGCAACCATCTCAATAGAGCATGAGCTGGCCCAGACTGTGGACCTTCAGGAAGCAGTTCAAATCTTTGCAACCAAGAAGGCACGGAAAGCACCACTTTGAGGCATGGAAAGCACCACTTTGATTATTCAAACAGATAAAAATGCCAGTGTTTACTATGCAGACAAGAAAAGTTACATTTGCTGTTCAGGCGTTTGAAAGTTAAGTGTTACTTAAAATTTTTGAACAAGGCATTTTAAGTTGTTAGTTCTCCTTTATTGGGGTAGCAGAGCAGTGCCATGAGAGGAGTAGAAGAGAAAGAAGGCAGAATTGAGACCTTTCAAAGTTTTGGCCCAAGCGAGGGGGCATGGGGGTGTCATTTGAGCTCCCCGCCTCAGGTGCCAAAATGTTGTGGGCCGGCCCTGTTCGGTTAATATGGAGAGCCAGATAATGGAGGCTCTAATAAATGGGGTTCTACTGTACATAGCTAAACATATTCCAGTAAACTGCTTCTAGCGTATGGAGGTTACGCAATGGCGTATAGGGGGTCATGTTTTAATGCATCTCAAATTTCACTTCGGCCTCCAGGACTAACTCACCAAGTCAGTAATGTTAAGATAAAAGCAATTTTTGAGTTTTTTGTGTGCATTAACGCACCCCCCACCCCAATTTTCTGAAAATATAGACTACAAACATATAAGTATTGGGTAAATCTAACCAAATTTCAATTCTATTTATTCTATTTTATTATAATAATTGATGGCACTGGTAGGCTTTGAAATTGCTTAAACAGTGTAAATATATCAATAAAATATTGTGTTCAGCTGATACTTATATATATTGTGGATAGGAAAACTGAAGTTCAGTGTTTCATTTTAATTGTGGAAAACGGATTTTTATGTTCTTTTCATTGGAGAATTTTGGGGTTTTATCACAGAAAACTAGGATCCCCAGTGGTGATATAAAAAGAGGAGAACAGTGTAATGTTAGTCCAGACCCTACAATTAAGTATGTTCTTTTTGCTCTTTCAAATTACATTGCAACCATGCTCACAGTCAGGAGGGACTGATGAGACTTCAGTTCCACCTCCTGGGGATCTCTGAGGCCTGATCGTGTTGTAAGCTAAAGGGAAGAGTCGCATTAAGTACATTAAGTAATTTTGCAATAAGGTTGTAGCCCTGCATTCCAAGGCTTGTGCCAACCTGTGTGTCAGTCAAGGCCAGTGTTCCCTCTAATTTTTGACAGGCCATGTGTGCAAAAAATTTCTTCTGTGCAAATTGTTGTGCTTCTGTGCAAATTTTTGTGCGTGCGGTGTTTCGCTGTGTGCGTGGAGTTTAGGATCTGTGTGCCTGCGCACAGCTTAGAGGGAAGAGTGGCAAGTCTGCACCCATGCATTCAGACTGGTTGGTGAGTAAGCTCGGGAATGGGAATTAGAAACTCCCAAGTTCCAATCCCAGCCCTAACATGGCCTTCTCCTGTGGCTCTGGGCAAGTTCCTTTACCTTGCTTCCTTTATGACCTCACCTGTATAATGGGGACAATGCTTTCTTACCTCACCTGGGTGTCATGGGGTTTGATTAGTGTGTGTTGCGCCCTACCTATGGACTCCACATTATTACTACATACTATCTGCCTGTCCCAGCCTGTCTTGTTTTCCTAGTTGTTCCAGGAGGGTCAGTTCAGGGTGTGGCCGTGGCAAGCGGCTCAGCACAGGGTTTCCTTTTGATGGGTTTCGAAGGCATTTTGTGGCTGTTGTCTACTTTGCTATTTGATGTATTTTTAAACTCAGGGCTCTGGATGAGTGGATTAGCAAAATGTAAAGAAATAAAAGGAAGAAACCAGCTTATTGCAATGTAAAGAAGAAATCTCAGCATTCTACATACAGAATTCTGTGTACAGATGAGGTATCAGGATTCTGTCTACAGAACTGAGAGCAGCATAAGAGAGAAAGAGGATATTAGGCCTGTGCTTCAATTTTTAAAAATTTTTCATGAACTGTGCACTAGATTTCCCTCCACTATAGATCCTGGGTCTGATTTCCCAAGGTGCTGAGCATCGGCAGCTCCCATGTATTTTAACTGGAATCGTGGATCCTGGGCATCTCTGAAAATCAGACCCCACGTTACTGCGATCTCATTTGTGGCTTCTTCTTAATCCCATGGGAGGAGCTTCCACAGCTGGTAAATAAGAAAGCAATGACTGTTGAAAGGAGGGGTATAAGCTTTGTTAATAGGAAGGCTGCCATGGGGATTCTCAGCCTGGGAAAAGAGTGGCATAAGCTTGATATTAAAGTAGGATATTTTCAGTGGGACAGACTGTGACTGGCAGCCAGTTTTCACATAGTTTAAGAACTGTATTCGAATTGTAACCTGCTTCCTCAATGGTTGTTCGGGCTTTGGACTGTCATAGGTCTTTAACACAGCCTGTGCAAACTGAGTTCTCCAATGCAGGCAGGTGCTGCTCACACAAAGGTTGGACACAAAGCTAAAGTTGGAGGGGGACACGTGAGAAAGAGATTTCTTCAAAGCTCAGCAACAATGAAAGATTCTCCCGCCAGAAAGTGAGGAAGAAAAATTGAGCAAAACTCTGGGAGAAGTTAAACCAATGACAAAAATAGCTTCAAATACAATGTAGCAACCTACCACATGCACATGAAATGCTCATAAATACCAAATAGCCACAAGGCTTACAAGCCCTCACTCCTGGAATGGGTTACCTAGGGAGGTGGTGGAATCTCCAGCTTTAGAGGTTTTGAAGGCCCGGCTTGACAAAGCCCTGGCTGGGATGATTTAGTTGGGGATTGGTCCTGCTTTGAACAGGGGTTTGGACTAGATGACCTCCTGCGGTCCCTTCCAACCCTAATCTTCTATGATTCTATGAATGCAAGGCAGGTACTGTTGCAGAAACAGGAGAGGGGTGAATATGCAGACCAATAGGGAAAGCTTGGGGAGCACACTGGCCCACAGCAAAAAGGGGAAACGCTAAAGTTGTCTACAAAGGGAATGAAGCATATTTTCCATGAGGAGAATTGTCCTCTGTGCTCTGTGATTGTGCCGTTTCCTCACGCACCATCTCTGCTGGACCTGAATTCCTCTGAATTCTTTTAAAACGTGTGATCAGTTTTGCCTGCCTTAATTTTCCAGTAAATAAGCAACGGCAACCACAAGGACCTGTTTATGTTGTGGGTGTGGTGCGGCGATGGCAGGGACTTCACACCTGCCAAGTCTTGCTCATCTGCAAGGAGACCCCCCCCCCCTTATTTTGGATTAACCTCAAATTATTGAGGAGTTTGGGGGGTGCTTACTGCTTTCAGAGGCTGCCTCGCTTCTGCCTGTGGCCTCCTTACTTCACCCTACTGTTTAAATTAAAGACAGGCACGTGACCCTCAGGCTCCTCCTACTCTTTACCCATAATTTGAGCTCTGGTTGGAGCAGGGGTGGGCAAACTACGGCCCGCGGGACGGAACTGGCCCCTCAGGGCTTTGGATCCAGCCCATGAGATTGCCCCCCGTGGTGCTGCAGGCCCCGCGCCGCTCTCAGAAGCAGCCAGCACCACGTCCCTGGGGCCCCGGGGGGGGGGGGGGGGCAGAGGGCTCCGTGCGTTGCCCTTGCCTCCAGGCACCGCCCCCCGCAGCTCCCATTGGCTGGGAACGGGGAACCGCAGCCAATGGGAGCTTCGGGGGAGGTACCTGGAGGCGTGGCAAGGGCAGCACATGGAGGCCTTCTCTCCCTGCCCCCCCTCCCCCAGGGGCCGCGCAGGGACGTGGTTCCGGCTGCTTCCCGGAGCGGTGTGGTGTGGGGCCAGGGCAGGCAGGCAGGGAGCCTGTCCTGGCCCTGGTGCATGCCGCTGCCAACCCTGAGCCCCCTTCTGCACTCTGCACCCCACCTGCATCCCAACCCCTTCCCTGAGCCCCCTCATACGCCCCGCACCCCTCCTCTGCCCCAATCACTTGCCCTGAGCCCGTTCCTACACACCGCACCCCCTTCCACACCCCGCACTCCCTCCCGCACCCCAACCCCCTGCCCCGGCCCTGCATACAATTTCCCCACCCAGATGTGGCCCTCGGCCCAAAAAGTTTGCCCACCCCTGGGTTAGAGCTACGTCTAAAATATCTCACTTTCCAGAGGAAGAGTTTTGCACTGTGTTATTCAAAATCTGTCAGAATTGCCTGAAATCTCTCAGTTGGATCCTCACAGCTTGACAGAGACACAGGCTGATTGTTTTGGATGCTGTGTGTGAACTATGCAAGAAGGAGAAGGCATTTAAAGACACTCCTGAGAAGCAGTGGGAGTGAGAACTGCTGACTGAGATAATTCAATTTAAATATTTTTGTTGGGGACTGAGAGTGAGAGAGATCAAAGAATATTATCCTGTTCTCTTCAGGTTCTTTTATTGTGCCCATCACCAGGGTATCTGAGCACTTAACTCTTTTATGCCAGGAGCTGAGACTCAAAACCTCCAAGAAGAGACAGGAATTCAAATTAATTAAGTACCTGTCTGCCCAGACTTTGTGGGCACAGCTGTGGCACATGGCTTTAAAAGTGTGTTTTTTAGAACATCTCTCCATCCTTTTATTAAATATTACTTTTCTCATGAGGGATTGTTTCACAGCCAGGGACTCCTGGTTCATTAGCAATAAAAGAGGTGTCAGGCAGGAAGAGTTGGAGGAAAGTGGCCGTTGCTACACCTGGGGGCTCTGCAGTTGGAGAGCTAGCAGCCTGGACTCATCTTGCAGTTCTGAGCCCATGGTGTCACACTATTCAGGTCCATTCTGAAGCCTGACCCTCTTTCTTTAGTTCAACTCCTCATACTACAGCCATATGGGAGGCAAAGGTCCTTTTGAGCTGGAGCTGAAGTTGATCCTCCTTCCATTTCAGACCATGAGCACATTGTGACCAAGTGCTGATAAGCCTCAAGCAAAGGAAGCAACTGGTGCCCCAAAGGGAGCTGGGTGTCTCTTATGTTACAGAACAAACCAAAGGAAAGATACAACCAGCCCAGCTCCATAGCACATGAGGCTCCTATTCTGGACATCTCAGGTTGTTCCTGCCCCAGATCAGTGGCCTTCAGAAAGGATGAGAAATTCTCGTCCCAGAGCTCCGTGCTTCCTAAGTGCTGGGCAGTCACAGGGCCCCCTTGTTTGGTTTGCCCTTTCATAAAGCCTTTCCCAACATACTCTGTTGATAGCTGGCCCTTTAAGTCTGGGGGAGAGAAGCAGGTGCAGTCCTAAGGGGGCCATGTTGTCTTCATTCACTCCAGACTCCAGCTTCTTCCTGTCTAGTTGGTAAGTACTCATCTTCTTTTATGTTGTTTCTTCTTTTCCTGCCAGGCAGTGATACAGCCACACGCACATACACTGTCCTTTCCCTGAAGTCTGATTAGCTGACCCCTCTTGGTGTTTGTACCTTTCATATCAGGCTCTGAGCTGAATGTGGAGCCTTTCTCTGTTTGATTGTCTCGTTATCCCCTTCCTCTGTATGGCCTGGTGCAGGTCAATGTCAGAGAAAGGATATTGGACTAGCTGGACCACTGGTCTGATTCAGTTTGGCAATTCCCATGTTCCTAAGGTGTAGCTTTAAGTAAGGCTAAGTTACCACACTTGTCCTGCCTGTTGGAGATGCTCATCTCACAGAAACAGTAAAGGAACCTGTTGAAGCATTTTCCTTTTTTGTGAACAACATTTGTATTGTTTTCAGAAAATCTGGAACCATCTCGATGCAGTAGAAATTGCAGGGGGGTGGGATCTTCAGTTAGAACGGCCCATGGTGTGCAAGGTGCTGAGCAGAGTGACGGTGCTCATGTGCTGGGAGTTGGGGGACTGGGGTCAAAGTGATTTTATCCCTGTAAGAAATCTATATGGGGTGGATCCTGGGATTTGTCTGCTTATGTCCCTTCTGTACTCTTGTATGACAATGTTGGGTGGAGGAACTGTCTGCATTGTCTTCTATGGAGGGAGGTTTCAGAGTGGTAGCCGTGTTAGTCTGTATCAGCAAAAACAACGAGGAGTCCTTGTGGCACCTTAGAGACTAATAAATTTATTTGGGTATAAGCTTTTGTGGGCTAGAACCCACTTCATCGGATGCATGGAGTGAAAATACAGGAGCAGATATAAATACATGAAAGGAAGGGGGGTTGCTTTACCAAGTGTGAGGTCAGTCTAATGAGTTAAATCAATTAACAGCAGGATACCAAGGGAGGAAAAATAACTTTTGAAGTGGTAAGAGCATGGACCATTACAGACAGTTGACAAGAAGGTTTGAGAAGGTCACTTCAATCTCTCTGGTCACTCAATAACAGACCTAAAAGTGGCAATTGTTCATCAAAAAAACTTCAGAAACAGACTCCAACGTGAAGCTGCAGAACTGGAATTAATTTGCAAACTGGATACCATCAGATTAGGCCTGAATAGAGACTGGGAGTGGTTGGGTCATTACAAAACCTAAATTTAATTTCCCCCAAACTAATTTCTCCCTACTGTTACTCACACCTTCTTGTCAACTGTCTGTAATGGGCCACTCTCTTACCACTTCAAAAGTTATTTTTCCTTCTTTGGTATCCTGCTGTTAATTGATTTAACTCATTAGACTGACCTCACACTTGGTAAAGCAACCCCCCATCCTTTCATGTATTTATACCTGCTCCTGTATTTTCACTACATGCATCCGATGAAGTGGGTTCTAGCCCACGAAAGCTTATGCCCAAATAAATTTGTTAGTCTCTAAGGTGCCACAAGGACTCCTCATTGTTTTTTCTATGAAGGGGGCATTTTGCAGTCAGGCAGCAATTCAGTAGTTACGATGCTGCCCACAGCAGCTAGCTGAAAAGTCGCAATTCTTCAACAAAAAAACTTCAAAAACAGACTCCAATGAGAGAATGCTGAATTGGAATTAATTTGCAAACTGGACACCATTAAATTAGGCTTGAATAGAACTGGGAGTGGATGTGTCATTACACAAAGTAAAACTATTTTCCCATGTTTATTTCCCGCCTCCCACACTATTCCTCAGACGTTCTTGTCAACTGCTGGAAATGGCCCACCTTGATTATCACTACAAAAGATTTCCCCCCCCCCCTGCTGGTAATAGCTCACCTTACCTGATCACTATCATTACAGTGCATATGGTAACACCCATTGTTTCATGTTCTCTGTGTATATAAATCTCCCCACTGTATTTTCCACTGAATACATCCAATGAAGTGAGCTGTAGCTCACGAAAGCTTATGCTCAAATACATTTGTTAGTCTCTAAGGTGCCACAAGTACTCCTTTTCTTTTTGTGTTTTCAATGTATTTCTTTCCTTTTTTCACAGAATCTGGAGTGTGTGTGTATATGTGTGTGCTGTGTGTGTTCGCGCTGTTTGTGTGTGTGTTTGCCCAGTTTGTGTGTGTGCGCGCATGCCTCCAGTTTCTCTTTACCTCCCCCAGCTTTGTGAAGTGGTTCTTCCTCTCATAACTTGTTGTCATAAGGCAACTACTAGGTACCGGAGGTTGTGGGGGTGGCCTGATCATTCTGGGTTTTAATATTGTTCTGTTTCTTTTGTGCTTTAAAGATTATAACCCCACTACAGACTTCCATGTAATGTCTGAGCCCAGTACACACTCAATGGGAAAGAGCACAGATCCCCAGCAGAGCAGCAAGTGTTCAAAAATCAGGAGTCAGGCACTTAAAAACCATGAGCTTTTATCTTTTAATTAAAGATAATTAATTTTGCATTCTTGTGTATTTGCCTTCTGGTTTTTGAGCCTTTGGAGTTCTTGATCTCAAGCTTTTCTCCACAAGTCTGAGAGATGGAAACTTACTGGGGGGGAGAGGGGAGGGGGCAGGAAGCCAAGATTCTCAGGAGCTGGGGCTTTAAGAAAAGCTCTGAATAGTGCAAACCTTGCAGTAAAACAGCAGCACTGCCCATGGCCTGATTTCAGCATGTGTCTGAATGAGAGCTGCAGTGGCTACCTGAGTTACAGGGAAGCGAATACAATGCATTAGAGAATGGTTTTAATCCTGTGTTATTCACTAATGTGTGTTCGGGCTTCAGTGACTTTATAGTTTATAATCTGGTCTTGAATAGCCAGTTTGATCCATGTCCATTGTCAAACGCCCTGGATAGCAGTGGAGAAATCACCTTTCAAAGCACCAGAATATCATGTGAATGCAGCTGCCTTCTCCTGTAGTAAAAGCAACTCATTTATGACACAATAAATCAAATAGATGATTGACAGCTGCACAAGGAATTCCAGTAACAGCACACTGTGCCTTGAAGCCTATGAGATCCATACAGGATTTATTACATTCTGGGAATAACAGAGTTTACGATTTTATGACAGGTTTCAGAGTAGCAGCCGTGTTAGTCTGTATCCACAAAAAGAAAAGGAGGACTTGTGGCACCTTAGAGACTAACCAGTTTATTAGAGCATAAGCTTTCGTGAGCTACAGCTCACTTCATCGGATGCATGAAGTGAGCTGTAGCTCACGAAAGCTTATGCTCTAATAAATTTGTTAGTCTCTAAGATGCCACAAGTACTCCTGTTCTTTTTAAGATTTTATGGAAAACCCTGACGGAAAGGCTTGGAATGAATGTCAACTAGCAATTCTACTTCATGTAAGCATTTACCCCTGTAATGGAATGGTATTGCACACTGCTTTGGCTTCTTATGCAGGATTTAGAGACGTCAATCGTAGTCATTAATGGGAGCCAAAATACATCATTGTCAATGGAATTTCAGTGTCAGTCAGGCCTGGAGTTGGGCACAGCTTTTTGGCCTTTTACCTGAGGGCAGGGCCATGCCATGCAGCATGTGCACAGATGAGCCATCGTGCCTGAGCTGGGTAAGAGCTGCAGGACCCTGACTCTTCCAGTACTTTGGGGCGGAGATCTATATACATGGGTCATATCTGGGTCTCAAGCTCAGCCTTGAGACCAGCTAGTCAATTGCTGGGATTTCCCCCCTTTATTCCCTCTGGGAGGCTCTGGGTATCTCTTGCAATCAGAAGGCTGAGAATCCTCTCTGATCCAGAACTATGTCTTTTATACTATATGTATAAAATTATGGGGTCTAAATTAGCTGTTACCACTCGAGAGAGATCTTGGAGTCATTGTGGATAGTTCTCTGAAAACATCCACTCAATGCGCAGCGGCAGTCAAAAAAGTGACCAGAATGTTGGGAATCATTAAGAAAGGAACAGATAATAAGACAGAAAATGTCACATTGCCTCTATATAAATCAAGGGTATGCCCACACCTTGAATACTGCTTGCAGATGTGCTCGCCCCGTCTCAAAAAAGATCTACTGGAATTGGAAAAGGCTCAGAAAAGGGCAACAAAAATGATTAGAGGTATGGAGCGGCTGCTGTATGAGGAGAGATGAATAAGACTGGGACTTTTCAGCTTGGAAAAGAGATGACTAAGGGGGGATATGATTGAGGTCTATAAA